>NW_027508799.1:23972500-24572500 GCF_051911475.1 Siphateles boraxobius | reverse complement strand
AAAATTAGTTTATTAAATGACTGCCTAAAATTTAATTAGAAATGGCCAAATTGTAATACATGTACTTCATTAAATTGAATGTGACATACGAATAAGAGTAAATGTATGCAAACTTTAGAATAAAATATTATTATATGGAAATATCTCAATAGTTTAAATTGATTATTAACTACAATACATTCTTATTTATTTTTCTGTATTCCCTTAAATCCCTTTTAATCTTCAATTATTTAATTCCTTTAAAAAAAAAGACCAAGAACACCCACTCCCCCACACCATTTTTTTCTTGCTGTGGAGCATGTAAACATCTTTTCAGAATAACAGTTTAACCAGAATATGTATTTTAATCAGAAAATGTTATGCATATAACCGGTCAATGCTAGATCTCATAAGGTACAGGTACACCACCCAGAAGCATCATGTCATGTGTCCTAAGAGCCAAGACCTAAAAGTCCTATAGACTTTTAGATCCTAGACCTAAAAGTCACTGAAATAACATGGCATGTGTGATCCGGTCAAACTATGATGTGTCTTCACAAACCCATCAGTGCAACGAGCAGATCCATAAAGGCAGAACTTGCATGATCGCATTAATGATGGAGCCAGAAAAGCAATGGGCTCCATAACCAAATTAGTGAAGGCTAATGTCAATATGTCCAGCGTTTGGCTTTATCCTCAGAAACACTTAAAGGTTTAGTATTTCCTCAGTATACCTTAAGGATATTTCATGGTGTGATTACACAGAGGGAACAAAGGTGATAATTGATTATTAGCGCTCACCATGACACTGTATTGGGACACAGAGATGTTGTTGGGATGAACGCTGAGTCTCACACACTGCTTTATATCAGAGGCGAAACGGCGAGGCTCGGATGACCGCTCACACTTTTCCTTCCTGGTGCACCTAGAAAAAAAAAGATGTAAAGAAATACGTGAGCACCTGAGGAAAGGAGAAAGACAGCATGTGAAAGGAAGACAAAGCATTTGATAGAATGGGGGAAATAAAAACAGCTGCACAAATGCATCCAACCATCTCCCATCTGTGACCAGCACAGCATGAAGGAACTGGAACACAAGCTTGATTACTAGTCCAAATCCATGCATTATATTTCTGTTTCATATTTCAGGAGAGAGGGAGGTGGGACAGAGATAGAAAAAGACCAGTAGTTGTGGTAACTCTATCCTGTTTCTGCTCTCTCGACAGTCCTAAAACAACAGCGACTCTATTTGTGGAAGCAGAGCAGGCCCAAAGGGCCGAGGGACAAGCCAGCTTTGTGTTCCACCCTTAATGAAGTGTATTCATCGCTCCCGGGTTCTGCAGGTGGGGAGGATCAGAGCTCAGAGACCCCTCCCCACCCTTAAGATCCAAAAACCATCCACTCTGATCTGTTAACAAAACTGGGTCACAGAGCCGATGAGGAGACCACCCTAACACTGTGACATCTAATCCAGACACATCAGATTACAGGCCCAAGGTTAAGCACGTTTAAGACTGTTTTACACTTGCGATTTTTAGCTGTGACCGCTTGACTTGCAGGGTTACGTACATGTGCTAAAGAACCCAGATACCAATATGTTGGGCTGATTTCAAGCAGTGGACAAACATTAATATTGTCCTGGACCCTGTGATAATTCACCACATCAAAATTATGCATTAACCACATATAAAAGCCCACTACTGAGCCATTTATTTAAAACTTTCTAGGATTTAACATGACAACACTACTTACAATTATTTACTGTATAAAAGTAAACAGATGTCCGAATTATTAGGCAATAAACTGAATTAAAAAATACATAATGTTTAATTAAAAATACAGTTGTATTTAATTTTCCATTCTTTAAATGGGTAACACTTTACAAGAAAGTTTCATTAGTTAACATTAACTAACTGCTTTAGTTCACATGAACTAAGAATAAACAATACTTCTACAACATTTGTATATCTTAGTTAATCTCAACACATACTAATACATTTTTTTAAATCAAAAGTATATAGTATAATCAAGTATAGTATAATCAAATCAAAAATATATATTACAAATGCATTTGTAAACATTATTTAATGCACTTTGAACTGTGAACTAACAAGAACAAACAATGAACAACTGTATTTTTATTAACTACCATTAACAAAGATTAATGCACTACTTGTAATCATACATAAGGTATAACCACATATGAAAACATTCTATTGAGTCATTTAAACATTTCAGAGTTTTACCTGCTTGTATAGTACAAGAGTGTGTAAAACAGCCTGCTCTGTCTGGGTTTTTAGCCTGTCATTCCCCTGACTAATCCAGATTGGCTTTATTCAAATCTGTGAAGCAATTAACTACGAATCAGCACAAAGTCATTATAAGAGGGAAAGAAGTTTATAACGGATGACAGTTGTGACAGGGTTTTCCACTGTAGAAAAGGAGGGAGGAGAGAGAGGTAGGTGGATGAATTGAAAAGTTAAGAAGCCTAACCTGGAGAACTCGGAAAACAGAATGGGAATAATCTGCTGGTGAAATAAAGAGGAAACGAAAGAGATTTAAATGGCAACAATCATCCTCTTTCTCTGTGCCTCTGTGCTAAGCAGGTCTAAGATGCATTTAATCAGAATGGCCTCCTTTGTAACTCCAATCACACAGCCTGAATACCTTTCTGCCACTGATTTAATAAGCATGCTGTGTACAACGTGTTCAAACACACACATACTTACGCTAGGTGGATCTACGGGTGGTGTGTAGCATTCTCTGAGGGAGAGACAAACTGCTCATGTGTCTCTGGATGATAAAACATCACATACAGTGACACCTAACAAGTCTCTCAAGCCTCTCTTGGTCCACAACCATTACGCAAGACTTCAGGAAAGTACGTAAGCAGTGAAGCCCGTTTAAACGCAGGCATAATCTTTCTCACCAATAGGGGGCGTATGAGGGTTGTCTGTATATAATTCCCGAGATTACAGTGACTTTGACATGTTGTGGCTGAAACAAGTCAGCACTGCTTGTAAAAACGGGAATATTTCTTATTTAAAAGGGTTATAAACGAGATGCCTGCTATGGCCTGAAAGCACTGTAAAAACATTTATGAGCCTTCATTTATGAGCTTGTGTGATACAGGCCTGGAGACAAGTGAGAGTGGTATGGATAGCAGTGTGTTTGTGTATTTCATTTCTTTAATAAATGAAAAAATCACTGGCTAAACAATGAGCCTACTTACTTTCAATTTCCCATTTCCTTTATAGTGTACAATGCAATATATTACTTAAAAAAAAATAAAAAAAAATAATAATATATCTAATATATATAACATATATATATATATATATATATATATATAACATTATATATATATATATATATATATATAACATTATATATATATATATATATATATTAGGGCTGGGCGGTATGACGGTATATATCTTTACCGCGGTAGAAAGTGATTTTTTTATTCCGACGTAAATACGTGGCCGTGGTTAACTCACTAACTCACATATTAGGGCTGGGCGGTATGACGGTATATATGCTTACCGCGGTAGAAAATGTCAACCGTAACAGATTTTTTATTCCGACATGTAAATAAGTGGCCGTGGTTAACTCACGTGCAGCATGTGTGAGACTGAGACACTGAGATTTGTCAAAGAAACATGGAGAAAGCAGAACAATAGGATCTACAAAGGAATTACGTTTTCTAAAGAGTTATTGTTAACGTGATATTTTCGGGAAAAAATGAGCAGCAGTCAACTAGTAGTGCAGCACCCGTAGACTACAGTTTAGAGGAGTGCATGTTCGCAACGGGGAAAGCATGAAGCTTACTTAACATCAGTTCATATATCAATATTGTAACGAATAGAAATAACCTTAAACAATGTATAGTTATCTGCATCTTTCCATCTCTTATGTATAGTTACTTTTTAAACACGAAAATCGTATTCAGCATTACAAGCAATGAACAACCTGGTTGTTAAAGCGAATATATGATCCTGTATCTGAGGCAAAATTACTAAATATGCAGCGCGAGTTATATATTTCTAACTCCAAACAATTGGTCACTGAACCAGCTGATAAAATCTTCCTTTGATTCGATACGTGATTACAACTTGACACTCAAATGAACCAATCGCATTTTACTGATGCAAAAGGCGCGCGCGTACACACACGCTGAGAGGGAGTGCATGTTTCAGTGTTCAACGGGCTATGGTAAAATAATGACGCAGTTATGAGGTGAGTATAATTTAAACTGCTTAGTCAACACACTAACAGTAGCTCCTGTTCGGTTTTCATACTGCTGCTCTCCTTCTAGTCACTTCTGAACTTGATGAACTTGACACTTCTGAACTTCTCTTGATTAAAGCTCCAGGTGACCGGTTGCCAGATATTAAAAAAAAGAGCCAAACAAGCACCTTAAACGCAGTATAAAAGGCAGACATGGCAAAAATGTACCAGGGAACACATGTAAACATAAATAGTATTACTAATATCCTACAAAATTAGGGAAGTACTAACTAAAAAGGAAGTAACTAATTTATTATGAATATAGAATAGTTCAATATAAAATATTCATATATTATAAACTAATTGATGAAGTAAAGCAATAACATGAAATTGAAAAATTATTCAGCAACACTTTATTTAACGTTGAATTGCACCTATGAGTTGTATTTAAAATCAATCAGTTGGGGGCAGTTCATCTAAAAGTTGATGAGTGTGTTCTGTTAAGTATAGCTACCAAAATAGTTTACCAAAGAAATAATTTACCAAATAAAAGAAAAATCTAAATCAAACAAGGTGAAATACTTTTCATTTCTAAAGTATTTGGGTTTATTTATTATACGAAGCCCTTTTTGTCGATTTTTCGAGAATAACTATATATAAATAACTATATCGTAAAATATATCGTTACCTTGAAATAAAATTTAGTCATACCCCCCACCCCTAATATATATATATATATATATATATATATATATGAAATATCCTATCCAATTCATAATATATTATTAATATAGTTTATTATATAATTTACTTTTATTATATAAAAGTATATTAAGCCTATATGATACAATATATTATGTTATGTTTTATTGCATCTAATAAATTGGTGATCTCCTTGATAAGTGATCCTGCGCGCATCTGTCAACACACGGCAGGTTTGTTTTAATAGCGAATCATTAGTAAAGTAAACTGCTCTATTAGAAGACTAAGGAGTAATTTGTTTCCCTCGTTATGTAAATGCTGCCCAAACATGGAGAAATGCAGTACTTTGATGAATAATGAACAGGAAATGAAATCGCATCAAAGCGATCAGACAGACGGGAGTGCAGAAGTGGGCCTGCAAAACACTAAAGACGGCCTCCTGGCATCTCGCCTGCCCTCTCTCTTCTTGTTCCCCTCGTGACCCTCCCTTCACTCTGCTCTCTGACACACTGCCCTAAATACCATTACACCACTCATGCCAGCAGAAGAGGAAATAAGCAAACAAATAAACGCACATTAATAAATGAATAAAAACATGTCATCAGTGCATTAAATTGCCAGCTTTGCGTTTTGATCGAGGGGAACGACTTGTAGCGAGCTTGCAACGCCATCCCTCATATCAAACCCACAGACAGTGAGAGAGACAGACTACTACAGATGTCTTTAAAAGAAAGAAGCTAACAGAGTCAGCCGGAAGCAGCTAAATTAATAAGTTCTGCTAAAATAATAAATCCCTCAAGGAGTTTTATTCAACAGAGTTTTAGTTGCTCTGCAACTAAAACTGTTTATTTACAGTAAGAATGAGTTAGTAAGAATAGACTCACACTGGAAAACCTTGTTTTACCAAGATTAATTTGTAATAAACATGAGGAAGTACATTTCTCATGTGACTGATGACAGAGGAGTTAAAGTGTGTACTCCAAAAGTCTGACCAGCTGTGTGAAGCAAAGTTAACTCTAATAGGGCAAATACTGGAGAAGAACTACATGTTCCATAAGAAAGAAAAGCAAACTAACATATTGCTTTTGCAATTAATAGAGTACAGCAAATCCAATGAATGGGATTATCCAGAAGAAAATTCTCCAAAATGTAGAGAACACTGCATGGAACACTGTATCCCATGATGCAATGTGCTCGATTTGACCTTCCATTTCAAATTGTAAATGTATACATACCTTTTACAATAACCTTAGAATTGAGAGTGTGGTTTAAAACGCTACCTGTATAAGCAGATTACTAGACTGTTTAAAAATAAAACTTTTACAGTGAAATGCCTACCGTTCCTCAGGCAATTCTACTCCAAATGTCTCATTGAATTTCCATTATGCATAAAATAAAATTCACAGTACTTTATTGCAGTTCAGTTGAAAGAAGACGTTTGAACTCTAGCCAGGTCATGCTCTACATACCATAGTACAGTAACATATTAACATTATTTATGGAGGAGTCGATGCATATTGAATATGCACTTAAATACACATTCATCATAACGGTTATCAAGCCTCCCATTGGGACGGTTTCCCAATGGTTAAGAGCAACCAAAGGGATGAGGAACGAGAAGCGGAAATTGAAACCCCAAGTTGCACATATAAAGTACAGTACAAAAAATGAGATGCTTTTAAAATGCAGTGTGATACCCAGAGAAAAGGGAGCAAGGGAGAGCATTGACAAAAGAAGGAGCAGCCACACTGACAAATGGCAGGTTTAAATTTAGAGTCAGCGCTGTGAGCCAGACCCTCAGAGCCCCTTGTGAGAGAAGAGCAAGTCGCTCACTATCGTTATGGAGAGAGCAAAGAAGAGGGATGGAAGGAAAGAGGGAGGCATGAAGCAGAGAGAAGGAAGGAGGGGAGAAGACAGAGGAAGAGACTCATGCAGAGTCATTACGCAGCCCAGTGGCTCTGACCCGATTATTCCCAGCAGAGACCTTGGGGCCACTGCCCCCCACTGGGCCACAAACCTCAGCTGAGTGGAAAATTAGTGTGGAGCACCCCGGGAACAACCCCAACACACGAGGCATACTGAGACACGCAAACACACACTTGCACAAAAACATCCAGGCTGCAGCAGTCACTTTGCACCATTTCTAAAAAAACATATAATTCAACATCATACCGGGATGGGTGGTATGTTTCGCAATACAAGTTTTCCTTTCAAAAATGTTTTTTTTTTTTTTTTTTTTACTGTATATTAAAACGTCAAAAATTTTGGTAACACAGTGAATTAAATATTTTACAAATGCAAGGTACTTTACCTCATGATTTTTTTAAGTGGAACTTGATGGATGCAAACCAAAAGATTCATGAAAAATGAATAAGTCTGTCAGCGGTGCAAAAATTATTACATAATTCACATTATGTAACAACTCAGTTTAAAACAAAAGACTCAAAACAGATTTAGGAACCAATTCAACACGCCATTTGTATGTTGTAAGATTTATATGATTTGATTTGATTTGATTGATGGTTATATAAATTATAATATTATACATGTCATTATTTCTGATATGTTTGGTCTTCCAATTCAATGGGAACTGAAAATGTTGTAAATAGATGATAACTGAAATTTTTCATTTTTGGGTGGACTATTCTGTGTTTGGAAGTATAGGGAAGGATTGTAGTACATAAAGTACTTTTGCCTAATCCTACTGACCACAACACCAAATCTGCCTAAAACTAGCATGACCTCAGAATCTGAGTTTCATTTCAAAACACTTTCATTTGACTAGAATCCATCCGACTCCAGACTACGGTGCAGCTGGAGAGACACATTACCTATCAAACTCACACACACCTACACAAATACCCACAATTCATCTCAATGCCATAAAAGCATCAAGTTATCCGTGACGCAGCAGCGCTCGCCTCAAAACTCGCATGCAATTTCGGGAGCTGTCAAAAACACCTCAGACCGGCTCCTTCATCTCATCTCCCTGCTGTCCCTGTTCCTCCTGGGCCAGGGGACCCATCTTACCCTGCTAATATTAAACAGGTTATCTGTCTCCTACAACACCACGTCCCCAACAGATCCGATCAAACATTGCACATATTAACACCCGGCTGTCATGATATAGCTCAGAGGAACGTTTACAACTCTTTTTTATCTTTAAACGTTTAGATCGAGCAGACAGATCTTTTTCCTTTTAGCTACAGGGGTCAACTGAGTTTTCAGCAGAAAGAAATACGCATGCGAGAACACGGAAGACCTCTAAGAAAGACTGAAAAGACAAAGGCAGAAAGGATGTGAGGACAATTAGACTCTTTGTCTTCAAAGTTATACAAAGCATTTTAAAGAGGTCACACTCAATAAGACTCCACATAAGAAAGGAGAGTAACTTGAGAGTGTGTGTGCTATAGATAGAGCATCTGTCCTCTATCACAAAGGGCAAACAAGGGTTTTTTCAGCCACCTGAGAGAATGACCCAACAGGTCCCTGTGTGCCCAGAGGAAAAATCAATGTGCCACTCTAATTGTGAGAGAACAATCTCATCTGGTCGAACATTTTATGAAAACATTTTGCTTCAGTGCCAATGCAAGGTGAATGACAGTTTCAAAAAGAGTTTGTGAACTGGCACATTTATGGAACTATTTGAAAAAGAGTCCGTGTAACCGTGAAACACGCATGACATTTGAAACCTGTGTAAAATTAGGCTACGACAAACACAGGACTGTCTTTCTTTTTGTATCCTATACTGTGCTTACAAACTGTACACCTGCTGCAGTGAACACAATGTTCTTTTCATAAATTACCGTATTTATTCCCACACCATTATAGACCATTCAAACACATGGACATTCATGGAAAGAAAATCTCGATGACAGTATATATCACACTGTGACAGTGACTTTTTAAAGGAGCTCAGAAAGGACCTCAAATAATTTGTAATTTTGAACATTTTTATTTTTAGGTGTACTGAGACCCAGCATGATCGGACAGTATTTGGAAGTTACTAGCTAAAAGTAGCTACTAAAAGTAATGCTACTATCTTAACATTTTCAGTAGCTTAGATGTTATTTAAAATAATCCAGTTTTTTTCAACAAGTTAGTTTTTCCAATGAGCAGCAGTTTAGCATACTAAAATGTCCTCAAATTATTTTAATGATTTGGTTAGAATGTTTGAATTAAGTAAATGGATATAAAAAGGTAACACTTTATTTTAGTGACTTTATTACACATAACATGTACTTACTGTATTAATAACGGTAAATTATGCATATTACATGCAACTAACCCTAAACCAAACCCTAATCCTAAACCTATAATAAGTACATGTTGTTAATTACTATTACTAAGTAAATAAATCTATAATTACACTGTAACAAGAGGGTCAGTAATGCAGTTTGTAATGACGACGTTTGATACATAATGACAGAGTTTTCATTTTTGATTTAACTTTCCTATTTCCTGTCTTTTCAATCACTGCCTGCGCACTCTCTCACTTTCTCTCTCAGGTGTGTCTGTCTCCATGTCTAGTTCACGCTCTGTCACACCAGGACAGGCCACCCCTCTTGCTGTCTTCTACACCCTTCCCCCCCTTTGCATTATCTCTCTCTCTGTCTCCTGCTCTTTCTCTGGTGACAGCAAGGTGACAGTGAGGGATAAGTTGAGTCGTGTAGGACTGCCTGCTTTCCAAGAGATCTCATGACAGCAGTGAGGGTGTCTATAGTTCTATCCTGATGCTTCCGTCACTTTTGGAGCATGTTCCTTTCCCTCAGCCAGACGCAAACTCCTCCCAGGCTCTTCAGGAACTCAACGCCAGGGGTGACAGAGCCGGTCCTGCTCCCCTGGGGAGACACCATTCTTCAGTGGGGACAGAGGGGACTGTGCGTGTTTTGGGTCCAAAACAACCCAGGACTGACTTGACGCTTTCAATTCTTTCAATACACGCCTAGGTGGAGTGCACTAAGGACACATTGCACCTGCTGATAGTACCATTGGATGTGCTATCTACATCACTTTAGAAATAACCACATACAAAAGTGTCAAACACAAATGAACCAGCCAGTTAAGATCTTCAGGAGCACTTGATAATTGCAGACAGGTGTGCAGGATAAGGGCTGGATCTGAACTCCGTAGGTAGCCAGATCTCCAGGAACAGGATTGGGCTCCCCTGCCCTATTTTGGAATGTGGATACAGAATTTCTATTACAATTGTGATCTCATTTTGACCCACAAATTGTATGATAGTATCATATATTTATCATATGTCTCATAATAATACTAATAATAAATTGGTCAGTTTTTCAGCTACCCTCTGAAGGTATTTACATTTATGCATTTAGCAGAAGCTTTTATTTGAAGCAATGTATGCTGCCTTGAATGCGTAAATATTTATTAGCTCATGCATGTCAATTTTGCTGGGAATTAAACCCATGATCTTGCCGTTGTTAGTGCCATACTCTAACATAATTATACCGATAATTGCACAAATTTACAACATAATACAAGAGTTGAAACAACGATAAAAGATAAGCTTAAAGATAAACTATGACATCTTTCAGCAAGACTTCATTCCTAAAGAGTTTCAGCATCACGCCAGAGATAAAGAATCTCACCACACCATCCTTTCCTGTGACAGACTTCTGCACAGAAAATAACACTGTCCTTGGAAAGACAAGGATAGCTTCTTCTCTCGACTCACATTAGAACAGAAAGCTGGGGAAGGTCCTGCTGGCGCTGGGGAGAGGCTCTTCTAGTGGCATAAACAAAGCCTTAGCATTAAACAAACCAACACACACATATAGTACAGTGGATCAAAGAGAACTTCTTTAAAACCTCTCCAAGTGGAGCCACACAGACACAAGTTCTGGACGAGAAGGTAAAGGATTTCACAACGGTCCCAGGCTATATGCATATGGGTTCAGATGTCAGGGAGAATCAACGCTGACCAATTACATACCAAAATTGATAGAACCCTAAGCTTCAGCTAAAATAAATAACCTAAAAAAAATACAAATATCTACAATAAATACAAAAAATAAAACACTAGTCACTTGTGGATGCCATCTGTAAAGTTTGTCTCGGAAGGACACATGATCCTTACAGTTTTAAACAATTATCTTGTCTCTCATACAGCCACAGTAACAGGGTGTCAAAGATACTGTTGGATAAACATATTGATATTCTAAATTTGCCCCAAAATAATATCCATCTCATACCCATCTTAATAAAGATACATAAAGATATTATAATGGAGTGTAAATTTGCATCTTTGTCAATCAGCTGCAATCCTTGCCTGTCAGCCTTCTTCGGAAAGAGAGACAGAAATATGACAGCCTTATATTCTCTGTCTTAATTATGATTTACAGCCTATCCGTCTCCGCGCCATTCCAAACCATCACAATCGCTGCTCATTTACACCCCGTGCTAAATGACTGCCTGTGAAACATTCTGGCAATGTTTCCACGACATTTGTAAAGCAGTCAGGGGAGTTATTCATTGCAGCCCTCGGGAACTAGTGTGATCGTCAAGGATGGATGTAATGTTGTTAAATTGTGGTGAACACATTTTCCACTCAATCTGGGATCATACAATGAAATAAATACTATAGGCTTTAGATAGGCAGAATGTAAATGTCCTTTATTCACAAAATACTATGCTGATTATAAAGGCACTCTTTCTTTTGAAATAAACTGAATAAACCTTTTTCTACTAATTTATTTATAGTATAAACAAAATCAATAAATATGCACAAATTTAGTTTGGGTCTAGCACACACACACACACACACACACACATTTTAATTGTCTTTTCTCATACAAAAAACCCAACTTCTTAAACATGAAAAAATCATCCTTTTCAAGTCAAAGGGGCAGAGAGGGATCAGATGGATAAAAATGAAAGCTTAACAAGTAAACAAGCTGCTTCATAAATTACACATCTGAACATTTAAACACACCCCCCCCCCCCCCTCCCTCTCCCAGAGTTATTGATTTTTGCCTCTCTGGTCCTATTTTCCAAGACTAACAGACTCTTCTGGAGATCTTCTGGGTAAACAGGAGTCTGGAGCGGGCGGCTTTGCTCATGTGTTGACAGCGAGAAGGGAGGTTATCTGAAGGTTGATTGGGAACAACAAACTTGCAGAGAGGCTCTTAAACTAAGCAGCAACTCACAGATATCTTTCTGTTCTCTCACGCTATCAGACAGTCTCAAAGCTGCAAAATACATTGTAAAGGTGTTGTTTTTGCCTCAGGTTTGTCTTACACCTCTCACATTTAGATGAAACATGCAATGAGGCTTCAGCAAATGCTTGTGAGTCAATTAGTTGGAACCTTTGTGCTTAAACTTTCAAGAAATAGTTTACACTGTTCACTAAGACCAGTAAAAGGTCTGTAGAAAAAATAAAATGTCTGAGGGGTGCGCGGTGATTCAGTCTAAAAACTGAAGGTCAGAGCCAAACATCCTGAAATTGAGTTAATGCATTGTTAATTTAGTGTCACACAATCTCCCCAAGTGGCTTACACACACACACCATATCAAATGGACCCCCTGACCCTTAACCCCTCTGCTCCATTTTCTCCATGATCAATAATAGTGTGGGTCGAACAAATAAGCCCAGCCATCCATCCACCCCTTCAGAGTGTTGTTTTCCTTCTCTCTCTGGTGATTGTGTGGAACTCTGTTGACTTTTGCATCTCTCTGGAGGACTGGAGTGATCCGTCTCATCACAGAGTTCAGCTCTCCAGCAGTCTAGATTACTATATTTATGCTCAGCTGACCAACATATTGACCTCACTTAACACAAAACAGCCCTCCGCTGCTTTGTGCCATTAGACTATTTTCTACAATTTGATGTGTTAGAACAGTCATGAGAGATTCATAGACAGGAAAGAGAGCTAACGACTTCCTTGAGGGATTTGAACAAACCTCTAACTGTTAAACTGATGCCCCAGTGGTTTTGCTACAGACATGTATGATACCTCAAATCTCCATCACATTTGTTTCTAAGCAAACTTACTTGAATTTGGTGCTTCACGACTATTTATGTTAGATTGTAGTTTTTCTTCTTTTGCTTCATTTTACGTGGCAAAGCCACACAAAAACTTTTAAGAGTGTTTTTCTTCCCATAAATAGCCAGATATTACTCTACATTTTGCTCTCTTGAAATCCATGGGTAACTATGGTAACTGGGATTTTCTCCATAGAGGGAGAGTAATTGTATGAGTTAGCAGAGACAGAGCTACAGTCTACTAAGATGAGCAAAATTAGCGAATTATTATTATTATTATTAATTATAATTCTCATTGAAAACATTTAAAAATAATTTTAAGTTTTTACTTGGTTAAATCATCATAAATTGCTGTGCCTTCCCTGATGCCTGTAACGCAGACAAAAGTAAATAATAAAGCTCATTAAGGTGACAACTGCTTTTATGTCCTTTCTAACATCTTGAAAAATATTAATGGTAATTAGAGACATTTTTCACTTATTTTCCAGCTCCTTGCATGAACTTCAAACATCAAACAACTCACAAAAGTGCTTAATTTATCAAGAGGAAGAACCAGTGTTACTTTAGTATTATTTATATGCTACTATTGATGTATTTATTAATAGTTTGAATTAGCTTTAATTTGTAGCTTTTTTTAATTTTATTTTAAGTTTGAGTAATTTCAGACAGAGATAGATAGACAGATAGGCAGACAGACCTGGGTTGCCGTCCATCTGTAATGTGTGTGCATTCTCTCAACCTAAAATGAACAGGATGACAGTGCAGTCCATCTGATCTCTGCACTTTTCTATTGATCCGTTTACGAAGACTTTCACCTCTCATTAAAAACACCACAATACAGTCACTATGACAGAGAATCTCTTTGTGGCATATCAGTGTCAAGATATGCTGCTTTAACCATCTTTACCAATGAAAAAAGATAGATTACAGCAGACAAATACAGGGAGTGCTGACAAGAGTCAAGCCTGGCATGAGAGAGCCTTCATTGGTCAGGACTCATGTTACAGGGACCCTGGTTAACTATGCAGAAAAAAAAAAAAAAAAGGATGCAGGGGAGGAGAGGATGGGAAAGGTAAACTCCAGGGCAATCAATCAGTCGGGGACCCGGGGAGGCCAGGTCAGATTGCCTGACTCCATCAGAGAGCGGTGCTGTTCACTTTCTCTGGGCATAAGGCCATGAGAAAAGAGAAGAAAGTGAGAGAGGACAGAGTGCTATAAGAAAGTAATGAAAAACACAGACGAGGCGAATGGGATAGTGATGCATAGAGTGAAAAATGCAGTGAAAGACAAAGAAGTCCAAAATAAGTAGTGACACAGCCCTGAACGAAACCAAGGACTTGCCTCTGCAGATGCCGCCATACATGTTGTGTTACCAACCAACATAAAGACCTCCTGCGAGAGCTGGTCCTTCTATCACCTGAGGCTAAACAACAAACTGCTGCTGTATTTATTAGCATTGTGTCCCATGTACACTTGACACTGTCTCTGCTACTAGAGGACAGAGAGAAATGACAGAGTGAAGGAGAGAAAGAGCCAGCTGTCTCTCACTGCGGTTTTCAGTCACAAATGATCTCTTTGCTTCATGGACCATCATAGCTGGTTGATAGCTACGGTATGAATGCAGGACATGATCAGAAACTCTTCTTAAGCCATTGCCAAAGTGTTCTTTGGACACTGCAAAGGACATACAATTGCTCCATGATGTTAAAAAAACATAATTCAACTAGAATAATGATACATTTAAAAAATATACAATATACTCCATTTCCTTCAACACTGCATACCTGCATTCATTGCACCTATTGGTTACCAGTCTTATATAAATGTATATAAAAAACATAAATTATGCATTTAAAAAATAATGATCAAAAACTAATTGCTAAATAAATAGCTAAACAAATAGCTAAACGGCTAAAATGACTTAATGGCTAAATAAATGGCTATATAAATAAATGGCTAATAAAAAAATAATGATGTGATTTAAATACAATGAACACATTGCTAAATAAAATGCAAACAGCTAGAAAATGCTAAATAGATAAATACATTAAACTTATTTATACAAAAATAATTGAAGTGATTAAAATTATTTAAACAAATTGCGAAAAATGATAAATGAAAAAAAGCGCTAACATGTTCACAAAAAAAATTACAAAGTGGCTCAATTCACCTGTATTCATCCTATGAACATCAGCTGGATCAGGAAGTGCTTTAGAGCTGGTGTTCAGCAGCAAAGCTCAAGACTGAAACTATCAAACGTCTCGGGAGGAAATGATACATGCACAGGCCATTTGACCACCGGTCTCACTGTCCAGCACTAAGGGAGCTCTCACTTTTACAAAAGCAAGAGGGAGCAATAGAGAATGAGAGCGAGAGGGTGAGAGACGGATGAGTGTGAGATTTTAAGCATGCGCGACCTTGGGAAGCCATGTGGCAAACGCCATGCCCATGGCCCCTGTCGAGTCTAGTGCACTCAAAAGCCCTGAGAGAGACAGAGAGCATTAGGGCCAGAATCTCTACATATCTCTTTACTTCCGCTCACTCTCTGCACTTAAGAGGGTAACGTTGCTCTTGGTCTGAAACACTGCAAATGTCAGCCAGACCTTCTCCGGCCCTGTCGCTCCTTAGTGGCACAGGCGATGTAATGTTTTAAGACCTAGACATTGTTGAATATGGAGCTGAGTAAAAGATTGAGACAGCCATTCCACACACAAACTACCCGAACAAACACACTCCTCTGGGGTCCTCAAAAGAGGACAAGAATCCAATTTTCAATTTACAGTGGAGTGGGAAATGTGGTCATCCCTTGAGAGCCCGAAGCATCCATCACCCTCACGTTGTACACAGTGGGTGGAAAGGTGGGCTATCTATGAGTATGTGTGTTTACGTGTATCCATGTGTGTGCACGTGTCTGAGATCCATTAGTGGAAAATGTGTGATTGGTGGTAAAGAAAGCTGTTTCCAAACTCTAATGCCACACAATTACTTGAATGTGACTTACTCTAAATGATTAAATGTTTTATTTAAAGTATAAATAATCAAAAAATGATCAAAACCTTAAATCTTATCCTACTTAATTGCTTTAACCAACATCTAGTACACATTCTCCCTTTCTATAATCCCCAGGGTGTTTGTCTGCATTTGGGTGTGCAAGACAGAGTGTTTTGCAGGAGGGTTGTACTCACATGCTATGGAGGACACACCAGCCACAGTGAGGATCTCCAGAACCCAGACACTCGTTGCAGGACGAATACTGCTCGCAGGCCTCCACTGGGACATGGGTCAGCTGGAGACAGACAAAGAGAGGTTAGGTATGGAGTGAGACTTTGATTCATTTATGGCTCTCTTAAGTTGTTCACACTGATTACAAACATTAAAGGTGGACTCAACATCAACTGTCTCATCGCAAAGGTTCATACTGTTAAATCTCATTGAAAACGAACACGTTCTGGTCACTCACTGAAATGTGTTTTACTTCATGTTCATTAGAAAAATATATTATGCTGAGCTTAAAAAAAATATAATAATAATAATATTAATAATAATAATATATATATATATATACAGGTGAAACTCGAAAAATTTGAATATCATGCAAAACTTCATGTATTTCAGTAATTCAGATTAAAAGGTGAAACTAATATATTTAGTATATATAACTATATACATATGCATGATTATACTTTTCAGAGGGCCGAGATTTCTGTATTTAAAATCCTTTTTTTTATTGATTTCGTGTAATATTCAAATTTTTTGAGATTTTGAATTTGTGGTTTTCATAAGCTGTAAGCCATAATCATCAAAAGTATAACTTTTGCATGATATTCTAATTTTTCGAGTTTCACCTGTATATATATATATATATATATATATATATATATATATATATATATATATATATATATATATATATATATATATATATATATAAAATCATAAAACTGATAACAGCTTAAACTTTAATGCAAACTGAAAGCAGAAAGACTGAAAAGAAAAACCCCGAAATCATTAGAAGACACATGCAACCATTCGATAAACATGGCGTTTTGTCACACAGCGGGATAAGGATGTGCCAAGAGAGCTCATCCTGGGATGTCAACTCCAGCTAAAGCATCTAACCATTTACAGCCAATTAACACTTGAGAACTGGAGAGGTACTGTGGCACCGATGGGAAATATACCGAACTGAGCCGAATCGAAGGAGAAATCTGCACTGAAATACACATAGTACGTAAGAGCAGTGAAGGCGAGAACCCTCTGCCATCTCTGTCTCCAAGGCTACGGCCTGGAGCCCTCAGCTTTCTTTTGCTTTGATTGATAACTTGTCACTGGTGGATGACTACTGTCAATCACAGCTCAGATGACAGCTGATAGGTCCAGAGCGGTCAGGCTAGGTGAATGACAGATGACATTACTGGCCTCAGCACAGTGGTGCTTTTTTTTTTTTTTTGTTGTTTTTAGAAATGGGCCTTTTGCCCATCAGGCTTGAGAGTGAGACTGCGTTTTCAGATTGAGAAGATTTGACTATAACATTTATAAGAGCCGAGTGACCAGTCGCAGTGAATCATGGCTCGTGTTTAAGTGTGTCGCTCTTGTTCTGGTGTCAGCGCTTATCCATCAGCGTGTAGCTGAGTCAAATTCTTTCTCTTTCTGGAACATTCTTCCAGATATCTCAGCAACATTTACGTGAAATGATTTGGACACATGACACAAATGAGATCAAAACAATACAGAAGTACTAAATCAAGACCGTCATAACGCCCATTCGGGTGATAACGGTTTTGAGAGGTGATTTGAGGGCATTTCAGCCTTCACGGGGCAATTTTGTCAATGTTTTTCCAAACTACCCAGAAGAAATTTCCAGAACGAATTATCTACTGCTTTTTTACAGAAAGCACCTGATGTAATTGACATTGAGTGTTCAAGGAGAACAAATGATTTTGAAAATCTCTTTTGACCACTGCAAAGTGCCATGGCCACTCATGACAATTTGGGTATTTGGCACAATGGAAATAAATTACATGAATAAAATTACATGGCCACCCCACCACAGAGATTGGGTGCTTGGAAGAGAGAGAATTAATTTTTTTAAATCCTGTTGGGCACACAAAATGGGCAATTTTGGAAAAGTGTTTGTTAAACAACAAAACTCCCCTGTGATTTAAAGGGATAGTTCACCTAAAAAAAAACAAGAAAAAATGGTGTCATAAATTACTCACCAACATATTGTTCCAAATAAGAATTTAGGTTAATCTTCAAAGTATGTGAATAAAAGCATACATTTTAAATCTGATCATCATATAAAGTGATCGTGTCTCTTCAGGAGACTTGGATTAAACTGCTCGATTCATAAGGATTACGTTTACAGTGTCTCTATGACATTTTGGAAGCATCACATTTTTGGTGGTATGGACTTTCAATCTTTTTGGTTTCATTAAAAACATCTTCATTTGTGTTTTGAATATGAATGAAAGTCTTCCAGATTTGGAACATTAGGGGTAAATAATTGATGAAATAATTTTCATTTGTGGGTGAACTATTCCTTTAATTGGCAGACAAAAGAATAAGTTGAATGTAAACGTTCTCATCCTGAAAAATATTGAATAAAAATCATCGTAGTAATTACATCACATTATGTTCTTTTACAAAAAAGAGATTAAACATTAATAAACGCTGTGTTAGCTTTAAACAGGCCTTTTTAGACTCCTTAAAAAAACAAGATGATGTGAAATCTCACTCAATAGGCTCTGCGGTCTAAAAGCCCATTAGAACTGTATTATAATGACATCTGATTTTCTCCATCCCAGAGGCTTTTGCAAGTACATGGGATTTAGAGTGAATATCAGAGACTTTTCCAAAATAATGAGAGAAAGAAAGAAAGAAAATGCAGTCCTCTGAATGCCTTTATAGGGATAGTTACGTTTACAGCTATTAGAGAAAGATAAAGAACATAAAAGAAAGCAGGGGTGAAAAAGAGTGACCAGGAGGTTGCGACTGAAAGAGGGCATCCTTTGGAAGAGTGCTCCAGATGGCTCGATCTTGCTGCTGCGTCTTTGGTTCTAAATCCAGGAGAATAGTCATTTCTCTCGTCACGCACACACGATGCCTGTCAGCTGGTCTCGGTGCCGCCACAAAGCCCCCCGCCACTCACCGGCTGCACACCTGAATTTTCTTCCTCCATTTCACAGCTATGAAGAGGTAAATTATCAGGCATTGTGATAGAGCGCCTGCCTTAGAATAGGGGGCCTGAGAGACTGCAGGTTAGGCCTTAGTGAGCAGAGAGGGAGAGATTGACTCTCATTACCTTTAGAAAATGATAAGGGTTTAGGAGCTGCCCGTGAAATTCTCCCCTCTGATACGACGGGTTTCCTTCCTATTTATGAAAGAGCTTGTTGCGCTTGTGGAAATGTCTGTCTCACGCTATGTGTGTGTGTGTGTGTGTGTGTGTGTGTGTGTGTGTGTGTGTAATCACAGATTGCGAAGGCAAGAGCTTCCACAAAGCATCAGATCTGTATGCAACAGGCACACATGACTGATTTAAATCTCTGAAATTAATAAGAGAGCAACCCACAGATGAAATTTATTAATCTCATGTGTGAGTATGGATGTGTGTGTGTGTGTTCATACATCAGTCAGCTAGGCATAAACCCCACCATCACATGTTGTGAAAAGCAGGCTATTTTTAGGGCAGAAGCAGAGCCATCTGTCCGCACACCTCTCTTTTAATAATAATACTTGATAATATAAGATTTTTACATTTTACAAGAATAGTGTCTGCCTGTGCAAAACCTGCCACCACAATGCTTATCGGTTTGCCAGGACATTGCAATGCTTTTGCTAAGGTGTTCTGTGTGGTTTGGGGTGTTGATTAGGTTATTCTGCATCATTATTGGCCTAAATCAAAACACCACACCCAAGTCTCTATTATATTCACATATTCCTCAAATCACCAAACTTAAAGGTGAAGTGTGACATTTTTGAGCCACTAGCATTGTCCGTCAACAGAATTGCAAAAATAATGACTGCTTTAAAACGGGTTTTCGAACACCCAACCTCAATTGGTTAAAGTATTTTAGCATAGATAAAATCTGAATTTCAAGTGAGCATGCAACATTTTTGATCACCCTCTTATTTCCTTCATTATTTTGTTCTGTCTCAACTATATAATCCAACAGGTTCTCAAACCCAACTAGTTACATATTGACGCTTGGTCAGGACCCCTCACCGTCACTTTTTAACAAACAGGGTACCCCTTTAGCGTAATTTTTCGATGCGTGTGAGGTGTTACAATATCACTAAAAGTGCAAAAGCCAAAACAACTTCATTAAATTATATTTGTATTTCAACAATGGTTATCATCATCATTATTATTATTAATAATAAATTACTCTTATTTAACAGTTATTTTTAGTGAATCTAAAAACGATTTACAAACAATGATTTATTTTAGCCAATCC
The DNA here is from genome assembly GCF_051911475.1 of Siphateles boraxobius. NCBI lineage: Eukaryota > Metazoa > Chordata > Actinopteri > Cypriniformes > Leuciscidae > Siphateles > Siphateles boraxobius. The sequence goes on along the minus strand of NW_027508799.1, from coordinate 24,552,128 downwards.
TATTAATGAATCATGTGTTAAAAAAATAGCAATTAAACTGCATACAGTAGTTTGGGCCCTGTAGATAATTTTTGTAAAAATGTTTTGTAAAGTTCTCTATAAAATATACTGCAGCAAGAATATCTAGACAAAATACACTATATATCTATAACAAATATGTCCAAATGGAACAGAATGAAATCAATTAAAAATCTAATACAAAAATCAAAATCAGAAAAAAATGCATTCTTCCTAGGTAGCTCCTACTTTAATTTGCCACACACTTCCTGTTAGATGCAGTGAGTGAGTCTATGAATAGCGCACCCCGCTGGCGTAGAGTGGATGTGCGATCTCTGCGTAGCTACAGTAATACATGACTGTGAATTCTGCATTTTGTCTCAGTGGCCCACAACAGAGCGCACTTTAACACACTCCCCACGGCAGTAGACAGAGACGGAAACAACATGAGGAGGAAAAAGAAAAATGTGTCCAGAAAGAGGACTTCCCGCTTCCCTCCCGAGCTGGAAAAGGAGTGGCGCCGACACAGGAATCTCATTATGTCGTAAATCTGTTATATATTAGTCATTTATCTGAGAGCTCTGTAAACGGATTCAGACCAGCAGATAATGATGCAAACGACAAATGACACTGCCCAACAGATTAATGCAGCCTTTAATATCTATCGCTCGCTTCCAAAAACTAGCTGCCTATACGGAGGCAGCATTTTAAGGCATCATACGTAGGCTCGCTCTAAATGCTTTTAAAAGTGAGTCTGTGTATGCACCTAAATAAAACTATATAAGAGCTTCCACAATAGTTGTGACACTCCACCTAAGTGTTTTCTGCTCGTCTATAGATTGACACGCTGCATGTCAAATTAAGAGCAGACTCCTCATCACATGTTTTGTAATGTTCTGGTCATCAAGGCTACTTTAATTACCCAACTAACCTAATCAAACAAAGTCCTCTTCCATTTCTTTCTCCCTATATGAAATCCATCAGTAAATCCTACAGACCTGACTAACTGGCAGAGTTCCTCAGTCATCGAGGAGCGGAGCTGTGGTTTATTATGGAGTCTAATCCACTGGGCTCATCTGTAGCTCAACGTTCCTCTGCTGGCATTAACAAACTTCCTCTGACTCACTGAGAGTCATTTCTTGCATCCTTACTTTTTGTACATCCGTGAAAGTTCAAGACAGACCGATGCTGCACAAACATGAAAGGTGACAGAATATTTCAAAACCTAGTGAGCTGACTATCTACATAGCATTTATGTTTAAGGTATGTTTTAACAATCAAACCGAACATTTGAACTCACCTAAAACAGCTACGTTGGACACCAGATATGAGAAACAGCATATATACAAGACAATGTACATTTAGTTGTGGTATATAACCGCCTTAATGAAAATATACAATTGAAGAATGTTTTCTGTGAGTGTTAGGATTGTAGTTAGGGATGGAAAATGTAATCTCATAATAAAAAACAATGGAATTCTCCACTATGATCAAAAATAAACATGTGCGAGTGTGTGTGAGACAGTCGCCCTTATCAGCGGCATAATGTTGTGCTTTCAAGAACCGATGAGTCACAGAATCAACAGGCTTCAGGGAAGAAGTGACATTTGAAGTCATGTGACAGAACAATATCTGACATACAACACACTAAGATCGACCCAGCCAATTACCTGCTGATCAAACATTAGCTGAGCTTCAGCCAATCGCAGAGAAGCTATATTATTGTGCGAGAGCATAAAATAAAATAAAAAGGAATAAAATCATTTCAAGCATGTCAAACACAAAAACTGCATCTAACACCAACACAACTACACACTCATATTTAAATGAAACCTTCCCTCTGACACACTAACACAACCACGCATATAAAGAAACAAGGCACATGTATCCCTCTCTTTCTGTATTTGCCCACTTTTGGATGTTTAACCACCAGTGAAGCAGAAGACAGATGACAACATCTCATCATAACTGATTTATGAAATGAATCCATCAATGTCCATCTTAAATGAATCTCACTGGTAACGCACGCACACACACACAGCCTGGCTGACGAGAAATTTCATTGTGATCTGGGCATCAGAGGGGGTCATGAAAAGTGCATACGTGTATAGAGTGCATGTCAGCGGAAGATGAACGCTGGTAATATGAGTTGCAATGTTCTCCTCTCTCACAGTAACAAACAAAGCATCACTGAGCTGTTGCCAACTTAATTACAATGTCTCATTAAAGTGCCTAAAGTGTCAAATATTTATACAAACATTTTGAAAAAATACATACAGTACAGTTGCATACACTGACAGACACTAACACATTTATAATTACATCATTGAGAACCTCCTACTGTCGTGTATTGTTCATAAAGCTATTGATCCGATGTTGGATCGCTTTCTGTTTATACTGTTCTGGAAGTCAAGAATGGTCTACTTGTGATCATTTCTTTATATTAAATTACAATATAAAGTAAAATCTAAAGATTTATTTTTAAATGAAGCACCTTCAAATGAAGCTGATTACTAGACTAACCATAACCCTTCTTACAGTACACTATTCAGTCCCATCAGTTGGGTTCCCACAAAACTACAGTTTTTTCTATATTCCTTGAGACATTTGGTCGAAATCTGACATGCATCCATCCCCAGAACTGCAGCTGAAGCTCAGGTCTGGTAGATGGTCATAGTCATGGTTAAACAGGCTGTGCCCTTCCATGCCCTGGGGGCTTCGCAGATGGAAAATACAATTATGTGCGCTGTGAACCCAGCCACTCTGTGTGCTAACTGGATTTACATTCAGGCCTTGATACTCCACTCCCGGCCGTCACACAAACATATCAGAGCTGATTCTGTCCAGACGACATCATTAGGCCTACAGGCACCAAAACTAAGAACCACATCACTAAACGCACTATAGAAAACAGATCAGAGTAGCCACACACAAAAATGCTGAACTAACAACACTGACTTTCCCTCTCACCTTTTATTGCTCTTTCTTCTAAAAAGGGACATATTATAATCTTTTGTTGTGTTTAAAGGTGAAATTGGCGATTTTTGTGCTATTTGCTAAAAAATAATAACTGTTTTCTGAACACTCCTTGTCTTCCATTGGTCAATGCTTGCAACCTGACATTTGTGTGTCCATTTAAAACTCCTTTAATCACAATCAGCATTTCAGGAGAAATGTCTTTGTTCTCGATGACTAAAATTCCCCGAAAGTTTGCCAAAAGCATCCAGACATCCTGAGTACTTCTATTCACTCAAACACAATCGGCTGAAGTAGGCCACTGCAATAGCACATAGAAACGTTCTCAAGTTACGGATGTCACAACAGGGGATTGGCAGAGAACGTTGCATATGGGACCGCCGTTAAATGGCAGCTCGTAATTGAAATTAAAGGTCGTCTTTATTAAACCTGTTCTGATGAGGTGGCAGATGCCTTATCCCACCTATGAATGCCCAGAGCTGATCTGCAAGGAAAGAGTTTGACTTTGAGCTGTTTGGCTGGTGTGAGACACACTTAAATTATTAACACTTACACTACCTGCAGTTTCAACTTGCCCTACATGAATTATGAATATGCTGCAAGCATGAGAGTGTAGAGAAGCCACTGTCTCCAGCCTGCTTTTTGACATAGCTGTTGTAAAAAAACACACAGAGACAAAAAATCTATTTAATTTCCCTGAAACCAGGGAAAACGAACATCGATTCTTCAGATTTGAATGAAGCCATTGAAGCAACAATTGTCTTAAATTGCGGACAGAGCGATCTAGGGCAGGACAAAGCCCAGGCGTACGTGCTCACCTCCGACGGGTTTTGCACAAAAGACCGATCCGAAAATCCGGTCTAAAATGACAGTAAACTGCAAGAGAGAAGAACACAACTTCCATTTGGATGGTACTTAGACAACAAAAGGCTTTAATGTGCCAAGACCAGTAATTTGTGTAAGTCCATTGAGCTCTGAACCTCACTGTCATTTGTTTAATGCAGTAGGAACTATAGCTGAGGCCTCTGTCATTAGCGCACGCAGCTGTCCCTCTGACCACACACACACACGTCTGACGCTGACATTGTCTAAAGTTACAATAAAAACACTTAGTCCTAGAAGAAAGGATGACAAGTGTGGACAAAAAGCCAAGCACAATAATTAGCTGTAAGCTCTGATAACTGTAATCTGCATCACTCTCAACAGACAGTCTGGCCCCTTTCCTTAAAAAGACATTTATCTTGCTGTTTAAAATGATGTAGGAAAGTAGCCAGATTTAATTAGAGGGATAATCAGGGGATTAATTAGAAAGAGAAAGTAAGAGAGGAAGAGAGAAAGAGACAGACAGAGAAGGAAGCAAAAAAAAAGTGATCAGCAAAGGTAAAAGTTGCTCTATTGTCAAAATTAAGTCACCTTATAATTTACAATAAAAAATAATGGTCCAACGTTTGGTTCTAATTCATTAAAAAAATATTTAAATTATCTATCCAAGTGTGTCACCTTTCTGCATGAATTATGTCTCTTTTTAGTTCAAAGATTGTAATTGAATGAATATAATTTCCAACCATTTTTTCCGAAACTGCCGTACTTAATGGACCCCTTTTGTCAGTAATTTTGAATTTTTTAATTAAGCCACAATAGTATTCAAAACTAACCACCCACTTTTTCGGTGGCCTTGGTTTCGGAAGTACTTTTGCCATAGATATTTTTATAAAGTCTCTGTTAAAATATTATTGAATAATCCCAAACCAGCATATGTTGATTATGTATGTAGAACTACCATCTAATTTTTTTGGCAAAATATACATACTGTATATACAAATATATTTAAGAAGTTAGAGAGCGTAGGGAGACTCTGTTACATCATTTGCAGTGCTAGATGTGGGTGGGCGCTAAAGAGTTATTTTGGCATGATGTGCTTTCGATTCTATGACTGGTTGAGATTTCTTTGTAAATAATTGTTTATAATTCCTGGTTAAAAATCACATTACCCATGATTCTACAAAGTTGAAATTACTAACTGTTGACTGTGACATATAAAGACAGCCATATAGAATTAGGGGCAGGGTCAAAGGTGACTTAACACAAGATCTTAAATTAAAAACATTTTACTGTAGTGGACTTCATGTATCAGACGGCTCATACAGTATAACCTGGACATCAACAGGCCTGGTTTCATTGGAACCGTGATCAGTGCTGAACATAGCAATGACTCCGTAAGGGGCACTATGGGCTCTCGAACCCAGCAAAACTTGAGCTATGTTCAACCAATCAGCCATAATCACACAGATAACCCAGACCATCTCAGCTCCCAAACACTATCATTCCCTGCCGCTTAATCCCTCACATTCCCTCCCTCTATCTCTTTCACTCTGTCTTTAAGGCTGGACCAGCAGGAGATTATCGACCTACTGTCCATATTTTTCCTGCTCCGCTCTCCCGCAGGGAATTTATATGACAGAGTGTACTCATGATTGTTCTACACTAAATCTGGGATGTAGGCAGTAAATACGAAAAAAAAAAAATATATATATTTATATTCCAGTTTACTAAACCTATCATTTTTCTTTTACATTTTTAATACAAAAAAAGCAGTCACAGGTGTATCATGCTGAACTTCCAAGCAGCCCCCAAGCTTTACTATGACACAGAGACCACATGGCCGCCTCACAAATGTAATACACACACAGGCACACAAAAAATAATAGTGTATAGCAGGGCTCTCAAGTCTCACGCATTGGGCGTGAGACACACGCATTTCAACCCGTTCACACGCTCACACGCCACACCTTGTATTTCTCACGCTGAGGAGTAAGGGAACATGTCCCGCTATACAATTAATGGACGAGGCGCAGGCAAACAGAGGGAAATTCTCTGCCGAGTTCATAGCATCTGTCTCGAGTTATACAGAGTTAAATGCTAGCTACCAGCCAATCAGATATTAGAATTAGTTGTTTCCGGGAAAATTATGTGTTCCCGCTGCAAGCACGTTCGTTACTAGACAACACGCGCACACACGGAGTGGAAGTTGAAAGAGCACGATCTGATGAATGGGGTTTGCGGACATCTTCATTTATTTTATTTTTTATTTTTTTAGCATTTTGATTTTACGATTCCTGGACGATATCTCTTGCCTGTGATCAAAGACAGTGAGAGCTGATGTTGAGCAGTATAGCCAAATTCGTGCTAAATTATTTTTGATGCATTCAAAAACTCTCCAACTGCTTTTAAAGGGGTCATCGGATGCAAAATACACTTTTATATGGTATTTGCAAATAAATGTGTCTTTATAGTGTGTGGACACAATCACCATGCAATGAAAAAAATCCATTTACTTTTTTTTAATCCTCAAAAAGCCAAAAAGTTGTTGCTCATTATCATTTAAAGAGACATGCACCGAAATGGGTCACTGTGAACAGAGCTGTTTTTGAAGAGGTAAAAAGGGTGTTGTTTTACACAACCATTGAGAAATTTTAACCAAAGTATGTTACAAACTTTACATGAAGACCCAAAAGAATCATACCAACTTGTGGAAAATGGGCATCCGATGACCCATGTAAAGGTGACCGGTTTGGGTCTTGACATACATGCTCAGGGCAAGTTGTAATGACACAATGTTATGTACATTGAGCACTGATGTTCAATTGGCTTGTTTGGGGTCAAATTTATTTTTATTTTTCAATAAATTTGTATTTTTTCAATATAACTATTTTATTTGGATGAATTTGTCTTTTATCAGATTTAACAATTGTTATAATTTCCATTTGTGCTGGTCAATTATGAACAATAGGCAAAATTGAACTGCTAGCAAAAATTGAAGCAAATTTGGTTGGGTCGAGGGACCGCTGCTGCAAATATTTGGGTGGCTCCTCCCCTAAATCTCACTCTAAACTTTTGATAAAACTTGAGAGCCCTGGTATAGTATAAAGTGAAAGTGTATGTGTGAAAGAGTTTAAGGTAAACAAGAGTAAATGTTTTAAGTGGTGGAGGTTGTGTGTGTGTGTGTGTGTATGTGTGTGTGTGTGTGTGTGTGTGTGTGTGTGTGTGTGTGTGTGTGTGTGTGTGTGTGTGTGTGTGTGTGTGTGTGTGTGTGTGTGTGTGTGTGTGTGTGTGTGTGTGTGTGTGTGTGTGTGTGTGTGTGTGTGTGTGTGTGCAAGAGTGGAACAGATGCACTAGGCTCGACCACAAAAACAGTCATGAGAATTTCTGCATTTTGTTATCAGTCATAAATATTAATGCGAACATCTCAACCACAGAGCTAGAGACAAACTGTGAGAGTGGGATAGACAGACAGACAGAGAGAGAGACTAAGACAAAGAAGCAAGCCAAAAAAAGGCATGTCTCTGTTATTCAAGCAAAACAAATGAAAGTGTAAACACAGAAATGAAAACAAAGTCTCAGTGAGATCTGAATCTGTGCAAATATATGAAACCTATCAAAGCATTAAAGCAGTTCACTGGAGAATTCAGTGAAAGATTCAATAGAATTATTCAATTATTAGAGTCTTTCTGTGATTCACACTGTATGTTTATGTCCAGCCACGAACATAACACACTTTTGGCATTATTTTATTTAACATTCATTCAAGATCAGAACTCAGGTAAAATATAATTTGGTTTGCTGTGGTGCTGTAGATTCAGCAATGGTGCTAGTGATGCAAGAAACATTCTGTTACATCATAGATCATTAAATTTTAAAGCAAACTCGAATAAATCTTTCAGTGTGCACGTGTATGCGTGTGTGCTGGCGGGGGAAAGATATACAGGTGGGATGAGAGAATGCATGTTCACTAAATAGCTTCTAAATATATGCATGATTCCCCAGTAGATGTGATCCCCTGATGTTTGGGACTAAACAGAAACCAGACGACAACTCTCTAACTGGGCTAATAGGCTAATTGCAACAGGGTGAGATTATTCACTGGCAGAACACCACAGGTCCAGCTCTGGTATTTATTCACGTCAAAGAAAACACCATCTTTCATTTTCCCATAAGACTTGAGTAGATGATCATGGCCTAGTTTTAAACCAGACTTTTAACTGGTCTTAAATTATGTTTACGGCACAGCTAAAGTTGGTGAGAGTGACCAAAACTGCCTAGATTCTAGTTTAACATCAGAATTTGTGTGGCAAATCATTAAGATGTAGGAAATATTGTGTTGTGGTGTAAGACTCAAGGTGAGGTCACTCAGCGCAAAAAGGTCTATTGTCAATAGTGTAGCGATGTGTGAAACACAGCTCACACAGAAGTCACTTTCTAACCAGTTTTCGGTTTACTCATTTTCTGTCTAAGCCATTTTCTGTTGGTCAGTTTGTAAAATCTGTGTGATCAACTCGAATCAGTCTCAAAATCTGCATTGGGAGATCTTTTGCCATGAGCTAAAAAAATCCTGATCACGTGGATTCCAATAAAAATGTGAATTTTCATGAGCGAAATCCATTCAGAGCAAAGGTAAATGTGACTACACCTTTAGCTGTAAACAGGCAGTGTTTACACAATTTCTAAAACTATCCAGTAGTAACTTTTGCACACTAGGCAATTTACAAGCTGTGTCCAGCCAATGTGATTGACTAGCTCTACCTGAGCTGTGCCTCAAATCCCAGGATGCGGACCCTCACTGCTGGTGAAGTGGATTTTACTGAATGAGATTTCAGATTTATAGCCATTGCTATAAATCGTGACATTGCCCGACGATCCGCTTTCAGGCGAGAGTGTGACATTACAGAAGCAGTGTATTGAAGTAAAAGGATTTGTGGGTAAAAATGTCGTCTTGAATTTGCCATGATATACAAACTATTGGGATTCTTTAACCGTTTGTAAGTATATGTGTGTGTAAGAGAGAGAGAACCGAAAGCCTTAAATCCTGGTGATAAGTGCAGACAACAGTGTTCCGGGTTATATAAAAGAATGGAGAACACCTCATCTAGGGTCAGAGGTCAAAGGTTAAAACACCTAATTGTTACAAAAAGAACAATTTAAGTGTCATCTTGATTCATGGAGCAGACATGATAAACAGTGTAGACCTGGACATAGGTGGCGTAAAACGCTATATTGGGTAATTCGAAAATTATTAGTTATGTCACAAGAAAAGCCTTGACTACAGGTTATCTGAGTTGGGATGTTTTTACAGCACAGTGTGTTTTTCTGATTTCGACATTTACAAGCTTCAGTAGTGCTAAAGATATCAGGGACAGAGCCAACTCTCCTCCATTACACCGATTGGGCCATTTTTAGCAGACATATACTAATGTGTAAATTGTGTGTGTATTTTTGACACTGATTGAAAATTTAATCCACCAATCCATCACCAATCTTCTCTTTTTGCTGTCCAACCTCTCAGGCTGTAATTACAGTAAGTGAAAAAACACAAATTCTGGTATAATTGTATCGCTCACTCTTACCCAGCTTACATGTGCTGCGTAAGTCCTGATCCATTTTGGGCAAATGGTAGCAGTGACTCACCTGTGACTCTGACATCACATACACGAAGTGCTGATCAGCAGAGAAGGCCATGTCTCTCAGGATCGGCCCATTATCGACCACCTGGATGGTTTCATACTGCAAAGCACCATAGGTAGGACCATCTACCCGAATCTGAAAGGAGAGAGAATAAAGACACTGTGTTACTCGACCATTTATACGTTAGTAACATGTGAAAGAGACAGAGGCTGTTTCCAAAATCACACCCATACCCTTAAATACAGCACTATTTGAGGGGACAGCCATTTGTAGTGGAGTCCGAAACCAAAGTGGACGTTATCAAGAGCACTCATTAAATCCAACAATGCAACGCAATAACAAGTGTACAACCGATGTACACTCAAAGCCTAGAGAATACCCATAATGCACTGTGAGAGTCGTGCATCGAATGAATACCCGCTCCTGACCAGAAGATGGCGTCCGCAGCTGAATCATCCATCCATCCACTTTCCAAACCTCCGATCTAATGTGGCTACAGCGTAATATCATACAGGTATAAATTCCTTTTTAATTTATTATTAAATATTAAATATATATTAAAGCATAAACTATTTAAAAGAGGCAGTCATTCCGGCGCACTTACTCACTCACTCACTCACTCACTCATTTTCATTCACTCCTTCAAGTGGACTATATTAATGAAGTAATGTAAGGAATGGTGATTAAGGTTGTAGGGGGTGATTTTGAACACAACCAGAGTAAAGCAGAGGGGAAGGGAAAAGAGTTGTTAAGTTGTTAAGACAGCTGTAGGCGACGTTACGTGCCATAAATTGCAGGCTCAGCAGAGAGCTGTAACATTTTCACACAGTTGGACTGCAGTGATGGAGGTCTCATGACTATATCTGAACATCTGTTGTTGCTGACGCAAAAGTGCACACTCACACTCTGTTCTGGTCTAGATATAACCCCAGCTTCCCTCCAGACTACATCTTCCAACCAAACACACTCACTAAAGGGCCCTGTGAGAACTTAAGTCTTTATACCTGCCATTAAACATTACAATACACATGATAACCCATTATAAAAGAATGAATGAGCTATTCCCCTTCCCTTTTTGACACTAAACGGTTTAAGAGGTATCATGTCCATTCATTTTTGAATAAACTACTTTATCTCTGCGTTTATGGCCTGGATTCCCATCAGACCGCAAGTCCTGTCAACCTAAGATCATCTTACCACAAGAGACGTCTAAAATAATTTTGTGGCACCACTTCAAAAAGTCCCTCCCCGAGTCTCTGTGAAGTTTAAGTGTTCCCTTTGGCTTTGCAGTCACTTTCTCTGGGGCTTCTTGTACTGTATGCTGAGGGTCATAAACAAAAAGGAAAAAAGCACTAGAACAAAAGAAGAGAACAGAAGGGAAAGGAGCGAAAGAAAGCAAAAACCCTTCACACGAGCCAAAGCCTTATTCAGCAAGAAGGTTATCTAATCTCCAATCGAGGGCTGGTTAATTTGGCAGGGATTGGGTTTCGGCCAGGAAGGGCTGCAGTGTTTGGGATGGCATCGTGTGGACAGTGGAAGAATGAACTGCAGGAGGGCTTGCGAAGCCCCGGTCGAGCCCCGAGAGAGATACATGGAGTGGTCTGACAGATCACTGGAGGGATGGCCATTATCACAACCGTAGATAAACAAATTAGCCCGAGGGGATGACTATTAGCATGTCTGTTAGCGTTAGCATGGAGGAATAATAGCAGAGTACTGTATCTGATCACAGATAGAGTAAGAAAAAAAGAAAAAAGAAGAAACTAAATAAACATGCTAATAAAATACACAAGACAACAGAGCGACATCGGACTATTAGAGGCCCTCAAGCAGCAGTTCATTAGTCCTAAAGTACATTAGTTTTTATTAATGTATGAGCAATATTTTCTATGATTATAAACGGCTGAATTCCTAAACCTTGAACAAAACAATATAATTTTCTCCCTTTCATTTCAATATCAATAAAGTGGATTATATTCTTTAAATCCTGATTGGATTACACCGCTAATCTGTGTATCACACAATCATTTAGATTTAATTCCAGTTCAAAGCCATGGCTCTGAAACCATTTGTACAGTTGTTTGTTATCTCACCCTCAATTTCACACTTTCTGTGTTTGTACAAAAAAAAAACTTCTATAATGTAATACCTTTACAATTTGTTGCAGACTGTCTTAAAATAGAAGACAAACTCTTTAATTTTGGAGTAGAAGTAAGCCTGCACATTTCTGCTTCATGCATTGTGTTCTGTGGGACCTCAGGTACACACTAACCACTGCACAGTCTCAAAACACCCCCCTAGTGGCCATGGACTGTAACAACAGTGGCCAGTCATGTGAGACCGTATGTGGGGTTACAAAATAAATGATAGTGATTAAATGTGGTCGAGGTTAAATTCCAAAGAACATTGATGGTTAACAGCTATTTTTCAGAATTTGCATCAAGGTCTCTCGACTATAAATGATAAAAGTGCTTTCAATATTATAGTTTTTTTTTAAATTCAGTATACTGTATGAATGAAACAGGATTATAAAGTCACAGCATTGCTCATTAGTAACACTTGATATAAATCAGAGGTTAAAGCATCACGCTGTCATAGGGCAGTGTAATAGAGAATGGCAGGCTGACTCTAGTTAAGATCAGCCAAGCGAACAGCAAACAGAAGGAGAGGTGATGAAGGAAGCCATAACCACAGGAGCTCTGCAGCTTCATAATGTGGGCAGGACTCTACCCAGCATCCATGGAAACTGCAATTTTCGTCTGGTTCAAAACAACTTAATCTTAAACCCATGTTTCAGGACAGTGATATGACTAGAGATTAAGACTGATGGTGTAGTAGACTATATTCGCAAAAACTGTGGGAATGAATTCACTAAAATAGTTGTAGACTGGTGTGGGATCCCAAAACTGTGTCTTATTTACTGAAGAACCTTACTTTTTTACCCTCCAGCTATAGTAAATGATGAATACAGAACTTTATCACTTTTCCACTCTGAATATTTACCAAGCAGTTAATGTCATTATGTATGTGAAACATTTTCCTTGTAATCTTTTTGTCAATCTTTTTATTTTATTTGAATCCTTTTAGGTTAGCTTAGAGCTTTCTTAAATTAACTTGATAAAAAAAAAAAAGAGAATGCAATTCTTTCTGGATTCCTTTTGTTACTAGTCTTGTAAGTGTATTTAACCTTGTTTGATTCATAATACTATGAAAACAATATTAAATAAGGAAAATAAGATTAAATAATACTGTATATATATATATATATATATATATATATATATATATATATATATATATATATATATATAGATAGTTATATATATATATAGTTATGTAGTATATATAACTGCCTGCCTAAAAAAATTCATGAGCATTTATTTATTGATTTGAATGGAAATATTTTCCATTGTGGTACATTTCAATGCAAAGTATAAACACATCATGCAATCCTCACTCAATCAAACTCCTTTCAATCGGCACTCCTGTGCTATCCGGCTAGTGATGGCTGCCCTTTCAAACTCAGATTGTTATTCTCTATCGAGCATTTGCCATTGACTTCAGAAAAAAATTTGCATAAGTACGTAAACACCCATCTCAGGAATCGCTTTACTTTTGCACCGGCAGGCACAAGGCAGCCCTTGCAAAAGCCTGCTGTTAACTAAAGCATTTTGCAGAGGAAAAAAGCGATAGAACTCTTTACAAACCCTAAATTTAACCTTGGCAATAGCAAGTCTTGTGATCTTTCAGTGAGCTTTTCTTCCACAAGCTGCAGTCACTTGGGAGGTGTTCCTTCTGTTTCCTTTAAAATGAGTGTGAGATAGCCCACACTTTCCATTTGTGAGGGCAACAGCGGTGCCACGAATACACCACTCACACAGAGCAGAAGTCTGTTCGCCGTGGAACACGGGATGCTTCTCGTTGCTCATTACATTACGGCTCAGAACGAGGCTACACTGATATAGAACAAAGCTGAGAAGAGGCACTGAGTCACTGATGTGCTGTGACAAAAAAAAAAACTACAAATAACTTCAACAGAGCTGACAGTACAAACTCGTGGGACACCAGACACCAGGCAGTGTTTGGGTGAAGGCCACTACGATTAAGGCAGTGTGCTGACGCTCCCTCGAGAGTTCCTTTAGAAGCAAGAGCCACTCTGATGCACAGATATTGATCTATGACATTCAAACCCCAACTATAACAAAAATAGAGCTGCACGTGTCGACATCTGTAAGCAGATCGGCCTCGCTACCGTGAGTGACTCTGTGTCAAGATGTTCAGAGATTGTTTTCTGTTTTTTTTGAGTCAAATCCCCTGAGAGAGTTTGCGATAGAACCTGCACATCAGCACTCTTAACGCACTGGGAGATCTTGACGTGTTCCAGCCTGCTATAGACAAGGAAAGTGGAACGAACGAAAGGTTTGCTTTGTTTTCGACGCCTCCATTGGCTGAGTCGGAGTGTGCTGTAGTAAACAGCGAGAGTGGGTGGACTGGGAAGTCTCTTAATGTCAATCAATGCTGAAAGAAAACTGCAAATTCCCATTTTGCAACATCGATACTTAGCTGAAGGCGACTGGTTTTGAAAGGAACTTGAATGGGCTGAAGCTAAGCTGGGGAATTAAAGATGATCATGTACTGAGAGCCATTGTCTGGTGTCATGGTTATCACGAAGTATTAGGCAATAAAGAAAGGAGATGATTTTAGATGGGAATAAAGACTTTTGTGGTCAGGCGAAATTCACTCGTGCGGGTGCAGTGATATATTAAACTTTTTTTTTTTGCATTTAAATTTATTTGTTTAGCTTACAAATGAGGGAAATATATATGTGTTCATTAAAATTCATTGAAAATCTTTGGGATGTGCTGGAGGAGACTTCATAGAGTGCTTGACTCTTGCATTGTTAATACAAGATCTTGACCAAAAATGTATGCACCTCTTGATGGAAATAAATGTCCCTACATGGTTAAGAAATGAAAAGCTACACTGCATCAGTTAGGTTTAGAAGAACTTTTGCCAAACATATAACATGCTAGAAAAATAATCACTGCTATAATAATCCAATCATAGACACTTAATTCATAGAAATTTGCCTATTTAAATCCAAACAGTTTTTTTGGGGGGTGGGCAGTGTATATAAACATTAATGCTTATGAAGAATGTGTATATATAAAATTAGATATGATTATTAATCATAATACACATACTTTTTTATTTTTATATAAGCACATTCTCAAAAACAATCTCAAAACATTCATATTTCTAAAATGGTTTCTAAGTGTGGTATAGCTTTTATATAATTTAATTTCCACTGCATGTTATAGTCCCCTTGATTTAGCTGCTTCTATAGACCTTATGCGCAAGAGAAACGAGGGCGCCGCCATCTTTAGAATATTGTCTTTGAACTTCCGTTTTTGAATCGCTCTGTATATTTCTATGGCATGGCTGTCCAGGAGTAATTAGCTTTTGAAGTGGATTTACTTAAATGTAAAGTCAACTACAGTTATCATGAGGATTGTAATGTTTAAAGCTGATATCTTAACAAATGTCAGTAGACCGGGAAGATTTTAAAAATCTTCTAAGATCGCTGTGAAAATACAGACTGGAAGACAAAAGACAACGAGCGCAGCGCTGAAAAGGGGGGGCAATATAAGGTCTATAGAGCATAAAATCAAACAACATAAATCCCTCTACAGTTGCGCAAAACTGAAAAGCTTACTAAAAAAAACACATCAAACCATCAGACGGCTTCATCATCAGGTAGGGCCGCAGCCAGGCAACTGGTCCTACTGATATGGCATTTCTGCCACTAACGAGTGAACGAGACATGGTCCTGTTCCGCTCTAAACACGTTGTGCCCAGCAAGACGGCATGTTCACAAGAGAAAAAAGCTTTGTTTTGGTTGCCGGGTTATGAGATTGAGGTTGTTGAAAAGCTCTGATCCGCAAAACACGTGTGCGGGCATGCGTGTACAAAGCCGGGCCCCGGTGTCTCAGGGAGCTCACAGGCAGAACCCTGCGGAGGAGAGACCTAATCTGATTTCCTGATCCGTTTGTCCCTCTGGTTTCTTCTTTGCAATCAGCGGATCGGTACCGCGGCAGGATTTTAATTACTAGGGCTCTAACAGTGCGGCACAAACCTGCTCTGACACACTGATTGCGGCAATGTCATCGCCAGCCAAATTAACTTTACTCTTCAACAACAGGCCTCCAAATAAGCTTAAAGCTTTTAAACACACCAGCTCAAGACCAACATAGTCTGAACTTAAATTGGCTTAAAAACTTTAACATTCATTTTCTCATTTAACGCTCCATAACACACTGTAGGACATGAATACACAATTTAAGGACACAATTTAAGCCATTGTTTCCCTGCTCATAATGTAGTTAACCTTTATGTAATTGTGTTGAACTCTCAGTCGGTTTGCATGAACTTCGCATCTTGGCATATTTTCTCTTTTAGCAATGTTGGAAATGTAAAAATGTCCCCGTTCTGCTTGAGGAAGGTGTGTTTTATATGCAGGGCTTGCACTGGCTGCAGGGAGGATGGAAGTGATATTAGCAGGCCGAAAGTTTCTCTGTCACCTCTTTTACCCTGCAGTCCCGTAGAGAAGTAACTGTAACTTTACCTGTTAAAAACCCATCGCAATGGGAAAGAAAGAAAGAGAGAGAGAGAGAGAGAGAGAGAGAGAGAGAGATAGAGAGAGAGAGAGAGAGAGAGAGAGAGAGAGAGAGAGAGAGAGAGAGAGAGAGAGAGAGAGAGGGAGATATTACCCACGGGAGTCTGGTGGGGAAATGTTGCGAGCATGTCCATCATATTTCTGGTCTCGGCAGTCTTTCCACAGAACTACTGGAGGATACGCTGCTGTGCATACAAAAACGGGGGTCTTAAAGTGGAGAGCCAAACTGTGATTTTGCATGTATAGACTACCAGCAAACGTTTTGACACTTGACTGAATTTTTGTTTTGCTTGATTGTAGCACCTTTTTCTATTCCATTCCATTTTATTTCCAATTTTTATTCCATATCTTTCCATATCTATTATTTGTTTAAAAAGAAGAACATAAACTTGGACTTGACTTGACTTACCAACAGCAGAATAGGCAAACAATACTTGACAGGAAACATGGTAAACATGAGGGCATAAATATATGGACAAGGGGAAACACAAAACAATAACCACTGACAAATTAGAACTAAAGAACATGAAACAATGAAAAGACAGAACTGATAACAAGACAATAAACAAAGGAGAACATGGCTCATGAAAAGAAAAAGAACCAATGAAAACAAGACAAGAATAAATAATATAAACAATATATGTTATCACTTTTTTATGTAACTAAGTCCCGAGACATGGCATGTGTTTTAAAGTAAATCTTTACAAGATTTATCCCTTTATTTTTTATTGACACACAAACAGTATGCCATAGATCCATATATACATTGTGGCCACATATGGTATGAAACAAAAAAAAGAAGAGTTTTCATTTCATTATTGTGGGATTAGTATTTTAAGCACAAACACTTCCCTGCAGAGCGGAGGTTATTTTGGCTGCGTCTATGTGTGGAGTCAAGTAAAGGGGACGGGTGTCTGCAGGACGGCCCTGCTCTCCTCCTGTGTGACAGACAGGACTCCCCTCTCACTCTCTCTCCAGGCAGTCTGCGAGTCTGACCTTTCATCCATCTATCTTTCTCCTCTTCCTCTCTACTTTTATCACCCATGCTTCCTCCTCTCACCCACTCTTCTTCAGCTCTCTCACATCCATTTCCATCTCTCTCTTGCCTTATGTCACTCATGATTTCGCCATCTCTTCACTCATTCCCATCAGCCCCTTAAAACCCACCTCATGCATCAATTTCCACAGTATTCCTCTGCCTGTCTCTCCATACTCATCTCTCTCATCTGGGTGTTCCTGGTTTAATCTGAGGTTAGATGTGACCTCTGGGCCACATGCTGTTTCTTCTCCATTTTCTTCTCTATCCCTCTTTCGGGTCTCTCTCTCTTATATCAGAGAGGCTTTATTGTCTCAGTGTATTCAGTCTGAAAGGAGGCCTCATGTCCTGTTGGTTGCTCTGAGTATCACTGGATATCCCTCCCTTCGCCCTTATTTTGAGAGGCAGACATCTCACTGTGGCTCTTCAGTCACGAGCGATGAGGGCTACGGGCTGATGCTAGACCAGCACACTCTCTCAGACTTCTCCACATCCATCAAAGAGAAAAACACAGTACTTTTTTCAGTACTCCTTTGTTTACGTTGCAATGACCAAAATGCACTATTTCTTTTTAGTTGATATCATCAAGACCACATAAAGGAATATTACATGCAAAGATATTCATCATTTAAATCACCCTCATCTCGTTTTAAGCTGTTGTTCAAACAGACTTTCTCTTGTGGAACACAAGGTCCACAAGTCCATTGGACCCCACTGAATTCCTTTATATGGACCAAAAAAAAGTGACATTTCTTTTCTGTTACACTGTAGAAAGTAAGTCATACAGCTTTGGGAGGTAAGGGTGAGTAAATGACAGAATTATCAGTTTTGGGTGAACTTTCCCTTCAAGTTTCGATCAACAGGTGTATTTTACTTTTTTTTTTGGGAAAGGGAATAGCTTTATAAGATATTTAACACCCACTTTTCACAATTCAATCAATTCCTAATGGATAAAATCAAGCGTCGCTACGACATTTTCTTGTTCACCATTTCAAACGGAGAAGCGTCACATTGAAATTGAATTGAAATTGTTTGTGAATGCCATTTCATGTTGACTTTAATCCATGTTTCATATTTTTTAGTCTGCATACATCTTTTAAAAACCCTCCACTATTACCACTTTTCACTTTCACTGCCGTCAATACGGCCATTCATTATTTAATATAGCTCTTTCTCTCACTCCAGCTCCTCATTATAGTCACTGCAGGGTGGAGAAACAGACGGGGCGTCGCTGGAATTTTTAAATGAAGTAATTTATCTGAAACAAATACCTGCAGAAGGGAGACAAACCTATTTTCCATCAGCCCTATTTTTCCAGCTGGGAAATAAATTATTTCTGTACTCTTTCTATTTTATCTTATTCACACACATGCCCAGTGGCCACAAACACCACACGCTGGGAAACGTAGGTGTCCATGTGTGGTATGGGTCAAGGCAATTCAAACTGACAGCGATCCGTGGCAATGTGATGTGGGTGTGTCCAGTGACAAAGCTTAGAAATGTTTAACTTTATGCAAATGAGCTGCCACATGATGCTCATGTGATCCATCACCTTAAGATGTTTTATTAGAAATGTCTCTGCACACCTTCCCATCGCTGTCAGTGTGAACGGAGCTTGATACTGGCAGCATATGGTGAATTAGCCAACATTATGTTTATGTTGCTCAAATGGTTTTTATGTTACACATATAATGAATAAGATATTCCAAATATAATGAATGAAGATGCAGCACATTAAAGGGGTGGTAAAGTATGATTTCACTTTTCTAACTTTAGCTAGTGTGAAATGTTGCTGTTTGAGCACAAACAACATCTGCAAAGTTACAAAGCTCAAAGTTCAAAGCAAAGGGAGATATTTGCTTTTAAAGAAAAGGACTACAACAAACGGCTGGTAGGGACTACACGACATTCCTCCCGGGTTTAGTGACATCAGCAACCCTAAAATGTACATAAACCCTGACCCAGGGAACACACAGTCCATGTTGAGAAGAGGAAAAGTTGTTGTATAAGAGTGTATTTGTGAGTCAGCTTAAACTTTAGCATCCTTCTTTTCACATGCAATAAAAAGTCACTCTGTGTGCATCTCACAACAGTTCCTATACGAGCGATTTATAGATTAACATGACAGAATATCCTAATTGAAGATAGTTAACTCCACATCAGCAACATAAATTAATCAACTAACCATTCAGAGACGTCCTGTTGCATTCTACATGTTGTCACTTCTTCTTGAGTCTCTCCATCTTTGTCTGACTCCGTTTTAACATTAAAGGCAGAACAGTTTCTGTCATTTTAGTGTGTCTGCGTGAGGTAATCGCTCTGCTAACACACAAGAGCTCTTAAAACCCTCATTTGGTTCAAAAGCTCATTTGCATTTAAAGGCCCAGGCACAAAACGGTGCGTTTTTGGAAAACCCTCAAAAAGTGACAACTTTAACATGCTATATAAAAATATCTGTGGGGTATTTTGTGATAAAACTTCACACACACACACTCTGAGGACATCAGAGAATTATTTTACATCTTGTGAAAAATGCCATTTTACCACCCCTTTAAAACAGAAAGAGAGAATGAGGGAGAGAGGAAAATGATTAATAGAAAGATTAATAAAAAAAGATTATAATTGTTATTATTATTATTATTACTATTATTCTTTTTTTTAACATTACAATCTTCCCGTCACTGATCAATTTAATGTGTCCTTGCTGACTAAAAAGATACATAAAAAAAAAAAAAAAAAAAATATATATATATATATATATATATATATATATATATATATATAAAACTTACTGACCCTATTGAACATTACTGCAGTTTGAATGTTATGTGTGAGCACATTTGTCAAAACAGGTGACTTGCATGAGCAAAAGCTCACAAAATGCAATCTGAAATGCACCCAAACGATAGAGTGACAAACAATGCTATCCTGTAACAATAATTCCCTTTCTCCCCGTCTGTAGTGTCTGGCAGGCTGAGGCTGCGGTAGACCAGATGCTGATAGAGTTACATAGACACATTTCTTTCTTAGGGATCTATGGTCTTTAGCTGTAAAAAGAGGCCATTGTTTGAGCTGCTAGGGGTTTGGGTCTGTTCGGATTGCTACTACTACTGCAGCAGGTAAACAGCATTCAAATCTCTCAGTAAGAGCACATTAAATCAAAATGACTTTCTTAATAGTTGTCCTTGATCTGAAAATATCCATCTGTTAAACAAAAGAAGTTTTTATTTAATTACATTTTTCTACAAAATGTAATAACTTTCACTGCCTGATATATAGACTTGATTATAATCAACATTTCTGTCCTCCCAAAAGTAATAAGTACTTAATTCACAGACATAATTCAGGAAATAAAGCTTGAGGGTATCTCTTTTACTTTCTACAAATTTGTGCTTTCTATTTATGGAAGTTACGATTGCCATTTGAAGTGAAATAATATAAATCGCAGGGTATTCTGAACTATTTTGAGAAGCTCAGGAACGATTCAAGGATGCATTCACACACAGTTGAGATCTGCAGGCTGATTAACTGAAATAGTGATGCTGATAGACTCCTGCAGAGTATGTCAGTCTCCCCGTCATACAACATACACACCTGACACTTTCCCCTGTCTGAGCTTCATGGCACTTCAGCAAATGATAGACGCTCTGACAGCTAAAACAACAGGTCTGATTCCACTCTTGCACGCACACCCCACAATTAGCTTTACAATGGCAGACCTGAAACAGACAATGTCACTCCGTTCACAGCAGCTAACAAGCCAATGGGACAGAAGAGCAGAGTGACGCAACAGGTAAAGAGTACGTGTCTTCATGTGAAAGTCTGATGAAGGCAGGGACCAATAATAGCATCGCTTCAGTATGGCACGATCAAAAAAGTAAAAGTTCAGACTTGTCTAATACATGATAATCTAGACTCCAAGCTAAAAGTTTGCATGTTCACAAAGGTTTCACCCAAAAGTTGGACACGAAATGACATTACATTGAAGTGAATCAATGTTCATGAATGGATCTTTTAAGAGATCAAATCATTCCCGTTTACTTTTCCTTGTGGCCATGAGTAATAATATATCTATAAAAAGCAATTATAATCCAGAATAAGACTTGTGTCTCTTAACAACAACTGTTTTTGAGCGAATCAAAATTGAATGACTTATTCCTATATAAAAAAAACAACAACATGCAGGTAATTATTTACTGATTCAATAATGTAATCTACAAAAAGATTTCCAGAACAAATCATTGAATTAAACGGAGTTAATCTTTTTTTGGTTAACTGAATCAAGAGATGTGTTTTTAAATTGCATTGGATATAAAATATCCACTTATCAGTAAGAATGAAACAGATTTTGAAATAGAAAATGTCAGACGAAGTCAGGAGTGTGACAGCACTCTTTATCCTTTCAGGGAGCAGAGAGAGGGGTGAAAGGGAGCATGAAAGAGGGATGAGTGAAAACAGTCCTTAAAGGTGTGAATAATGCATGAAGAGCTGAGGCCAGACGAGAAACAGTCACCAGACCAGAACCCGATCGCTGATCCAGTTACCACTGAGCCGTCCCTAAAGCCCTGAAGTCTGCCTCTCTCTCATTTCTGTCTTGCTAAAACACACACACACACACACACACACACACACACTACACATAGAAAAAGTGAGGTGAATTGATTCTGGATCAGTGTGTAATCGGTGTAATAAAAGGAGAATTATTTAAAATTACTGTAGGTTGATTGGTCCGCACCATCCAATCCTATTTTCTGTGGTACTCAGAGAAAAATCTCTCTTAGAAGCAATTCACTCAGGAGTTGTTCTTGCATTTAAAAACAGCAGGACAGTGCAACAAATTAAAACAGAATTCTGATGTCTTATTGCATATTTTTAAAAGAGCGTCTTTTAACTTCAGATGGTGTCTAAAAAAACTGACTCATCACATTGGTCAAAGAAGTTCTTCTAGAGTGTTTACAAAGAAAAAAAAAATTCAGATGGATGCAAGAACACATCCTGTGTGAATGGATCTTTACTTGGTGAGCAATATAACATTCCAGCAGGTATGCAATAAATCATATTACCATAATTAATATTTCACGCATGTCGTTTGTGAGAAAGATCTCCGGTAAATAATACAGTAGATGACAGAAAGACGACTTGTTTCTTTAAACAATATTCACCTAACATCATCAATCCATCGCCTTAAAAAGCTAAAACTTAATACAATTAAAAGCTTCAATTACAAATTTATCACATTAACTAACATTATTATATAACGATTAACACTCATTATTTAAGGCATATTATGTTGCCACAAAAATTCAGATGTCTTTATATTTATTTTAAAAGTAAATGAACAAGTGATCCGTATGATATTGAATAGCCTAATGTTTCAAAATGAACCAAATCTTACAAAATGCTACAAAATAAGTGGCAGGGGTGGAGTTTGCTCTTTCAATATGTTGATGCAAATGTGAAGGTCTGCTTTGTAAGACTTTTTTATATCGGTAAATCCAATAAAATGTAGTGGGGTTTATTCTAAAACAGAAAAAAAAGTTAGGCTACCAATGGGTATAAAAAAAAGGAGAAATAAAATATATGTAAACATGTTTCCAATCCATTCATTCATCCAAACTCCAGGTAAAGTACAACATTTGCTACAAAGTGAACATGAAAGCATTCATTGCACATTTATTTACCAAAAGCTAATTTTGACCATATATTTTCCAAAGCCTTAGATGGCAGCTTAGATGGTCATGTGATGGCTTTGTCTATGGCAGCCACTGAAAGCTCTGCTATAGCTTAGGCTATACTGTATGTTGCCGTTATTAACTGCATCAACTCCCGGACATCCAAATCCACAGAGAGGTGTGAGGCCATCCCTCTTTCTCTCTGTATGTAGGTGTGAAGGTTGTATTACGCCTTGTTAGCTCTGAAACACGGATTCTCAGTTGCCTGAGAGAAGTGTTGGCACTTAACAGCAGTGCTCTGTCACTAGCTATCTGCACTCTCCATGAGCCCGGGGAGAGATCTCTCTCTCTCTTAATCACACACACAGAATGTAAACCACACACCACAACAAGCCACTAAACACTAGCATGTATATGAAACTAACAGAAGCTATAGAGAATATACTTTTCCGATTTCTGTTCATGTTTGTGACTCAGAGGTTAAGCCTGGATGATATAACAACAGTTTTTGTGACAAAAGTTGTGACAGTGACAGTAGGTGGGTAAGTGAGTTTATCTGTGAGCGTATGTGCGTTCTCTCATCATTTTCTGCATGGTGACATATCAAAGAGCAAAGAGCGAAACCTGGCAGGCGTTGTCTTTGTACAGCAAGTCTGAGTGACAAGGCAAACTATGCCGCAATAAATACGGAGAGAGAAAGGTGTTTATATAATCTGAAAGACAGCTCTTATAAGCGTAAAGCTTTAATTCGGGAGAGATGGGTATGGGTTGTTGCCCACAGAGACAGAAGTCTAAAGAGGATCAGAGATTGTGTCTGTCAACAGCCATATGAAATCCTTTCATGTGGTTTCAATTAGAAAAGGGAACAGGAACTGTCGGGAGTCCATTTCCCCTTCCTCCTCCTCTTGTTTCTTTTCTTTTTCTTAATCAATCTATCCAGAAAGTTGTTTTACTTAATATCTTTATAACAATATATTACTCAGCCACGGCTCATCTGTAAGGGCAGGTAATAAAATAATCTTCCAAATCATAGACCACTATATAAACGGAATCAATAATAAATTGTAAATGTGTTCAGAATTCTGCAACAAATACTATTCAGATTCTAAGTCAGAAAGTGACCAGGATATATTCAAATTTAACGCATGGCTTCGGCAGGCATGTTGAATGATACTAAGCGGGGCAGCGGGTGCCTCAGCCCTGCCCAACTCTACAGCGCCCCACAGATTTTCAATGTAAATCTGTGGTGAAAAATGGAACTTCAGCGTGCTCTAATTGAGAGCAATTGGGTCAGATTTCAGGCTGCTCTGCTTATTTTCCATGTTTCTTTACGTAAACCTCGCTCCAGAGCAAGACGACATCAATCTGCTTCAGCTATGTGTATATTAGTCTGCATCAGGTCAGTAACTAGTTGGCATCTCTGTTATTCTTATGTGGAGTAGTGTATCAAATCAATGAACGTATAAATCCTTTCGTTTAAATGTTCTCATGTGAATAGTCTTTTATAGTTCTATTGTGCTTTTTTTGTTTGAGAATAGACATGACTTTCTTTTCCTCACTGGAACTCCTGCACAACTTGTAATGTTTTAAAACAACATTGGGAGGCAATAACTACTACAATACTACAATTCTATGCATATGCCGTGTGAACGTAAAGCCTGTCAATCAACATTAGCACGGCACTCTCAGGCTGAATAACGCGACCTCTGCCAAAAATTCTGTGTGTGTTCAGCGATTAGAATATAAAGCTTACAAAATGTTTATCATAAGCTAGTGCTAAGACCCAGAATCTGCCCTACCTAAATTTAAATTTATGGTCAGGATATTACAACTTAAAATCTTAAAAAATTCATGCACAAATAAAATAACCATTCAAATAACAATTTGAAATGTATATGTATATACAAACAATAACTAAGAAAAACACTTAACTAACTAAAATAAATAAATTACTTGCATCACATCAACCACAATTGTGTGATTTTTTTTTTAATGTAATATACATGCATGAAAAAAAAACATTCCCACCATACAGCCCATTAGATGAGCTCTGGATCCAGAAGAGAATGTTGCAAAGGTTCATAATAATTCAAGTGAGTTCTGCATGTCTTTTTACTCCACTCATATCATCACAGGTATTTGAGTGAGTGAGTGAGAGAGAGAGAGAGAGAGAGAGAGAGAGAGAGAGAGAGAGAGAGAGAGAGAGAGAGAGAGAGAGAGAGAGAGAGAGGGAGAGGGTGTGTCTGTGTCTTTGTCTGTGTGTGTGTGTGTGTGTGTGTGTGTGTGTGTGTGTGTGTGTGTGTGTGTGTGTGTGTGTGTGTGTGTGTGTGTGTGTGTGTGTGTGTGTGTGTGTGTGTGTGTGTGTGTGTGTGTGTGTGTGTGAGAGTGAGTGAGTGAGTGAGTGAGAGAGAGTGAGAGAGAGTGAGAGAGAGTGAGAAAGAGAGAGAGAGAGAGAGAGAGAGGCTGCTCTCTGGTTCTGCGCTTCTCTGCAGGCTTTCATCTTTCTCAGGTAAGATTACTGTAAAGCACTCATATCTGCCAGCATACCTGGAAGCTTTTTATCCGTGCACTTGTTTGTTTAAAAAAAAGTGGCGGAAAAAAGTTAAGTGAAAAAAAAACAGATATAAAGGGAGCTGGGAATAAGAGGAGCTAACGGTCCTTCCCTCAACTGTCTAAACATATTTCAAAGCTCTGTTAGTAAAATGACTTAAATCTAAATCTGCAGCACACTCCTATCTTTCTCACTCACTCACATCAGTGTATGAAAGCTAATAAAACATAAGATTAGCCACAACAAGAGCCATAATGACAGGATTTAGTGTATACCCAGCTGAAAAGACCAGCTTAGTCCAGCAAGGACTTTATTTTCATATAAAAACAAAATATGCCAGAAATCTGTACTTGAAATAATTGGTTGCAAAATGTAAAGTTTAGTGTTTTAAAGTATTGATTTAGAGTAAACTTTTGTGCAAAGTGATCTCTATTTAGTCTAATATAAGCTGGTCATTCTGAAAAATATAAGGAGTATGCATTCTCTGAAGTTTCTGTTAAATGACGGTTTTATCTGTCAGATAACAAATTTCTACACAGACTATATGCGTTTCAGAAAACTGATTCAATCGAACATGTGAACAGACGTGAACGTGAATTCATACTGCATGTTTTAGCAGATGCTGACAACTTACAAACAGCATCACAAATTTAATTAGAGCTGCCCTAGAGTTGTTTGTAACTATTAGTGCTGGCAGTTGGACAACTGGATGACCTGTATCTGTACCTGTCTCTAATGTTTATGTATACAGGTATGCTTGTGCATGCTTATTGTGTGTGTGTGTGTGTGTGTGTGTGTGTGTGTGTGTGTGTGTGTGTGTGTGTGTGTGTGTGTGTGTGTGTGTGTGTGTGTGTGTGTGTGTGTGTGTGTGTGTGTGTGTGTGTGTGTGTGTGTGTGTGTGTGTGTGTGTGTGAGAAAGAGTCTTGACTCTTTGCATTGGCTCTAAACGGCTGGTATAGGGCCTAAAGCAGGAATGGTGTGCACGCACAAAGCTGTTTTAGCATGACAAGCCCAGACAGTGTTAACCCTGCAGGGCTTGGGCAGGCCGGGCCACCCCTGTAACCACAGACAGAAGCTGTGGAGAGAGTGCAGAACTTGTGAGCCAGTTGGGCAGGTGCTGCCAAAGCTTGCTAAAGCTTGTGTGTTTTTTTTGTAGGATCTCTGAGCACACACACCCCCACACAAACACACATGCTCTCCAGTGAATTCATTACATGGATTAGCAACACGGGAAGATTTCTGAAAAATATCGGAACTATACCCTGGTGAATTAGCTCACCTAAGACAATTTTGGCTTAACAACTATACGTGCATTAACTTGACTCATAACTATAGTCCAGTTAATGCA
The DNA here is from genome assembly GCF_051911475.1 of Siphateles boraxobius. Lineage (NCBI taxonomy): Eukaryota > Metazoa > Chordata > Actinopteri > Cypriniformes > Leuciscidae > Siphateles > Siphateles boraxobius. The sequence goes on along the minus strand of NW_027508799.1, from coordinate 24,525,413 downwards.
CACATGCACACAAACAGAAACACCAGGTTTCTAGACTTGACATGAACTTTACATACATTATCTCATCTATGGGGTTTACATGGAGAGTTAATACTAAACTGTTACCCATAATGCAATGCTGGTTCGAACAATGCTGACATTTCTAACCTGAGGTCAGAGTTCAGGCCTCGTAGACAAATTATAGACCTTCATTCAATCTCTCTAATCACAACCCTCAATTTCTTATCCTTCTGCAATGATGAAATGGGGGAAAAACAAATGGTTAAAAAAAAAAGTCAACTCAAGCACAGCGCTTTTAAACACACTAAAAGCATTAGCACTTTCTGAAAGTGATTTTAAACTATTATTCAATTATTTCCTGTTCTTTTTCTATAAACTTGGTGAAATAGAGCTGAAATTATAGTGAATGAATACATTAACATGTGGCATCATCATTAACAGAGCAAGCAGAGTATTGGTTATGATTTTACAAAAAGGCTAATTGGAAAGATTTAGACTTTTGTACAGAATAACAATTTACGTAAGAGCAGCAATAATGGAGAAAAATATCTGCATCAGGGCAATGGGGGGAAAAGCAGTGATGAAACAATACATTTTTACTGGACAAATTTACTGAAACAAGCATAATCTGTGCAGTACAAACTGCTGAGCCAATGATAGCAATTGGTGATACCTTTGAACAAACACCCCTAAAAAGAATAAAAATACCTTATACAATTCAAACAAGGATAATCCAAATTGAGATTTACAGGCAGTTCTACAAAAAGTGAAGCTTTAAATCGCACAAGCTCCAGTGCTAACTTACATTAAAGCTATAAGACAAGGAGCTCAGAGAGAAGCAGCCAGCAGATATTCAGCTGAGAGCTGAAGGCTCTGAAAGATTGTTATAGGTAGACAGATGGCCGGCTTTCACTCATGTCTCCTCTTGTCTATGTCAGCATGACCTCGGTCTCTCCTCAACTGCTCTACACACAGGTCACCTGCACTCAAAACACCTGGACCAGAACAGACCTATGCCACGTCATCTGTGTTCTGGCTGTTTATGCACCGTGACAACAATCACTTTATAATGGCTTTTTATGTGGTTTTACTGACTCCATAGAATCAAAGTAAGTTTGAATCCAGCTTTGAGGTCATCTATATGCTAAACATCGACAATTTCACTTGTAACACATTTAAATTTTACTGTCTTTCTCTTCAGGGACAAGGGACTGTGAATATTGATTACTCATGGGATGAACCCTTCAATGTCTCATCCAAACTTCCTATTTCAATAGAAAATACATGAGCACATGACAGAAATCTGAGCTCGGTGAGCAATTTCATGGGGTCTTTAACATCATTAGCAATAACCAAATGTTCCTTTACCAACACATGCACAACCCATACGGGGGGAATCAACACACACACACACACACACACACACACACACACACACACACACACACACACACACACACACACACACACACACACACACACACACACACACACACACACACACACACACACACACACACACACACACACACACACACACACACAACAGAGTGCACTGTAAGACTCATGTGAGAAGATCTATGTTAGGCAGCATTATACAGGTAAACACTTTAAACTGGAATTTAATCTCTCCCAGTTACTGTATATTAACCAATATAAGAGAATCCAAAACAGATTTCAGACCAGCCAACAAGCCCCAACCTGCTATTTTCATGAGTGTCATAGGCACAAGGCCTGCTCCATGACAAACCCCTGAAACTCTTTAGCATTTTAATGAGGCGCTTTATCCCATGTCAGTTGACTACTGCGGGTAAGGAGAGGAATGGCAGGGTAAATTATTAAGCAGAGTTGCCCTGTGCCTCCCAGCTGATACGTTCTGAACCAGAAGACACCAGGGATGGAGGGGACGCACAGCCCTGAAGTACGGCACAATTTATGACCTCTGATGGAAAACACCTTCTGAAACCATTATGGATGAGCTATACGATATATGCAGATAGATGGTGACGCCCATTAAATTTTTATTGTTTGTTATTACATTAAAAAGGTGATTATGGGAACAGAAATATGTATTGATAATTTAAAATAGCATCTATTAAAGATATTAAATAAAAAATACATATGGACAAAATTTTATTATTATTATTATTATTTGGTATATTATAATAAATGTATATATTACAATAGATAAGAAAATTATTATAATTAGTATTATAAAATAGTGTAACAAAAACAACATATTTCAAAACTATGAAATATGACATTCAGATTACAACCTGAAAAATGAATAAGAATATTTATTATTAAATTGTTTTCTGAATATTCTGAGTTTTATCTGAATATTCTTCCCATATCAATTTATATTAATAATAGTAGTAGTAGTAGTAATACAAAACCATGAGAAACACCCACCACTCATACATTAATCTCTATAACAAAGGCTGTTCATGCAAATATTAATTAATCAGTCACAGTCTGAACAGTGTGGTCTAATGTGTGAGTCACACTGAAAGTGAGCAGTAAAATCAAAGGTGAAAGACGAGTTGAGGGTAGAGATTTTTTTTTGACATTTTGCATCCATTTTTTATGGTTTTACCAAGACAATCTTGATGCCACAGGACATTTCTCAAAGCAATATCTTGAAAAGCTAGAAATAACAGACAGAAAAAATCCCATTCTCAAACGAGGGCCGGAAAGAGGCTTTTCTATTGCACATTCAGAGGTACCACTGTTCACGGGCGTTTGAGAGGCTTGTTTAGTGTTCGGCAAATAATGGAGAATCAGAATTCCAAAGATTCCATCTCTTCTAGGAGCCTTTGATTGCTGATGAAAGAATGCATGGATAATCTCATTCAAAAGGCGCTAATAACCTTGACTGACCTCAACAGCCACGCTTCAGAACGGGACTGAAATTAGACTTTTTTTGTGTGTGAAAAAAACGAGTCCTTCACAAAGAGATACTTGGCTGTGGCCTTTCCTTTGTGGTGCGAGAGCACTATGAATGCACAGGGGCCTTTGACAGGCAGAAGTCAGTGTTCACGGTTGGCGCCTGGTGATGAAGACTGGCTTAGAGACGACTGCAAACCCTGAGGCAGAGAAAACGCGAGTGTGACTGGTTCTCCATGGCATTCACCGCAGAGCCCCAGGGCAGAGGCCCAACTTCCCAATGAATGGGTCAGTGACTATTGAACTTGAGATGCAGAATGCATGATGGAACGAATGAATACAGATGAATGTACACCTCTATAAATCTGCATCTTACATGTCTGAGCACAGATAATGAGTCAAAGACTGAGTCGGCTCTAAACTAGAGCAGTCTAGAACCAAAAGAACAACCAGTGAGCAATTTCTGTCAAACACTTTCCAGTCGGATAGCATCATTATGAATTTAATTAGTGCATACACTGGCCCAGATAAGGGATGAGCAAGTTTGTGTTTAAAAAACAAAAGGCTTGGGCAGTGAGAGAGCTCAGCACTCATTTACACACTTAATAAAATCCAAATACAATTGTTCGGCTGTAGATAATAGGCAGATGAATGAAAAAATAGGATAAAAGCCCAAGCCTCTGATTTAGGGTCTTATTAATTCATGAGATAACTGCAAACTTTCCCGCCAGAGACAGACAGATGAACAGGCAGCATTGCAGAGACAGGATAAAGCAGGGGGATAGCCAGATAGACAAAGAACAAGTACATTTGGAAAGAGGAGAGAAAGAAAAATGAGAGAAAGAGAGAATCAAAGAGACTCAGAGATCAAGGTGCAAATTACTGGGGGTTTTGGGCAAGATATAACCACATATTTGTTACTGGGGAGGAACAAATTTAAAAATGTATGAGTTTAACCACTATTTTGAATATTGGAGGAGATGTGTCCCCCACAAAGTCTGTGATGGTTATCCTTTGAATTATGGTTTGAACCCTACAAGCAGTCAAATTGTAAGGATAGTGGTCTTAAAAGCAAGTTTTTAATTCTTCACATTAAGTTTTAACAACATTTTCAAACAGTTTAATTATCCACAGTACATAAACAAATTAGTCAGAGTGCTTATTTTTACTTTGTCAAATGGCCTGAGGTGGTAACCATGGTAGCAGTAGCCTCACTATGAGATCAGTATCGGACAGAAAATTGAGCCGTCATTATTTCTCATTTTATTATAGGTTTACATATCAAAAACGTTAAACTTATTAACTAACTGAGCTGGGGGCGGCAGAAGACCTCAACAGATCACAAACCAAAATTTGCCTACGGAAATTAAAAGGTATCCTTTAAAAGAGTTGATGAAAGAGCACACATGAATCAGAGTGAGAAAGAGAGAAGGAAGTGAGCATGGTGAGTGCAGTCTCAGGGCTGCGGTGGTATTTGTTACATAATTCCTGCTAGCAGTGTAACATCATGGCTGAGTGCTTGTCCTGGGTGAGTTTATGCAGAGCTGGGCCTGTCGGAGCGGCTCGACACACATGGCACATATGCGGTTAAAGCTCTTAACGCAGTTCCCACGTGACCCCGGCAGGCCATGTCCCAGCCAGCTGCAGTATGAGACGGATGGCCAGCTCCCGCTGGGATGTACAGCCACTGGGGTGCAGGGGTCTCTAGAGGGTACTATCCACACAGGACATCATGTTTAATTTACTCAAAGATGTGCTAATTATCATAAATGCATGGGGGAATTAGGAACACATAATGGAGAATAATTATAGTATGGTTCAGGTGCATAGAAAGGAGGGTGCTAACATTAAATAAGGAAAGTTGCACCTAAAATGTCTATTTTTGGTATTATGTTTATTTACAGATTGAATAAAAAAGAGGACAGAAAAATATGGAGAAAAAAAGTAAAGTAAGAATTTAGTTTAGGAAGTAAAGCAAACCAACCTCAAACTGTCCACATGAGCACCAAAGTCCAATATTAAGCTGCTAAGAGCTCCATTTGATCTAATCCTAATTTCAAAAAGATAATGAAGGTATGGCGCAGTCTGTGTGTACATGTATGTATTTTTGTGTTCAGCAGGAGGGAGGACAGAAACGCAGCAGGTATTAGGAGGACATCTAAAGTACATGAGTGATTTGTCACAGTGTGTGTTGTGTGTCTGCTTTTCTGTTAGATCCAGCAGAGATCTGTGGGCTTATAAACGTCCCCCACATCAAACGTACATGGGGGCGACATGCATGTGCTTTTAATCAAGACATATCTGTTTAACTCTGTTTATCATCCCCATAACAGAAGGACTGTGTGTCTGTAAATGTGCCTATCCCTCGGTCTGTCTAGTCAGATGAGAGAGTGTTTGTGCGTAATTAATTGGATATGTTTGTAATTAGGAGAGAGTGAGCAACACATTTGGCTTTGTTTGGCTGCCTCAGCACAGCAAAAAGGAGTGCAGAAATAAATTGATTACACAGAATTGTAATTACACCGAAATTATCTCTTTCACTCAGGGGGTTAATTACTGTCCACACAGTAAACATGCACTGTTATTACTCATGGGCCAACATGCAGGGTCTCCCTTTTAATTCTGATGACAGCACTGCAAAAATGTGCAATAAATATAGCAGAAATAAAGTGTGTGGACCGGTGGTGACTGATCAACATCACGATGGTGGTTCATCTCACCTCCTATTGTTACTAAAGGTCAGTGTGCAGCCATTACTCTGAAAAGGCAATGTTGTACTTTGTAGTTCAAGCTACAATTCATTCTACTTTCTTCATTCCTCTGACAAATCATTTATTCTTACAGCTTTAACATCTTCATTGGCTTAAATTGAGGCAAGGCCACTTATATTCATAACAATATAGGCAATTACATTTTTTAACATCACCGCTAAAAACGTTTAAAATTTTGTTCTTTCAAACTTCCAATTCATCAAGACTCAAGTGAAAGTCTTATCAATTAAAATCAGTCACAGTTATTCGTGACAGTTAGGATGCTACCTTAGAAGGTAGCTGCAGACACCAAGGGCAATCACAAAGTTCTGGAACAGGGCTAATGTATGTGCATTTAACCATAACATGACAAGCTGAGAGTTCTGCATTTTTCCATTCACAAAACTGAAAGAACAAATCAGTCGAGTCAACCAATCAGTGTCAGACTAACGAAGGAGTTCTCCATCGCCCTTCTCTTTTCTCTTCAATCTCTTCAAATTTTCTTTGGATAGTGATCTTTTTTCCTAGCAGGCTGTTGAAGGCAGGCAGTTATGAAATGTTTAAAGAGGAGAGAGGGGAGTAGAGAGATGAACGCTCACACTGAAATGTGTTATCTTTTATAACTGTGACTAAAACACTGTTTAATGCCAACTCACTCATCAGGGCTCTTGGCTTGACTTTGTTAATAAGCTCTTCTCCCAGCCACTTAAAGACTCGTCAAAGGTCACAACACAGACGCACCAATACTGACACAGTCACTCATAGGATATAAACATAAACATGTGCACTGACATTATAATCCACAATACATGAAAAAATATGTAAACAGATGTGACTTCCTACTTGTAATGGGTAGGATCAAGACCAAAGTCTATTGAAGGTAAGTCGGTGCAATTGGTCCAGTTTACTCTACCAAAAAGGTGATTGGCTTTTTTCTTTCTTTAGGCAGCGCTTTCTTTGGTATAGGAGCCAGTGTTATGGTATCTTCTATTCTTTTGTCTACCACTTATAAAGTCTCTAGTGAGACTCAACTCAAGCTAACACACTTGTGCCCCCATCAAAAGAATCTTAGTGCAAACTGACTATCAGAGAGATGGAGAGCACCCTGAGAGTTTGATCGTTCACAGCAACAGAGAGAAAGAAGGAAACAACTAGTTTTTAAAGCAGATAGCATACACCTTCAACTCATCCACCGTAAACTCAGAGACAGAGAGTGAAAGATGAACAGAACGAGAGAGAAAAAGAGAGAGTTTGGTGTGTTTGATGTCAAACCACATTCCAGAGGCTGTCTGAATCCCTCAGATGACTCTCCCTTCATCACTGTGGCTCTTGCTCCGCCAGTTACCATGGCAACAAGGGCCTGAATGGTGGACCGGAATTGGAGGGTGTGGATAGAGAGAGAGAGGGGAGGAAGAAAGTCTCTAACTGAAGCCCGGTACCCAGAGGCCTATAGAGACCAAACATCTTGGCATAGAGTGACAAGCACTTTTCAACTCCCTCCTTCCATCTACCTCATTGCCTTTTCTTCTCTGGAGAAACAATATTTAGTCTCTTCTGAATACTAAGGGAGCTCACGCAAATTTCTCGCAACTGCTTCATGACTGAAACGTCCTTCAACATCAACGCGGAGATGTATTAGGACTCTCACTCCTGTGTGCAAGGGCAAGACGCATGAATAAGTCATTTGTCAACATTTCAGTTGGGACGTCATAAGACCGAATTGTAATTATCAAAGTGTCACTCTTGGTTATGAACAAAAGCCATTCCCTTGCACTTAAGATTGGACACTTTAAGGACTGATCGCTTCATTATTGTGTGCGCTTCCAACCCAAAATACTCATACTGTCCGTCACTGTCTTAAGCCAATCGAAGCAGAACGGGCTTATATTAAAGACTGACAACGTGTGCATGGTAATGGAAGTTATGAGAAGACCCACATGGAATCTGTGCCCACAAAATGCTTATGCAGAAATCTTGTGTATCTTACACAAAACTCTTCACATCTTGCCAATTTGTTATTACTGAATTGAGTTTTGAATACATTTTTTATTATTTTGTTTCACAAAGCCTAACACCGCCCACAGTGAAATCCCATAGGATCAAAATCCACATAACTAAATTAAGAATCCTCTGATTGGCTGAAACTGTGACCCTGCATTTTGCAATCAGTATGGACAGACATATAGCTTGTCGTTGGTAACTTGTTGAACTTTATGCATTTGGCAAATGCTTTCAACACCGAATGATTTAATTTTCATCAGCATGTTTGTTCCTTGGAAATCAATCATGACCTTGAGGGTCATTTCTAAGCCATCCTTCCGGTGATTATCCATCCATCCATCACATGTGAAGACCAGCCACTCAGAAGTAATGTGTGTTCATTGTTTAGCCTGATATCTTTTGACACACATCAGCAGATAATACCACTGGAGTTAGGAATGAAAACACAAACACAATCAACAATAGCTGATAATTATTATGATTAGTCCTTGAGACTCTGTAGGACAGATCGTTAATGTCGGCGGTGGTAAATGGAGAGAGTCGTGGAGCATCACTACAACCCTCAGCACCTTTCGGATCCAATCAGGGCACCCATTTCTCACCTCTTCACTCCATTAGAATATCTTTCAACAACAAGCAAATGAATTACAACTCATGGAAAACTCAACATGATTGTGAGTGTGGGGGGTGTGAGAGTATTTGGGTGATTTGGTAAAACCTAATGAAAAGTGCAGAAAGCTACGCATGCCAGCTTTACAAATGAAATGTTCAATCCATTCATTAGCAAGGACCATTAGGCAAAACCTCACAGCAAAACAAACACACATTAGAGCCTATTTGGAACAATGACGGATGGACTCCGAAGATACTTTTTTAGTCGTTTCTCCTAGTAGAATGTGACCTCTGACAAAGAGACTTTCACTTAAATACCAACTTTGCCTCAGATGTTTCTCCTTAAATTAGTCAAGAGAAATAAAAATGGAAACAAATGAGACAAGAGTAAAGAGCTTTATTAGAGCTTTATATAGAATTATGAGAAATGTCTGAAAATTAAATTAAAATAAGAATAAAATGAAAAATTAATAGGCTTTGATATCTTGGCAAATCTGAGACACTTAGTGGAGACACTGAGATTAAGGTCTTTTTCTCAAGAGAAAAATCTGAGAAGCAGGAGGCTTTCCTCCATTTACTGTCTATAAGAAAGAAATGAGATAAAAATGTCATTCGTGATTATTCTTTCATATGGGTTTGTGCGTGATTGTGTATGCCTTATGGGAAAGTGAAAACAATAATATCACTGACTCATAACCAAGTAACTAACTGAGAGCCAAGGCATGTGTGTGTGTGTGCGAGAGACACTTTTAGAGAGAGCGAGACGGAGAGAAAGAGATCCCAAATTCTGCTCGGAGTACTTCTCATATCTGACTCACAGTGCAAAGTCCCTCTGCAATTAATCTCTCCTTTAAAGTTTCTTTCTGACCCTCCCAAAGGCTTTCCTCTCATTCTCCTCTTTCGCTGTCTGTGTGTTTGTGTTCAGAGAGGAGTCATTGTGGATTGGGGCCTATTTGAAGCAGAATCACAACAGGAGTGGAAATGAGAACGAGGAAGAGGAAAATGAGAGTGCAGGGCCAATATTGCTCAAAGACATTTGCTCTGTTCCAAAACCTAGTGAGCACATAGAGGCAGCATTTTAAGACATCACATCACCAAAAAGTTCTGTAGGCAATTTAATGATGTTTTCTCCTAAGTTAACTTTACCCAAATTATAAGGCAGTCTCATCTGTATCATTTGTGGAGAAGACAATCCCAGAATGAATTGAGCAGAGCTAAGATGGTGGACGATGCGGAAAATGTTGAATATAAAAATATATCTTAATAAAAATAAAAATAGTTTGATGTCATTAAAAATTGATTATTGTACCCAACAATTTGGCGTGCTATGTATTTTATGGCTAGTAGAGTATTGTGCTTTTATCTTAAGTAGTGTTCATTTAGTTAAAGAAAAGCATGACTAAGACGAGATGACACCAAGGTCATTAAAAGATAACTGTGACTATATTAGAATGCAATTTCGTTAATGAAAAAACACGATTAAAATGTAGTTAAAACTGGAAAAAAGGAGACCATGCTGGTGGGGAAGGTGGAGGTTATTTTGTGGAGCTTCAGACTTATTTTCCTCAAGTCCTCCAGGAATAACAAGAAAAAAGGAGAGGATAGAGATCAAGAGACAAGGGAGGACATACAGGTAATATTAGCACTCTCTTTACTCCTCCATCACTTAACAGGGTGCCTCTGTGATATGGGTTTAGGACTATCAACAAACGAACAGAACCAAAAGTACAAAACTGACCCCACAAAAACACTTTCAGATGGCTTAAAATGAACATGAACTTTTTAAAAAACTCTCTCAGCCATGTTACGTCAGTGACTACTTCACACAGTACAGAAACACCCTGGTGGGAAACAGCAGGCTGGATAGGTTTGATTAATGTGTCTGATGGCTTCAGAAGGTGGTGTATATTTAGCATGCTAATATAGGCTCTGCAGAAGCGGAGGAGCTCTCTGATATATTGTTTTGAGCCTTCTCTTAACAGACCTCTCCATTAAAAACTTCCAGCACATCTGCTCTGCAACTTTATTAAATGGATGACGACACCTTTACATTTACTGAAGAAAATGTAAATGGTGCTAGCACATGCATAACTCACAATTTGTTGCTAGGGTGCTGTGGGTGGTTGCCTAATATGTTCAGAGAGACTTATAGTACAGTAATAAGAGGTTGCTTTGGTTTCTGGGCAGTTGCTATGTGGTTGAAGCACCACTCAAACAGAAGTCAATTTGAAACAAAGCAGCTTTCTGTTAGTTAACAAGGCAAATTTGTGTGACTAATGCAAAATCTGTGAGCGTAAATCTTACATTGTAACATACAGTCATAGTCAGAATAGTTCTGGCTCTAAAAACCAGTTACACTTAAATTTTAGAATATAAGCATCCTTAAAGAAAACAAAAGTGCAACGAAGTATGAGGATAACCTCATTCTGATTAAATGCTTTCTTGGAAAAATAGCTTGTAGAAGAAGTATGAAGGAAAACGCTTATGAACCTAGAAACCTCTCTCACCATCTCTTTTGTCTGTAATTCTGTTCCCCTTTCTTCTCTCAATGTTTCTATTTTCTTCATTTCCATGCCTCCTGTCAGCCAGAAATCATGCAGTATAAAGAGAGTCTGGAACAAAATACAACCTGTGGCCTTGGCAAGCTTTTCTATCAGGCTGCCATTGTGGTACAATGACACATTACCCCATGGTTTACGATCGCACGCACACACATAGCAGAAATGTGCTGTCTTGATGATGTCTCCATGAGTATGAATGTAATGAATGCTGACTTCAGACCCATCAAAAGACGAGCATTAACCCAATCCAAGCGTGACAGACAGTCAATAAATACTAATCAGACTTTGCTCACCTTTCTCCAGCCTGTCTGCATGACACAATGCCTGTGCTTGACATGAGTTCTCAGATATAAACCCCCCAATGAACAATGTTGTGACAGAATCAAGTGACCTGATTTAAGTGTCACTAGATAATGTGCCTTTTTGGTCTTTGGCACCCAAGTAATACACAATGTATGATTATGGGCCATGATTTTGCAGTCTGATTCCCCTTGCAATTAACAACAAAAATAAACTTGATGATTTTTCCTCAGTCTCTTGCTTGGTCAGCTGCCTTATTGTTTGTCATTAGAATTGCTGCCCATTCTCCCATTCTTGTTGATCATCTAAAGCTCACTCTTTAAGAGCTATGCCATGTTCTTTTACTTCCTACTCCGCACATCCGTCCAGTTTTAAGAGCTAGAGAGAGAAAAAGAGTGGGACAATTATCAACCGGATACTCTTGCAGGAGGTAACCCCCTCCTGCCTTTCTGTCTAACATTGAATTTTCAGTAGTCTAATCACTGCACTGTTCCTGGGGCTCTGTGGTCTTTAATATTTTAGGAAAAGAGGTTGACCTGTTGTGCCCAAGAGCTGGGAATTCCCTGAGGACCACCGTGATGGCGGAGAAGTGGAGAACTGGCACTTAAGCTGTGGCCTCGGAATGACTCATGCCTCCTGCGGTTTACACAGTGTTTCATCACCTGCCTCCAGTCTGAGCCAAAGAGTTTTAGCACAGATCTTATGATAACCATGATTTAATGCCTCTGTAAACAAATAGTTGTAGTAAATCACATTTTAAGCTATTTGGGGAGAATTTAATTGTCTAAATTGTTTTGACACCCAATTTGTGAAAAGGTTTTCGTGCTGAAATGTTGTACATGCTAATTGTTTAGCAAATGCGCCCTTTTTACCGTAGTTAATGTGTGCATCATTATCTAATGACTGAGCTAATCTCTAAGACTGTTCATTTATGTCCGCGTGTGTATTACGCTTTGATAGAGTTTTGTTAGTGCCTTGGGGCAGAGCTTATTAACAGAGTTAAACCAAGAGCCCTGATGAGAGAGTGGTCACCCATTAAACAGTGTTTTAGTCACAGTTATAAAAGATGACATCTCACAGTGAGTATTCATCTCTCCCTTTCTTTCTCCTCTATTATTTGCGACTAAAACAACTTGTAATGTTCCCAACGGAAGCCCCAAATAAACAACTTGCCTTCCTCTTTCCGCTCTCTCTCCTTCCCCATCATTCCCATCCAAAGTTCTGTCTCCGCATTGGATGGCTGAACCTGAGTTCCACTGTGGGCAGGTGTTAATGCATATTCATGAACACACTAATTCTCATCCAGACTGCCATTGTGGAGCCAGTACCGTAGGTGGTAACTAGCCTTCACTCAAAGTTAAACAAACAATACGGTTGTGAAAAAGCTTCCTGGACAGCAAATACATGCATATTCATGAGTGCGTCACAAAAGTGGACGGCAGCCTCAGCAACAAATTACTGCAGTTCAAGGAGATTTTGGAGAACAAATTTGTATTTTTACACAAGAAGTGTTGAAGCAAAACAGAAATTTGACAAGGTGTTTACTATGAGATTGAACAAATATGGACTTTATTATGTACATTTCTAGAGCTCTAAGCTAATAATGGTCTTAATTCCAGAAATTTGGGGAAATTTGAATGAAGCATTCGATTCAAATTCAAAACCTAATAATGCCTGTTTGAAATGTTTGCCATGATCTTCCTGGTTTACAAATTATGAATCTTCAATGGTCAAAACCATCACTGGAACATCAGACCAAATGAAATTAAAATGAGAGTTTTAGTCAAAACCCCTACAGATATCAACATAACTAAAGCCTGTTGGAAAAAAGGATGAGCCAGTCGATTTCCCGCCCAAACTTTGTTTCAATAAACAATACGGCAACACAGTACAAAAAATTGCCATTTCAAAGCTATTGCATATAGGTCTTTAAGGCCCGCTAAGCCACCAAAAAACAACAGTCATATAACACAAATTAAATATGATGAAGTGATGATAGTGTACCGTTTCAGTCTCAGAACAATCAGCTCTGGGCTGTTATAATGGCATAATGTGCTGTAACAAATTCTGCTCCTTAAGCTATTCGAATCTAAAACTTTCAGGGCATAAAAATAGGTCTTCTCTTTAGGCGAGTATGAGAAAGATACACTGTATGGCTTGTTGAAGAGATCAGGATCTCCTACCAGTTATAGTGATTACCCACAAAACTCAGCTGCGATGAGGTCCTCTGTGAAAGAATAGCTTTCAAAGGTGCAACCACAAGAAAGAAGTATAATCAAAAAACAGGTTATTTCAAATGTGAAGGACACACCGCTATAGAAAAATACATGCCAACACACAAAGACGTCAATTTAATTTAATGTAAAAAATATTTTCCACTCGCTCACACACACACAAAATAAGCGCATTTTTGAAAGCACGTCATTTCCATAGAAACAACATTCAACAGATGTTTTGCTAGGCAGTGCCATGTCACATTGGGCCAATGAGTTTATGTTTTTCCCCTAAATTGACTCTAATGAAAATTTAAACTAATGGTCATACATAAATGAGAGAGACTAAAGACACAGGAGACCATATTTTCATGGGGTTTTATAAGACAGGCATGGCAAAGGACACCTAAATATCCTAACAGACCTGGACTTAAGTGTCACCTCTTGGATAAGACTGAACATTAATTTAAAAGAAAAGTGCCTAAGAGAGAGACATCCATACATTATTTTTGCTCTCTTTATATCATTGCCTGACAGATTAATCAGATATTCACTCCTGGGAGTGATGATACTATATAGCACTATGATGTGCCCAAGGAGTCAGTCACACTGCATATTCATGAGGAGGGGGACGTGAAGGAAGACCACATGGTCATCCTTCGTAAAAAGATAATGAGGCAGGTACAATTGTTTCAACAAGCACCAATATATTCAGTGTTGGAGAAGCTACTGTAAATCTATTTTAGATATTTCCCATCATCCTATGCAAGAAAGCATCAAGCAATGTTACACCTGCTCACATCACTTTAGTTGGAGGGCTCAATCTAAACGCATGATTAGCAGTTAATGTAAATCAAAGCGCATGGGATAAAACATGGCAAAATTCTGATTATGTCGAGATGTTGTGATGCCATAATCGCTTGTAAGGTATGTGTTATGATGCATTTTTGGCAGTCCTGATGGGTGTTTGTGTGACCTGTAAAGTGTCACTCTGTCACTCACGGGGTGTAATAACACAGAGATAATGACTCAGCATTTCAGCGGGGTGGAAACGTTCTCTGTGAATTTCAATAAAGCAGATGGTGGCAATGCTATCAAATATGCAGCTCACAGTTTCACTTTTCCTCCACTGCGAGGACAGTTGGGCCTTTATTTAGCAGCTTTAGCGAGACCAGTCTGGCTGTAGCTGGTCGCTGAGAGCGTGAATCATGAATGGCGAGTGTCCTGAACTATGACTATTCTAGAGAGGACACTGAAAACAAGGTGATATCATCCTTGAGTGTGCCATCTATTTTCAACATATCATTCAAAATCCCATTCAGCATGAAAGCCAAACTCCACTCGACATGCCAAATCAAAACCACCAAAAAAAGAGACGAGCTCCTTTGAAAATGAACCCCCCTTGACTCGTCCTCCCGCTGCAGCAGCCAATCACACTGTGAGACAGCTGCATCTCTTCTCTTCTCAGAGTTCGTCCTACAGATGCTTGTCTGGCTGCTCCTGCGGACCGATGAATCCTGCAGGTAACGAGTCAGCACAGGGAGGCATGCTGGGACACGTGGCTCTACTTTTGTGCATCTCGTTTGCCTAAATTTGCATTCATTACGCATCAGGCAGGGCATGGAGAAGGGCTCAGAGAGGAAGAAGGGAGTGCAGTGTGGCGCCGTGGTGGATTGTGGGAGCTCTATGGGGGGGCAAGAGCTCTCAGGGGCTGGAAAAACAACTCAGTGGGTTATTGAGCACAAGGGTACAGCAGTTCACTGAGGTGAGTGGGAAGAAGAAAAAGAGTTTGCTCGATTCCAAAACCTAGATACGGATGCAACATTTTAAATATTTTAATTACGGCGCTTGCTAAGATACCACATTTTAGTCAAATTCTAAGGCGGCATTGCATGTATCCTTTGCAGAGAAAGCAAACCCAAGATGCATGTTCAGTGAGGAGGGGGAAACAAGATGGTGGAGAGAGAAATGCTGAATCTAAATAAACTTACATAATACTGAAAATGATCAATAAAAATACTTTATAATAAAAATAATTTATTGAATGGAGTATCGTGGTTCACTCTGCGACATGCTAACATGCTAATAATGATGATTAGGATGGTACCTTAGGAGGCCTGTAAGAAGTAGGCTGCACACCAGGTTTTGGAACAGAGCTTGTTTGTGTGCGAATAAGCATGTTTCATCGAACTGCTTGCGGTTTTGGAGGTGGAAGTGAGCTATACTGGGAGTCGGAGGTGATGGAGCAGAGAGACGGAGGAAAGAGGAGAGGAAGAACATGTTTAAACATCTCGATGCACACGCTCAGGCAAACCCCACTGACACATCACAACTCCTCCAGTCTCCTGACAAATCCTGACAGATTAAGTGCTTTCATCTAGTCACCATTTGCCACGAGAAAAGCGTTTATGAGAGCCGGGACAGTGTACATTAGTAATATTCCCTTAAGCGCTCAATCCTGTCAACTGTAATTAAAAAAAAAAAAAAAAAGGTCAAGTCTTTTTTTGAATCTTATAGATATTATCATAGCAGAAGGACAGTATTTGTGTCAGAATAATTCTCTGAAACAGATCAGTTCCTGATCCTGGTTTCCCTCTACTGAGCAGCAAAAACAGAGGGTTATGCGTCTTCTCATAACAACAAATAAAGAAAAATGCAGCAGAGCAGAACAGGTACACAGTCAATGTCTAAAATAAAACAAAAAAAAATGAGGTGTTTCAAATGGTAATCCCGCAGTTTTACCAGGAACATAGGAGATCATGCTTGAACTGACAAAATAATGCCTAATAATTCTCATGAACTGATGTTATCCTAATGTTTAATCTAGTATTTTAAACGCAGATCAGGGTGAATCTTATTAATCCTGTCAAAAACAAGTCATTTCACTCGAAATACAACGAGAGAATATTAGAAACTGTTTCTAAATTGTTGTAAAGAAATCAGTTTTAGTACAATTGAGATTTTATTTTAAGTTGTAATATTTCATGACAATTAAGCAAATTGCGCCCCTCAAGTCTCATTACTTTTAACATTTAACATTTAAATCCTTAACTGTCATTAAAGTAATATTTGTTGTACAGTCTTATAATTTATGCTCATTTAATTTAAAATTAAAAGGCTCCAGAAAATATTATTCTAAAGAGAATTTTTTTTTTTACATCTCTGATAATTACAATATAAATTGAGGGAGAATATGTGCCTAATTCTCATGAAAATAATGTCACAAATCACCATATGCCAAAATAGCATTCCTTTTCTTAATGCATAACCTTCTTATGCATAACCTAAGTTTCTTATCCTGCAAAACCAAAAGTAAAATTTGCTTGTTTTCCCCCTTAAAAGGTTTGGTGTATGACTTCATGTAAAAAATGCTCTTCTGAACCCATATAAACTGGCAAGGACAGGAAGATCAAGTCAACCAGCATGTTCTCAAAGGCTTAGAGGAAGAAAAAACATCACGACCAGCGAGTCTTAACACAATTTAAACTAATCACTTTCATTACAGGCCTGATTGGGTTATCTGTCCTTGTTGCAAACAGCTGGGATATTAGCTTTATTCAAACTGCTCAAAATAGTCAGAGAAAATGGAGTGAAAATGCCAGTAATTAAGTTATGCAGCTATGTTCTAGGCGTAACCACGGCGACACTGAGCTCAGTGTCCACGCCGGTGATGAAAGCCAATCATGACACTGAGCAGACTCAATGCAGGCTGATCTCCAGAGATTATATCTGATATAGCTCATGCATGTGCATAAACAGATAATGGAGAGAAATTTTATTTAGGGAGCACATTTCTACAGCGAGAGAAGGCAAACTGTAGTCTATACTCCTTTGAGAAGCTTATATGAAAGTAACGTCTAATGCATACATCTGCTCACCGCTTTTATTGACTGCTGGGATTGGGTCAGGGCTGTAAAACACACTCTAAATAATGTTTACTAGCGTGTTTATGTTTGAGAGTTGTGTGTAGTTGGATTTCATATACAGAAATAAACAATGCCAGAACCTGTGAACACACACACACAGGCATTAATTTACACTGTAAACACTTTATATCACTGACCAAAGGTTGAGTTCATGCCAAAGAGGACACCAGGGACTGAGAGACTGCTCCAGACACAAACATATCTGTCATTTCCTTCAAATAGAGCCATATCAACACAGAGCAGCTCTTTCAGATCAATACACAAAAACACCACTGTGTAACCCATTCTACACACACACCAGCACACCTGGATCTGTAGCATTCTGTCTCCTTAAATCAAATCTAAACCTTTAAATCAATATAAAAAGTGTCAGGCTGGCATGAGGAGACAGAAACAGCACAGGATACACTTTTAAGGACTAAAACAACCTGTTAAAGTGACTGTTAGGGTTAGATAGCCTCACAAAACGGTTCACTTTCTGTTGGGGTTACATGCACTGAAAAAATTGTGCCAAATAAGACCAAGGACCTCTATTACGAAAGTATATGGGGTAGATTTTGAATTCCATTTGTCTTTGGTGACAAATCACCACAGAAAAGAACTAAAACAAAATGCTTCCCAAAATTTTGGAATACACATTTACAACCCTTACTGTTTGAGTCTTATAGTCACTGAAGCGTTGCTCTACTAAGTGCAGGATATGATGTGTTGGCTCATGGCTTTGCCATGTGACCGCAGAGCCAGTCGCAATATGGCCAAAAGGTGTGGGGTCTGATCACAGGCGGTAAGATGAAGAGACAGAGGAAGAAACTCAGACGAGGGCCAGTGTGCTTCATTAATCTCTCAGTGGCCATCCCATCTGGACTTGGATGGAAGGGTCAGTGGCCACATGCAGGTAGAGAAAGGACAGGAGAGATGGTAAGATGGTCAATAAGGAACAGAAAAAAAGAGGGAGAATGTAAGTAGAGAGGATACATAAAGAAACAAAAGAGAAACATGTATGTTTTCAAAACGTAGTGAGCTATGTTTTAAAGATGCATTCAGCAGTTCTTAAGCTAGCATTAGCATTACTGTTCCTCATGTATTTTAAAGTAAAGATACCACAGGATACCACTGTCGACCAGGATCAGCGTGATGGTCTCTGTTCATCTGAGTTTTAGTTAAATTACACTGATACTAGTGACTTTTATAGAGTAGTCTGCACAATAATTACAAAAGAAAAGGAATTTGGGCATCACTCAGATAAAACAACATATACAAGTTGAAAAACCTTTGTCAGTCTTTCTTCCTTCTGGCTTTGGACCTTTTCTGCTTCTTCAGCCATACAGGTACTTATTCTCCCATTGTCCTAGCTGATAAACCATGAGCAGTTCCCGTCCCCCTCTTTCTTCCACTTCACTTCCTGTCAGTTTTCTATACTACCCTATCTCAAAATAAGGCAAAAATGCCAAAAATAAATAACAAAAAACATTAGCTTAGCAACATCCTAACGTCTACTTTAAAAATTATATTTCTCTTGTGCAAAGTGGCATTTGTTATGTTATGTAGAGAGTTCCAAATCAGTCAAATTATGAGCTTCTGTGACAGTTATATTGCAGTCTTAGAAAGTGGCTGCCCATGTAGGCAGTGAGGCAGCTCACTGGGTTTTGGAACGGAGCTATTGCGAGAATGTGAAAGAGCCAGAGAGAAGCAGTAATTACCAGGCGCTCTGGTTGTACGTTTTACTGCTCTCGACCCCGAGATGGCTCTGTGTGATTGGAGTGGGCCGGCTGGCAGGGTGGGCAGTTCAGAGCAGACAGCAGATGCTGCCTGAGCCCGGCACACAGATGCAATCTGATCAATGCTCAACAGTGCCATGGGCCAGAGACAGACAGACCAGACATACGGCACTCTGGCAGGTAAATCAGAAACGCCTCGTCTTCGCTGAGACTACACAATTTAAAGCCCTCTGCACCTTCTTTGCATAGACTTCCTTCTTATTTGCGGTAATATGACTGCACCAGTGCTACTTCCTCTCTGCATTACTGTAGAAAAGAAGCATAGTGCCTGAGGTTGAGATTCATTAATCAGTTTCAGACCCAAGAGAAACCTTATTCTGTTCACCCTGACGCCCCTCACTTCTCAATGCTGACCGCAAATTCCCTTCCTTCTCTATCACTGTCCTCCTAAAGTATAGATATGACAATGCATTTCTAAGGCAAATCCTCAGGGGGTGCTGCTTCTGGAGGAATCTGGCTGTTTGGAGGAAAACAAGGATTCCACAGATAATTAGCTGAAGGCAAGGTTGCTTTTTATCAGAAAGCTGCACATTTCTGTTGCCTTTCTTTCGTCTCACCCAATCATGTGTCTTTTCTGCATGTTGCAGGGTATTACTAATCAATGTCCAGGATAATAAGGTCCTACGTGGCCAGAGATTGCGGTTTGAGGCAATTGTGCAACAATTTTAAAGGTCCACTGTGCAACTAGCCAAAATGGGGAACCTCTAAGGGGCAACACATTCTGTATTGTCCAGCAAAAAGGAAGGATGTTTGGATTTAGAAGGATGTGGATATGGATTTGGCCCAAAAACTAGGTCTGCAATAAAGCCACTTATCAAAAAATAGCAAGATTCCACTGTTATACGTGCTTGGAGAGAGATAAAAGTGTAAAACTTTAATGTTCACATTCTCTTTGATCCTGCAGAACATAATGAATTCATTTTCAGGCTGCTAGAACAGCATAAATCTATAGAAAACCTGAAGGTTAAGAATTGTCTGAATATGGCTGAAATTGATGTCAAAAACCTTTTAGCTCAACACCTCCACAGTAATGGATCAAATCTAAACTCTAAACTCCTGGCAAGAACTCCTGCGGTTTCCACTATCCTGATTTTTTTTTTTTTTACAAACTGAGTCAATGCTAAATTTGCTGAGTCTGGCATCTGGCTGTAGTTGCGGAACGATTCTCCATCACCTAATGGCTCTGATCTCCATGCCAGCTCACTGGCATCCACACCAGCCACCCAGAGAACATCCTGAAGCATTGAGTCCTGTGCGGCCCACGTAGGTATTTTCTGAAATAGCCCCAGAAAGTTAAAGGTTTGGATGTTAAAAAAGGTAACCGGAGGCTGTCATAACACTGTTTAATGCGCTGTGGCATTCGGGCAATCCAGAGTTCACATTTCTAATAGATGAGCTTTGGGAGAACTGCTGAAACTGTCCCCGCTGATCATAGCAGGCCCACTCTACACATGTAAGACGGATGCTTGGAAAGTGAGTCAGCCTTTGATGTATGCAAAATGTTTATGTAACAACTCACAAGGAAATGGGATATGAAGTATTAGTCAACGGTTGTGACTGAAAGAACCATCTGGATATGAAAGGTTTACATCTGGAGTTTAACAGAGGTTCATTTAATCTAAATATCCTATGTGTTGAAGGAGCAGGAAGTTTTATTTCTTCAGTGTTTATGCCATGGCAGTGACACCAACTTTAATCCTTTTTTTCTTTTTCTTTTTTAATCTATGCATCGAAACCAAAGACATCAAAAGAATCCGAAAATGTTCTTTTCTAAACAAGCTAAAAATTGTCATAACTGAGACAACCCCCCGTTCCGCACGTGCTGTCAAATATGAAACTGATCAATTATCCTGACAATAATGTCTGAATTGCATTGGGTCAAAGAGGACAGTCATATTGATATGTGTGGTCGCAACTGGTGAAATACAGAGGCCAAGTCAATTGTAAAGTAACAACATATCATTCGGCTCAGACGCTTACCTGGGAGCAGTTCATTGATCTGCGACTGTTTCTCTCGTCCTGGGAATACCGACATGAAGGGACCGCAATACAATACAATAATGCTAAAATAACACATGCTTTAAATAAACATTATAGTAATCTGAAGTGACTATGACTCTTACAGAGTGAGACATTATATTTAAAGGAGATCTGAGGCAAAACCAAGACACAATATAACACCACAAATGCTTAAGGAACCACACACATATATGCAAGGATACATTACAAGATCCCTAATTTGAGAATATGGAAGCTCATTTAAGGAAGATGATACTTCCGATGACACAGATTCATATGTGTGATTAATAAAAGCCAATGAATGTTACAGTGTTGTATACAAGGATCAGAGCATATATTAAAAATATTCAGTGTCACGATGCAGTCAAATATGGCTGAGGTGTTTCACGCCTCATGTCACTACACTACAGGAAAAGCAATTTCTGTTTAGATAAACACCCACAAAAACAGAAGGAGAAATGCAAGAAGGGGAGAATTATGGGAACGCTGATAAAATTTGAGCAGATGGGAGTCATCATGGAAAGCTTTGCATGACATTTCACCACTAAGAGATGTCTATGATATAAATCATTCCAAGATATAAAAAAACACACTTGAGACAGAATAAAAATCATTGCAGCATAAGTGAGAGAATAAGTGCGAGTTGTTCTTCCATCGTTGATTTAGAACGAGCCCTATAGCAATGCTGTGGTTCACTGCCAATTAAACGTAAATGTCGGTCTAACTAATTACCAGTAGAATACACGACGTTACTTCATACTGAATGATGATGGCGCTTAAAATGACGGTAATTACCTGTCAATTGGACGTAATTGACAATAACAGCAGTAGCGAGTGCACAGATGAGGCGGGGACAGACATGTCAAGGGTCCTCCAGACGGGTCTGATGGGTAGACTTACTGACAGCTGATTTAATGGACCAGAGACTTCATTCCACATTTTTATTCTCTCTTTCCCCATCAGTTTTCCTTCCTACATGTTCTTTACGTCTTTTTCCGTCCTTTTTCCAGTCTTTGTTTTGCTTGTATAGTCTCCTTCGGTAGTTGGCAGCACAACAGGACTCTCTGCCACCACTTCCCTATTTAATTGGAGCATTAATCTTATTAATTCTTTCTCTCTCTCTTTCGCTGTCAGAGAGGCAGGTCAGTGACAGCTCCCACTGTGTCAGTGCACTGGACTGTCTGCATCCCTCCCTTTCCTTCCACACAATCTGTTAGCTCCACGCTAGGGCCATTCATTATTGATCAGAGCCGGTGCTGCTGCTTGTCCGCGAGGCCAGCAGCACCATTTCCATCAAGAATATTTGAGGCCATAAAGTCATTCAGTGAGAGATTCCTGGAGAGACGCACGTCTCGTGTTGTATGGCTGTGGGCGCTGAGGGGCTCATGCTGCTTGTGTGAAAAATGAACATCTTGCCCACAGTATGTCACAGTAAGAGCCTGGGGCTAGAATACCAGAGAATGAAGCAGGATGACACTTCCAGTTAAACACACAAATGGCTGTAGCCTGTACTTTGAGTCTGTATTTAGTGTAATCTAGGAATTATACTAGCCAAGGATCTTGGTATAACTTCACAGCAACTTTTTGACTCCAGGGCCCCCCAACTGCCCACAACAATATTTTCTGGATAAGAAATAAAACATTTTTTACTAAATTTCTACCCCATAAAATATTTTAGAGCTTGAATAACTACAAACATGTATATTCATTATAAAAAAAATGCTCATGGAGTTTTACAAGAAATCAATTGTCTAGTCTAGAAATCACTATTTTAGTATCAGTATATTAAAGACATTTTTTTTTTTTTTTTACTTTAAATAATTTTAAGTCATCCTGAGACGTAGAGTTCTCAACGGGCCTGGTTGGCCCGACAAATCCGACTGGACCTGCGGGTTCGGGTCGAAAATTTAAGCAAATGACTCGGGTCGGACCTCGGGTTTAATCTTTTCCGCTCAGTAAAAAAAAAAAAAAAATTTATTAATCATCGCTGCTGTTCACCGTAAAGAAAGTCTGGCTGCTGCGTGCAATGTGCATCGCGGGGGCAGACCTGACGCCGCTGCGTGCACGCCTTTAGCCTGGAGAAGAAGATGGAGTTGGTGAAAAGTAAACTTGCTGCAGGTGAATTCACCGTCGCTACTACAGGAGTGGGCAAATCAGAGGTCTGGAAAGTGTTTGGAGTGGTGCTGGATTCTGATGGAAATTCTACAGGTTATGTGCAATCCTCAAAATGCAACGTGCTGATGAAATATGACAGCAAAAAAACAGTTGTCCAGAAGATTTTTATTTGAGGCATATTTAGTAGCCTATATAGCCTATTTATATATTTAAAGTTTGTTTCAGTTGTTTGTAGGCTATTGTCAAAAGATGAGAACATTAAAGGTTGATTTGAATTCCCGTCTGCTGGTCATGATAATACGTGTATGAGAAAAAAAGGAAAAGAAAAGAAAATCGGCGTCGGGCCGGGTTCGGGCAGATAATTCATGTTGATGTGTCGGGTTACATCGGGTCCGGGCCAGGGGCCGGGGCCGGGTAGGGTCGGGTTTTAATTTTCAGGCCCGTTGAGAACTCTACTGAGACTCCCCTGAAGTTTGCTGAGGTCACCTGGTTGAAAACCACTGGAATAGTGTTTATAGCTACATCATATTGTGCTGTGGTGCTCCTGTGGGCGATGCAGGATTATGTTTCCACCTCTTCTCTCCATTTCCTATCATTTCTGGCTATTCCTGTCATTTAAAACAGTCTCAGGGCATGTTAAGTTATGGTGCTCATTCAGGTGATTTAGGATTGAGTAGAGCTTGCAATGTGTCCTAATGCCATTGATCAATTCTCCAATATTTATATGTCCCCTAACTATTAAAAAAAAATGTAAAGGCCAAAAAGGTATTCCATGTGAAGTAACTAGAAAAACCAGACTGATCACGATCATTATTATTCATGATTAGTGATCATGACTATGGATAGCGATGCAAAAAAACAAAAGTACTTCCCCCGTTTAAGGTCATTTTACTGTTGGAGAGTGTAACATTTAAGACACATCTGAAACAGCTCTGACATCCCCGTGCAGAAGCCATTGTTCTAGGAACAGTCGTGATTATCCAGCAGCGTCTAAGTTGGAGGCAAGTCACGACAGGTAAAATCTCCCCTTTTGAAAAGGTCACAGGCCTCTGCTTTTGTCTCATGTCAGGATTCATCCACATGCATATGGCCTACTATATTTCCATTTGCTTTCAGATAGGGACGGATGAATAAATGAGACCTTTACAGACAGTAGCACGCTGCTCTAATACTGTATAATATCTCTGGATTAAAACCGCACAGCGCTGTTCTTTTGGACCACAACATCCTGAGTCATTAAAGAGCGAGAGTGGCTTCCTGAGCTGGGTTATAAATGATCAGTTGGAGATCCTTACGCATCTAGCGTTAATCAGTCATTTGGCAGTACGAGAGGAAGTGGGGCTGCTTTATGGCTGTGTTGAGACTCCCTGTGAATCTAAGTGAGCTCCACATCCTGTTCTATAGCTATACATTAACCCGCAGTTCATTAATCACACGGCTCTAATTATCTCAGCAGCAGCAGCACGAGTGAAGATAACCGCACCAGGTATGTCAGCACGCACTACAGATGTTTCCAAAACCTAGCTGGCTGCGGTGTATTTAACGGCAGAATACTAATGGAAACGTTCTTCATACTGTAAGCGGCTGATTTTTAATGCTCTACATAAGCAAAAACACAAATAGCAATACTCACAGGACTCCATATTTTGACTTCGATATTAATGTAAAAATGTAACATAAAAATATTAAATAAATTGCAAAAACTATTTTTTTTACATAAATATTGGCTAAAATAGTACATTTTTATTTAAATACTTTTAGGCTATTTTTCTTGTGGCAAGAAATTCATGTGGGATTGCAAAGTAATACTACCATAAATCTACATTTATGTTTAAGGCCACCCAGAGTATGCAATTTTTGCCCTCGTTCCAACATTCTTTTGAAAATTATAATACATTTCAATGCAAAAAATTATTTGTGAAAACATTTGTACACAGATTTACACAGTTAGTGAATGAGACCCACTGTCTAAGCAGCTAGTGAGGCTTTGGAACAGCATCTGTTTTTACACATATACCTGTACATAGCTATGCATACAAACGCATTGGTGTCGCAGTCAGGATGTGTGAATGTGAAATCCAATATGGATGTTCACACACTCTTGGTATGGTGTACGCTGACAGCAGAGACAGCCATACATGACACCAGAGCTTCCATCAACTTAAACTGTCAGCGAAGAAACACACAGAAAGAGAGTAGAGCTATAAAGAGTCCAACTGCAGAAGCCCATCTGTTGTCTAAGACAAAGTCACCCTCTTATTTGGACTCGGGATATCTGGACTTGTGTTCTCAGGCACAAAGCCCTCTTCTGGGAAATTAATTTGAATATTGGTACAAACATGCTTGTATCTGCTGCCATGTTGCAGAGAATGAGAAAAGAGAAAAAGAACGCAAGACACATACTGTCTGATGCCCCCAGGAAGAACCCATCTTACACATGGTCATATGCCAGAGTTATAAAGGCGCTTCCCTAAGTTTTTCAACAACATGTGCATAATTACAGCAAACAGCTATGGTCACTGTTAATCACATACAGCACCTGTACATCTGCTTGGGTCTTCAATACACGCTCAGTTTGATTAGCATTTTAGATGGTGATTTAGTTTATGCATAAAAGGCGGTGCTGAAATACTCCAAATATCTGAAATTATTGAAAGTAAAAAAAATATATATATACATTTTTAAATTAAATATAATATAAAACTTTCTTTTGATATTTCTCTAAAAACAAGTTTTATAAAAAAACAACAAAAAACAACCCTGACTAAAATCCATGTAGACTGAAACATCTCCCAGTAGCCAGTCTGCTTGTTTGTTTTGTACTCTGATCTTTATTAACAAGGCTAAACAAATCGGATTAAATCTTATTTTAAAAGATACTCACCGATAGACCTCAAGATAGGGGACAGATGGGGCAAATTTCAAGCGCACACACAAAACCAGCATGAGGTTTTAATCAGTGTTTGACCATAAAGCTGTAATATACAAATTAGGACCAGATAGAAAGAATGGAGTGGGAAACAGCACTTGACCCTTTTAAATATTAAGTATCAGGGCCACTATCTACAGTCATCAGCTCTTATTGATTGATTATGTGTGTATATAGTCCACATTCATGCTCACTCACACACTCACAGTGCCCTGTACCCCCCTCCCGTATCCTGACCTCTCTCCCTCCGCTGTGCTGCATGGCAGTTTTAATTGCTGCGGTCAGTGCTACAACCCCATGGGGTCATTTCAATTAAACAGAGTATCTAGAGAAGAGAAAGAGAGAGGGAAGTCTCTACTTCTGTCTCAGCCTGAGACCATTATTTGACACGCGGCGCACACACACACACACACACACACACACACGCGCGCACGCACACGCACACACACACACAGACACACACACACACTAGCCATAATGAATTAACACAGATCCAGCGACCCTTATTTAAATCAGAGGAAACCCCTCTCTGAGTGAAAGCTCATTCAGTGCTTATCACTTAATAATGCTTATCAGGCTTTATTTGTAAATCTAATGGGACAATATAATTTTTATTTTTATTACATTTAGTCTATATTTCATGCTTTATTTGCATTTCCATGACAGGAACTGTTGTACTATTAAGCCTAACCTTTGCATCTATAAATCAAAATCTTCATTCATATGCAACATTCTACAATACTAGTTCATGCTAGCGCTTACACATATTAATGACTCAATCATCATAATCACTAACCATGCAAAGAAAGGCTGGAAAAAAAAGCAACCTCATGCATGTATAACCTTATCACAGGCTTGCATGATGTGCTCGACACACCCTGAGGTGACATCAACACAATCATTTCTCTTTCCATTGAGCCTGACAGTCAACCTTTGACCTGTGGGGCTGATTTTGCGGCACAGAGGTTGAATATGTCTAGACCAGTCATGGCTTCAGGCAGAGGGTCTTACTCTACGTGAGATTAAATAAACAAGGAAGGTTTTCTGCTCGGGTTTTGAAAAGAGTCACTAGACGCCCACTGGGCCTTTGAGTGGGACCAGGCTCCACTGCACTCTGTGATCAGCCGGCTGTTGCAAGGCCACAGACAGACTCTGTGATCGGCTAGAGAGGTCTGAGAGTTCTGTCCCACAGGGCTGAAACACGAATCAGAGACTCAATCATACATTAGAGGGGTCTAAAAAAGACATTGCCTTCTATATTAACTTGTCCAGCCCAGCAAAAGGAGCAGTAGTAGAATAAGTTTCTTTCTTGTCTGATTAGAAGGGAACTGTAAAGCAGAACTATAACACAGCTTCAATTATATATATTTATAGATACAATATAAAAAATAATAAAATTATAAAAGGTACACACTTTTTTCACATATTTTTAAGTATCTCAGGTTGTCTGTGACCATGAACATAAAAGTTAATTCTTTTGATCCTGCTGTTGATGACATTGTATCTTAGTTACACTACAGCAGGCAAGACACAACTCTATTGAAAAATGAAAAGTAGGCCCTGTGCTACAAGATTGTGGAGGGAGGGGATAACGGGGAGGAGGAAAAGGAAAGACTAATACATGTATACATCTATCTTGTTAAGTCCTAATCTGTTTTCGCTTCTATGAGACGCCGCCGTTTTTACCTATTTTTCTTTCTTCAGCACATAAAAACGTCTGTAATAGGATTTCCCAAATATTACACCAGGATTATTATAGGCTTCCGGAAGGCTTCTTTGCCTCCGCTTTCGTAGCATCTGAAGGACTAGCATGCTTCATCATTCCTAATGCAGCTGAGACACAACGGAAAAGCAATCAGCTCAGAGTTCACATTTCCCGAATCCGTCACTGTAATCTTAGTCATCTGTTGTGCCAACACAATGGGGAAATGCATGCATAATCCATCCCTTAATCGATAGGGGAGGCCAGACGTGCGCTATTAAAGCTACCTCATCAATCATAACATATTTAACCTCTGTAGGCTCAGATTGTGCACCCCTCTCCCCCTCTATCCCAGCATTCCCTGTTATTCTCGCTATTCCCACAAACATCACACTGCATGGCACTAAGGGCGATGACTGGGAGGCACAATGAATGTCCCAATGGAGATACTTATGGCTATACGGTGGAACCACAAAAGCCCATTTGCGGTGTCCAAAGCCTCGCCCAATCTGGGCAGGTCAGTGTGGTGAGAGACCCATTCTCTTACTCCATGCTGCTTTTGCCCGGAGGAGGCACTCAAGAGCTTTAGCCCCCCTCCCCAAGGAAAGAAGCTCATCAAGCAAATCAATATCATTTCATCCCTGGATATGAGCCTTCTTAAAACATACATAAGCCCAGGAGCCGTTCAGCCCGCAGGAGGCAAAACAAGTGACCCAGCTAAGTGGAAAAAGGTTTTACTGGATTAGGGTTAAACATTTCACTCATCTACCAACATTCCCAGTCCTGATCCAATCCTTCATATACTTCCCACAACCATTCTCACTATTTACTTCAGGCTGACCTTGCCTCCAAACATGGACCAATAAATATTTAAAGTTGAAGTCTGGATTTGTAGCACCATTTGCATCACCAAAACTAAATCCTAATTAGGGAAAAAATGTGTTTGTATTCTGGAAACAGTGCTGCAGAGATTCACTCTTGTCCCTGACACCGTCCTCAACAGGCTTTCTTTACAGTATCTTAGCAAGCGTTTAAAGCTTCCGCAGGTCAGTTTTAAAACCTATACCGACCATTTCCGGAGGACGTGCTTTGGGGAAATTAATCTTTGATGAACTGAAATGGCTTTATCCCTCAGCTGCCAGGGAATGAAGGGCTTTTAGTGTTGCAGAAGCGCAACTAAATGAGTTTCTGGAAACGGACAGTTGACAGGAGAGCGGTGTGGATACGGCAGAAGAAAGGCTGTCTGCTTGGCCATATGAGAAAGCCCTATGTACCTATTGACAGTGTACAATTCAAGAACATGTGTAAGCTACGAATGATTTCATACAAGAACTTGCTAAATTTTTTACAATAAATCACTACACTAAACACTAAATCTTAAGGAGGCAACATATCAGGATGCAGGACGCTGATTCATTGACGCAACTGCAGTGTGATGGACAGCAAACTAATAATGCAGATACAGACAAGAACAGTCACATATTCGCTCATTGTCTGAATAATGAAATATGGGTGGAAACAAATGAGGGACAAAAGACAGAGCAATGCGGATAAGGAATAAAGGACTGGGCCCAGAGTAATGATGAATCAGACCCCCTGCTTAGCTGCGCATTAATCATTAAAATACAAAAGGAGCAGTGAGACAGACAAGCAGCAGACGCAGCCTTAACTCCACTTTACACACACTCTTCTGAGCTTTCATTTTGTCATCTTTGTTGCTTTCTATTGGTCGCTTTTTCCCTCTCTCTTTTTATCTCCTTGAGAATGATCAGTGTTCTGCCTTCTCTCCTTAAGTGCCACCATTACAGCATGCCTTTATAGCTTTCACTGCATTGATTGATCAAATCAATACGTCATCCTCAGCCCTGCTTTGGAGACAATACATTAAGAGCTGCATACATAAGCGTTTCAAATGTACTACAGCCATTTTAAGGCATACAAAATAGGCAGCAATGCAGAAGTCAGAGTCTGATTGTCTTCGTTTTGATTGTTTTTGTGGTTGAACAATCTTTCTGTGTTTATAATATGGTGCGTTGAATCTACTTGAGATTCACATTATCGCCACTTTTCTAGCCTGTCTTTCCCATGAGTCCTACTAAAGACTGATTGCAATCTATTGGTTGCAAATATATGTATTATCCAGTACTGCAGCATTCTGGAACCACATGTAGTTGGAACATAATCTCTTATAAGAAAATAAATATTGATTTTAATGTTATATCCTGTTTACAAACAGACAGGGAAATACAGGAGAGAAAACGTTCTCTATTCATTTTGAGAACACTAACTACATGTATGGTAGGGAGTTATATGGTGCTGATGAAGTATTCTAATTCTAGGGCTGGATATATGGTATTAACTACACCATGACAATATATATTGTGATGTGCCACAATTGGATAACAACTGAAACTGTGCCAAATGCCAGGATCAAAATGGAATAATTTTACATTTCTTTCAAATATTTGATTTCCTGTATATAGTAGAGAACCTTAAGACTACTGTGAGAAACCAAATTATCGCAGTTTAAACTTCAATAACTTCATTTATGGTAGGTGTAAAAGAAATAATATAAAGAAACAAATAATTTATTTTTCTAATTATTAGTGCTGAATAATATTTATGTCGAAACCATGATACATTTTCTCATGATTAATTGATGAATAGAAAGTTCAAACGAATACGTTTATTTATTACGAATACTTTACTGTCACCTTCAAAGCATCCTTGCTGAATAAAAGTATTAATTTTCTTTCCAAAACAAATCTTACTGAACCCAAACTAGTGAACGGTAATGTATATTATAATCATTATCATAAGAATATATATATATATATATATATATATATATATTGTGTTTAATAAGATAAAAATGGAATTTAATTAAATTTGAAAAGAAAAAATAATAGAATTAGAAATAGAAGTGTTTTTACTTTTATCCCACTGTATGATTATAACGGCACATCCCTGTATCAAACACAACTGCAGTCAGTTTGATTCAGACATTGTCTTGTTCTCTGTTTCTCTTTTCTGTCATTCCCTCTCACACAAACATGTTGAACAAGTTCAAAGCACAGCTTCTACACTTACAATTCGGAGCAGAATTTGCACTTTCAGCAGATCAATGATCCCTCGTGGCTCATTTAATACCTCTCCCATAATCACTTTTTCTTTCCCTCTCTTGCTTCCTAACTTTTCTACTCTCCCAACATATTCTTTCCCAATGAAGCCTTTTTTATACATTTTCTTCCTGTCTACGTGCTGACTCAGGTCTGTGTGAGGTCAGATGCTGATGGTGGTCATCAGTAGTGTGGTACCCCTGAAACGGCTGAACCCCCAAACATCTGCTCCTCATGAGAAGGAGGGGGCTCGATGATTGATGAACTTGTAAAAAAGGCCCGAGGTCAGTGATGTATGAAATCTGTATGAAAGAGGATGTATGAAAGAGGATGCAAAATGAGACGGGATGAGAAGGCTCTGGCGCTGCCAATAAGAATTCGAAAAGCGAGGTGGCGGGACTCCGCCCTTGAGCATTTTTCTTAAACAAGCCCCAGCAACAGGGCCCTCTTCAGAACCATTAAAACCCATTAAAACAGAATAGCATGCACAAACGCTTAGACAAACCATTTACGCAAGAGAAGAATAGCACAAGCAATTGACAAGCTTGTCATGTCATTGAAGCGACTGCACTTTGGAGTAATCTGGGAGCCCCATTCAAGGGTTTTAGCTGGCATTCACGCACACACTCACTCTTTGCTCGTTGAGATGCAACAAAAGAATGGCCTTTTTCTCTTTCCTATTTACAAGGTGAATTAGGATTCAGAGAGAGGCTGTCCAACTCGGCTCTGCAGGTGCTGAGTGCAGCTCTCTTGCATTGATGCAGGTGTGGTCATCATATTTGTGTTTGTGTGTGTGTGTGTGTGTGTGTGTGTGTGTGTGTGTGTGTGTGTGTGTGTGTGTGTGTGTGTGTGTGTGTGTGTGTGTGCATGTGTGTGTGTGTGTGGTGTGTGTGTGTGTGTGTGTGCATGTGTGTATGTAACCAACAGCAGAGATGGGACGTCTCTGATCCCGAAGGAAACAGATCCAACACTTCCTAACAAAGCAAACAAATCCAACACACCCACTTCACGTCACACATATTTAAAAAGAAAGAGAAAAATCGGCAATGGAAAGACCAAGCTGGCAGGAAGGAACAAGCAGTGTACATTCAAAGACAGATAGAACAAATGTTGGCTGCTTTGTTGTAATTAAACATTGTGCATAGTGGCGTTCCAGAAAATAAAACACTGGCTCGGGCTCCACTCTTTCTTTCAGTAGGGCGGCAGGTGGCGAAATTGGCAGTAATTGTTCTAATTGCTGGCAGTGTTTTCAGCTTAAGATATGTAGCTCTGTTCAATCAGCAGGGCTACTGGAAAAGAAATGGGATGCAGAGGAGGCCGGCGTGTGTGGAATAGAGGAATGAAAAGTTGCGGAAGAGAGGAAAGACTAGGACGCAAAAAAATCTGTCCAAGTGTTCACTGCTGGCCAAAAGAATTTCCCTGGCTAGCCACTAATCCGGAACAGAGGGAGTGTAGGGATGGAACGAGTTCAAGCTGCACTATTTTTGAATTGTTAGTACATGTGCATCAGGTGGAAGTTCTTGGTCAGCAAAATTCTATTTTTAAATATATATTTTTTTCATTGTGGAATTATTTTTGACAATTACACAATTTTCAAATCAATTTTCATAATTCCCATTTTATGACGCAATATATGAAGCTCTGCTCACACAGAAATCAGAATCGACCGGATTCCCATTGGAATGACTGGATTTAGACTGTGATTTTACTATTTTTGTAATTATTTTATTATTGTAGTTATTTTTGGAATTACAATGAGAAATGTACCAGAAATATGCTCAACCATCAGATAGTCATCATAATGGGCCTAAATATAAGACTATTTTTTACTAATTTCGGTAAAATTGTGTCTTTCTTTTGATTTTGGGGTGAAATATGACCGATTCTTAAGAGATTTTGAAAGTTCTCCCACTCATGCTCATCTCTGAACTAGTCAAGTGGTGGTAAAGAGGGAGAGGAAAGACAGAAGAAACGAGGAAGCTAGAAGCTTTCATTGCATCAGACACAGCTCGAGTGTTTTCCGTCATATTCCCCAGCATGATGCAGGAGCCATTAGAGACAAACACATCATGTTGCCCATGGCAAACAGTGGATGCCAAGTAAGCTTTTTCAGATGTGTGAGCGTGTGGGGCAATACCTTTTTTTTTTTTTTTCCCCCAAGAGTGAGAATGACTCTGGTATGACGCAGCACCTGCCAAGTGTGAACAGATGACATATGCTGTGATGTCATCAACAAGGGACTCCACAGATGGAGAGAAAATAACCTGAATCAAAACAAATCTTCCAACACTAATAATTTAGATACTTCTACACTGCACAACATTTTGTGAAGACAGACAGGAGAGAGTCTCCAGTCTGAAATTTGTCAGGAGTCTGTCATGGCTATCTCTCAGGCTACACCTGTACACTGCATGTTTCTGTCTGTCCTGCACACCAGTCTCCAGAGACATGCATGAAGTGGGTAGAGGGGCATGCTAGGATTTGTGTGCTGCTGTGAATTCCTGACAGCTGTGTGTGTGTGTGTGTGTGTGTGTGTGTGTGTGTGTGTGTGTGTGTGTGTGTGTGTGTGTGTGTGTGTGTGTGTGTGTGTGTGTGTGTGTGTGTGTGTGTGAAGTGCTATGTTATCCTCCAGAACTGCTGATAAAGGGGTTGAGCAGTGTATCTGTGACTAAGCTAAAGGCAGGCGAGAAGAACTACTCTATTCCGAACCAGCGCTATTGCCATGGAAACAGGGACAGTAGAAAGAAAGTTCAAGGTTAAGAAACTTGTTTTCCTTCTGTCTTTAAACAGATCTTGTTAGTCTGCAATGAACCAAGTTGAAAAATGGTAATACCCCATCCAGATCTGTGCCGTTTCATTGGCTGGATCTGTGCTATTTTTACAGAAATGGCCTATTTAAACAGTCCAGGAAAGGACTTATCCACCTGTGCACTCTCCTGGAAGAAAGAGACAGAAAACAAGGGATGAGGAGAGACCTGCTGGTCTCAGGTGTAAAGGTGACGCAGGTGAAAGTCATGCTTTATCAACCTCACTGGTGCTTTCAGCGATGCAGGTGCACTATGGGAAACATCTGAGCTTACTTAGAGAATTAAACCTGCAATTTAATTAACCCTTATGCGACCTTATGGACATTTTTGTCTTTTTTATTTATTTATAATTTTGCCTGTGTTATAACCAACTGCATAAATTCTGGCACAGGTGTGTATTTTTATTGGAATTTCACTTTTACACCCCCATTTTCTTTAATAAATCTAATATACAAAATAGTTCCATTCATTGAATCCAATAAATCTCCCCATTGAAACTTTTTAACCCTCTGAGGTCTAAGGGGTTTTTGGGGTCCTTGAGGTGTTCTGACATGCTCTGACATTTGTGCTTTTTTCAGTTATTTATAAACATGTTAATGGCAAAGGTGTAAATTCACTCTATATAGCACAAACGGGGCTACCGTAAAATGTGAGCAACATGTACATGTTTGTATTTTTTAGAGAATAATGTTTGTGCGTGGTTATTGAAAAAACTAAAA
The DNA here is from genome assembly GCF_051911475.1 of Siphateles boraxobius. NCBI lineage: Eukaryota > Metazoa > Chordata > Actinopteri > Cypriniformes > Leuciscidae > Siphateles > Siphateles boraxobius. Next base: position 24,490,976 of record NW_027508799.1, on the reverse strand, counting down.
CTTAAAGTGTCTGAAATAAGGCCACAAAACACATACTAAATATTTGTCCACAAGACTTTTGACTAATGAGTGTTGTTGCCTAGAATTTTTTCTTCAAAATGATCTGAAAATCATCCTGCCTAATCATTTACACAAAACAATGCATTGATTTAAATTTTATAAGACACCTTTTGTTTGGAAAGGCAATATGCGTGGAGGCATGTTCACACCTGAGAAGACAAAGGCCGGATAATGTGCCACATACATAATGAGCTGCATATTAATTAGCCCTTTCACACAGGTGTGTCACTGGGTCCCAAAGAAAGCAAGGACTAAAGAAATTATCTATGTATACATATTTTACAATTAGAAATTGTAACCAATTACAAATAGGTTACAATTACAACAACAATTACAATTTTAACAATATTTGTTTGTTTTTGTTTAACAATATTTGTGTATTTCTTTGTAAAAAGTATACATTTTATCATACGTATTAAAAAAGGTAAGGATTCATTAGTTTGAATATTGGAACAAACACTATAATAACATCTTAGTTGATAATTCAATATAACTACTTTATTTTGGACAAAACATCATACTATAGTATATTTAACTATGAGCAGAAATTGGTAAACAAAAGCGTACCTATTTAATGTGACAGTAGTCTTTTTTTACAGTCAAAACTTTATAATCTATCCAAAACTAATCACAAAATCTTGTCTAAACATTCATATTTAGTCTTTGTTACAATATTTGTAACATATTGTGTATGATATATTAGCATATACATGTGAATTTGCATTTTGTTGCTTATACAGACATTTTATTTCAACATATTTCAGTCTATTTTTACTCATCTTAGTAGGCTATAGCAATATAGTTTGGATGTGTTCATGTAAACATAACGTTTACTAATGTAGGTGCGAGAGTGAATGAACGGCACAGACACGCGCTGTATAACTGTAGTAAACAACAGTGCGCGCGCCTGTGCCGTTCATTCATCATTTAGCCTACACACAGACACGCAATTCATATTTAAACAGTCTTTTTGCGGTTTACAGTCAGACACTATTCAATATCGCGATTAGAACAAAGCACTTAAGAATAAAGGACTTACTACATCAGCTGGATCCGTTGCTCCGCAAAATGAAACTACCAGAACTTCTGGTACATTTTCCAGGGTTATTAGATAGTATTATTCCTCACAGCGTAGGGATACGCTGTGTACACAGCTCTAGTAAGATACTTACCGAACACGATGTGTTTTATAATCCAGCTGGTGGGCATTGGCATGTTTGAATGGCTTGCCTTAGATCATTTGCGTTTGAATACCGCGCGCTCTCCGTGGGCGTTGCACATTAACGCGTAATCAGGTATAATGAGCTGGAAAGAAAAAGACTGACATCTCTCTCTTTTCATACAGATTACATAAACTGAGAATATTTGTTTTTTTATATAAATTAATTCATTTAAAAGAAGAGAGTTCAAGCTTCATTATGGAAAAACACTCGTGCCTGTATGACAAGTATTCGCGGAATTACAGTTAATTTTCGGACGCGTTTCAGAATGGACTTAACTGACAGAGAGAAGGTAGAACGCACATCATGTTTGTTTTTCTTTATTTGGCGACAAGCACAACACTTTATTTTTATTGTGAGTATCCACAAAAAAAATAGACACTTATCAGGATCTAATGATGTACAACACTTAATATGTAAGATCAAAATCAACAGAGTATTTTGAGTTTCTTTTGCACTGATAAGAAAAAAAGCGAGACTATCGCGCGGGCCTCAGAGGGTTAAACCCAAGGCCATTTAACTATAAAATTATGCAATATTTGTTAATAGGCTTTCATTCTGTTGGCAAGTCTTCAAAATTGTATTTATTACCATTTTTTACCAGATGGTGACATTCTCTCAAGTTTGGCCTATAAAGCAAATACTCACTTTATTCCTATTTTCTGCTTATGATTATTATGGAGTCAATTTGATAAATTATGCAGTTATAATTGTGTGGGTGTGTTAGTATGGATATCAGAGTGTGGTTTATATGCGTGTAATAAAAATTGTCCGTGTATGTGCTTGTGATATTTGAGAGAGAAAAACTCTACTGCAAATTACAAATCCAACCACTGCGTGCACCAGTGGAGTTTTCCTGGCACGTATGGGTAAATGGGTAAAAAAAATTGGTAATGCGCCCAAACAAAATCTTACTGAAAGCTAATATTTTGAGATATCAACCTCAAATTTGGAACACAACTTGTTTAGATTTATGGCTTTGATTTTCTAACCGTTTTAGAGTTCAACATGTTTCATAAAATATACATTTTATATAAAATAATGTTCATAAATTATATTCATAAACTTAAACCTATATACCTTTTTTTGGTTTCACTTTTTCAACTTCAACTTTTTTCTTCAATAATTTGCCAAGCGTCTTCTTTAAAATTAGACCAAACTTAAGTCTGTGCTCCCAAGCCTAACATTTTTATGACAGTTTGTTTGACACAGACATTGTTGTCCTCTATGGACCTATGTGTATTTTTTATGATTGACACACAAGGGTTAAAAAAAGAGGCCCAAATTATTCTGACTAAAAATGTAAACTGTTTAATAACCCTGACTTTATTTAATCATTCAATAATGGTTCTTTAAAACACTAGGCATTATACACTTGCCGACTTTGTAAATGGTTACAGTCTTAAATTAAATTGTTAAATTTATTTCTATGCATTTGCATTAGTACAACATTTACAGTATATATTAATTTTGCTTTTGAAAGGTTCAACAAAAATGTGCTTATGTACCCGTCCTTTTACATAATGTACATTTCCCCTATGTAAAATTAAATAAGCTTGATAAAACCTAGATGAGATTTGTACTATATGTAACCTGACAGCACTTACAGGCAAACACGTGTTCTTGTAAAGCGCATTTGCATTCCTTTAATTTCCAATCCTGCATGTTCCATCTCTCACCGCACAACCAAACACTCCGTCTATTCCGCCCCAGTGAGCTTGATGGTGTAATTTGTTATTTGTTGGGCTGTTTTTCTGGTTCTTTGCTGTTGACAACCCTGAATAATTCAAATCAACTGAGCAAAGTTGTTTATTTGCGGAGGTGACTCTCTCCCCCACCCCTCCTTCTGTTCTCTCTTCCCCCTTCTCTTTTTTCCTCCCTTTTCTCCATCACTCTCGCGAGTATCAGAAAAATCCCTCCCTTCTCTGATTCAGGTGCAGTGGCGGTTATAAAGAGCAACAAACGCTGCCTCTCTCTCTCTCTCTATCGTCTGTGCTCCAGTAAGATGGCTTCCAGCTCGGACACAACAGCTCATTTCTCACTCGTACAGTTCAGCTGAGCAGATTCGTAGCATGCAGCTGCGTCTAACATAACGCATTGAGAACCATTTTTACAAGCTTCCACACATACCAGCGTTTACCAGAGTTTTGACACAAAAACTGCAGTCAAATAACCCTGACTGTGGACATTGCTATCAAAACTAAAAGACATATGATTAAAGTCAGCAAGACAAACTAATTTACTTTCTAAATACATGTTCCTGGTCCTATTGTGCGTTATTTCATAAATACAATAAAAATATATAGTAACATTGATATGATTATATATATATATATCTATATCTATATCTATATATATATATATATATATATATATATATATATATATATATATATAGATATAGATATATATAGATATAGATATATATTTAAAAATGTAATTAAATTCTGTGATGGTAACGCTGAAAATTTAGCATCATTACTCCAGTCTTCAGTGTCACATGATAAGCTGATTTGGTGCTCAAGAACATTTCTTATTATTATCAAAGTTGAAAACAGTCAATAGTTTTGTGGAAACTGTGATTTTTGAACTAGACTTTTGAACAGTAATATAATAGATTCAGATTGTTCTACATCTGAAACCACTTCGCTTTTTTAAATTACATTATAATATACCTTTTGCTTTTTCATCTACTTCCCTCCACATTATGTACTGTACAGTAAAGTCCACTTTTTTTCAGTAAAGTCCTAAAGGCTCATTTTTTTTTTGTTAGGGTTAGCCTGCCATTTTTTCTGATTTAATAATATGCCAAGTTTTGAAAAGTAAAATGGGCTGTGGACAGCTTTTCTAAAATAATTTACTAAAACATTATCTAGCAACATGCTAGAGTTTGAAATAAATCAAGGGTTGTCAACAACAGACTGAATGGCAAAGCTACCCGAGTCCAAAAAGAGAGTGATGAGATCATCTCTGATGCTGGTGTTTACTCTCATTCATCCCTTCATCTCTCTCCCTCTCTCTCAGGTTGGTCCCTGAGCTCTGGGGCAGATCTAATGGCCTGTGTATAGCAGGGGGCAGGAGGCCACACATCTGAGAGGATTTACTGGGTCACTGAGCTAAAGAGGCTCAGCGCCAGGCACCAAATGCTCACTGCAGACTTCAGAGTCGGTAAAACTAATGAGAATACATGAAAAGAGATGAAGGAGATGGAGATAAGCAACTAGTGGTTAACTGATATGGGATTTTCATTAGCTGATGATGATATCTCGAGAGCAGGGTGGCCAATGGATGATTTATTGCCTATTTTAATAAAAGCAAATGTACACAAAATTGCTGAAATATGAACCAATAATAATATATTCACTCAAGTTCTGTATTATTGCAATGCAATTCGACAAACGTATTTAATTCTGTATTCCCTTAATAGGCAAGTACCAACCAATCAAATGACAGAAAAGAACATGTATTGTTATGGGGTTAATTGCCATTCTCACACAAAACTAACACCTGTCTAATGTCTCATTAACACCTGTGCTTATCTTTGGGCAAGGCAAGGTTGGCATGCTGGCATCTGCTCTAGGATATCAAGGGGTTAAAGAAAGGAGGTGCATAAACACAAACACACATGCAGACTCCCCAATTAGCTCCAGGCATGAGCATCAGTGCTAGCGAAACATTTAATAAGGTATCAAGTTTCCATGCCGATCAGAAGCAGATTATATCAGTGTGTTTACGCCAGGCTTTCACAGAGCTGCCAGACGTGTCAAGACCCACGGGCGAATTGATTTATTACATTACACCATTCCAGTGTGCAAAGCGTTGTATGGAGGCCTCTTCGATGAAATTGTTTATAGACATTTCTACCCAAATAAAGCGAAACCCACGTGTGCATTAGAGCGTGAACTATTAAGACAACATGATTTCTCCAAGGCTCAATAAATGCCAAGAAGCATTTCCCTAAAACTATTCATTGATCTATGAAACTTCAACTTCAGGTTGAACTTTCTTGGATGCAGAAAACAAAATGGCTACCATGTCTAGGATATGAAAGGATAAAAGGGAAATGGTTTTAAATTCGACCACAAAAGGGACCAGTTCCATCAGTTAGTGTTGGACATCTAATGTACACAACGAAAACAGAGTCAAAATCATCCCACTTAAATCCTGTTGCATGAGCTCTGGTAAACACAGATGTCCCCTGAGAGGCTGAATTTACTGGCTACAGGTACATGCAGCACTCTTGGGGAGGGAGAGATGTCTACAGAAGACTCACAACAAGACAGAACATTCCAGTCCAATTAGAGGGACACGGTAAAACAGATCTGATAAACACCCCAATACAATATAATTTTAAAACTGTATAAAGTAATTTAAGGTGAGGTAATATATTTCATATTACATGGACATTTTCACAAGGTCAGAAATTAAATTTCAATGAATAAAACTATTAGAGGGGGAAAATGCTGTTTAAAACCGTTTGCACTGCTGCTTTTATATTTTTGAGTCAGAAGTTCTGTGTGAAGAAGTGCAATGATATGACGTCTCCAGTGGTCAAACATTATCAAGATTGCATCTAAGTGAGAATCATGGCGCATGACTGCAGTGGAGCCGCAGATCACAGAGCCTTTGGGGTGCAGAGACATAAGCCAGTATTACAATACATCACAGAGCTTACTATATTTCTTTCCTTCTCTCTTCTCCTCCACTGTTCCTTTTCTGCAGATCTTTACGTTAAATCATTTTTCTTTCTCTAAGGATTCTTGCTTTGTATTCTCTTCTCTCTCTCGTTCAGAGTCTCTTTCTCTCTCTCTCTCTCTCTCTCTCTCTCTCTCTCTCTCTCTCTCTCTCTCTCTCTCTCTCTCTCTCTCTCTCTCTCTCCATAAATGGTCAGTTTTAGGCAGTGAGCGAGTGGAGCTGAACAGAGAGGAGATGAATGTCTGGCGGTGTTTGTCCACCCTGCCTGAGTTACAGTCTTTTAAAACCCGCTGCACTGTCAGAGGAGCTACAGGATAAATCTCAAAACAGACATCAGTCCATTGATCAGACCGAGCTTGTGTATGTGTGTGTTTTCCTGCCGTAGGTTGATGATACTAGTTGAGGCAAATGCCACGTCCTCCAGGGACTGTGGAAGAGGAAAACCCCCTCTGGAGAACTCCCTGCTCCCTCATACTCCAAAACACACAGTCCCTGCTGAGGCCCTGTAACCTGGAGTCAACCACACACACACACACACACACACAATCCTAACTTAGTTCTATGGTTGGTAAATGTAACTTTTAGTGGAAATATTAAGATACATCTATTGTGTTTCCACCTAGAGTTCCCAGGTGAAAGAGCAAGCCTGGACATGGTACAGATAACTCATATACATGTGCACACACACAAACACACTCACACTCATGAGCATTCACTCCACACGTCATCAGGGTGACCGCAGAAGGAAACTCACTGTCTCTGTAGAGCAAAAGGGCTTCCTGGTCTGCTATGGTTCAAGCCCACAAAGACCTATTTGATGGATAAAATGTGATCAATTTAAGTGATAGTTCACCATAATTTACTCTCCGCCATGACATTCCAAACCTGTATAACTTACTTTCTTCTTTAAACACAAAAGACAAAAAAAAAAAAAAACTGTTTTGTTTAATACAATGAAACTGAATGGGGTCCAACAACACTGAGCCCCTTTGACTTTCACTGTATGAACACACCAAACAAAACCAAAACACAACAAAACAAAAAAAAATAAAACTTTTAGTATTCCGCTGAAGAGAGGGTTATTTCACCAAAAATTTCACAATTCAGTTTTTAACCTGTTTTAACGTGTTCTGAATAAAACATGATTGGTGCTTCTCGTGTTATGGGGTTTCTACGTGGTTACTATGGCTTTCTGGGAGGATACTTACTGGCCAATAATCAACTATGAGCAATAATAAAAGTGATGCTTGCCTTAGGAAGCACAAACAACTAAATATAGAACTGTTTTATCCGAGTCCAACGATGGGAAAGAAAGACCAAAGAGGAAGAGAAAAAGAGGTAGAGAGAGATTGGCAGGTGAGACTGAAGGAGAGACAGGTGCATAAACAAACAAAAGTGCTCATAAACACTGCCAGAAAACAGACACAAAGAAAGCTGTTATGTGTGGAAGCTGTATGTGCAATGAAACGCAGCAAACCACAGTGCTATGCAGGGAAAGACGTAGCATATGCTTCCAGCGTGTGGCATCTGGAGAAGTCTGGTGCCAAACTCTACAGGTCGCATAAAAACACACACACAGGTCACACTACGTAAGACTCCTCTTCAGGGGACGGCTGAAGTGTGTGTGTGTGTGTGTGTGTGTGTGTGTGTGTGTGTGTGTGTGTGTGTGTGTGTGTGTGTGTGTGTGTGTGTGTGTGTGTGTGTGTGTGTGTGTGTGTGTGTGTGTGTGTGTGTGTGTGTGTTTTTGTGTGTTTGTGTTTGTTTGTGAGAGCGCACACACTCTCATGGCATCAACAGAATGAAGGACAGTAAAAATAAAAGAGCATGTACAATGTGATTAGACTGGCACAAGACCTAACAATTTACACACAAAAAAAAAAAAAAAAAAAAACACATTCACACGGCAAGTGTTCTGAGCCAAGGTGGCAGACAAACATTGGAGCCGAGATGGAAATAAGACAGAAAGGCAGACAAATGAAGAAACAGAGCGAGGGTGATAGAAGTGGGAGCACACAGAGCAGAATGAATCATGATGAAGCTTTTTTTTACATTAACGATTTGAGCCCAAAATAATGGGTGTCCCTATTCCTGTGTCTTTCTCATCGTTCTTCCAGCAGGCTGGATACAGTTTGTTCATCTCGCTCCATTAATAAGCACAGGCTGGAAACTTTCCAAAAGAGTGGAATTATTCAGTGAGGATGATGTGAAGGGTGTATGTGTGTGCAGGAAGTGTAAGTGTGGAAATACCCACATTTAGCGGCCAACACAAGTTCAAAGCCATTAAAGCAATGCTCATGTCCTGCCCTCTGCTCTCAGGATGAGATCGCACACAGCTGCTGTGATATTGAACCAACTCAGTTGTACGGTCACCGACCTGCACTTTAGAGACAGACGCGCACGTGTGCAAGTGTCTGATGTATGGACGTGTGTGTGTGTTGAGGAGGTGTGCTAATGCACACATGGGACTGAGGGTAAGTGGCCCGGTGTCGTTCTTGGGTAATGTAATGCCATAAATCTTTGACAACACAAGCAGACACATGGCCCAAACAGACTGTCAGCCACACTAGTGTGTCATTAAACACACAGACAACTAGCATATGTGAGAACCCGTAAACACATGGCCATACGTCAACCGGCACCTATTTAAAATTCATTCCCATTAGTGTTGAAAGGAACAAAGGAGTTGATATGCACACAAAGAAAACACCCATACGGTCAGATACAAACTTCACAGGAAATCAAGCCGGATTCAGTATTTTTACTGCTGCTTTAAGGAACCTAGACCTTGATCTGAGGAACCAGTAATGCAACGAAAAACTGTATAGTCACTATATACAGTGGAAAACAATGAAAACTATTTTCAAGACTGTATTAATGGTGAGAAAAGGAGAATTTTGAGTGAAAACAATAGCCTCAAGTTTATTATACAGTTGCACAATGAAGATGTTTCAACACTGATCTCCTCAAGGAACTTTGTAAATCTTACTTGAGTGCCAACAGCATCAAACGATTGTCTCTTCAGCACACAGCTGTGATTATCTCAAATGCACTTACCAACTATAAAAACTCTGTGTGAAAGGCAACTGTGAAGAAAAGTAAGTAGTACAGAGTTTTCTATGCAAGGTCATTGAGCTGCTCACAGCATGAATGTGTATTTCCTGGTGTAATGTTTAGTACAGTGGACTGAAAGAGCTGGATTGTTGAGGTTTAGACTGGCCAGAAGACAATATCTCCAGACTTTTTTCACAATTTCTATGCTGATTCTGTGTGGGGAAATGAGCAGAATTCTTAATTTCAACACTAAAAAATAAATAACTGTTTAAAATGACTACACTCGTATAGAATTGTGAATACTGTGTTCAAATGTGTCTATCATAGACAAATACACACAAACAAAAGAGCAATTCAGAGCACATCAGTTTCTTTATAAAAAAAAAAAGCTGTCATCTGAATCGACAGCGACAACCTTTTCAAACGGTTGCCTGACACTTCTCTGGACAGATGCCATTTCCTGTCTGTTCCTACGGACGCCCACTGTAAGCTCTCCATCACAGAAAACAGCTATCCCCAAAATTACTCTCTAAAAAGTGACACCTTAAGGGTGTTGCTTTTAAAACTTTTGGCCGAGAGCCTTGCACTTCAATGCCCAAGCTAGAACTCCCCCTCGAAAAAAAAAAAAACGATGGTGAGAAATGCTACCCTTTTCAACGTGTCACCTCACAAGACAAACAAGTAGGATTGATTCAGCTCCGGCTAGTTCCGTTTCTTGCTCTTTCAGACTCTATTTTCTCTCGCTCTCATTTCACACTCAGCAAAAGGGGAGGGGTAAAAACAATGCAGAGAAAGGCCACTGTCCATCTCACAGCAGTAAACATACTGTATCTTAATCATTTCAGTTGGTTCGCCTGATATTGCTCATTATTGTGAAAGAGGAATAATGTGTGACAGAGAGAAATAAACAGTAACAAGGAGAAACTGGCCACATATTTCCACTGCAAAAATCACACTGGCTTACATGTGAAATTCTCGCAGAACCATTCTGTATTTCAACTGACTTCTGAACAATGACAACACAAGTATATTACAACATAACATGTCCACAAATAGATATAGCACATCCTAACCTTTTGTTTTTTTCCAAGTCTTGCATGTTTTAAAAAAGTAATATTAGGTAATTGGATTCAGATGCTTAATCAAATGCTGAATCAAATTTTTCAGCATCAGATTCAGCCATCGCAGACTAAAAGAACGATTTCAGATTGTGCATTGGCTCCTTCTGCATGAGAAGAATATATTTCACAGAATCTCTCCTCCTCTCTTCAACTGTCTAACTCGGTCTGGCAGTCTGATCATCACACACATGTATTTTTAATCCAGACATTTTTCCAGACACAGTCAGGACAATGTTAACCCTCCAGCCTGAAGCAGTGTCTCTCTCCAGAGGCTTTAACTGAACCAATGTCACAGTGGGCTAAGACAGACAGATGTGGACATCTAATCAAGTAGTGTTACTTTAAAACAGGACAGTGTGTTTAATTCAGCACCATACTACAGTACTTACAGTGCATGCACATCCAACCAACTAGTCGATTCATGAACGAATAGACTGTCATACATCCTTCTTGGAATATACACATGCACACCGATACAAGAAAGTCAACTGATGTAATAAGTTAGCATGATTTGAATCCGGTTCTTGATATTCATATCTGCAGCTGCACGGCACTTGACGCTGCACTTGAGCTGACGGAGTGGGATCAGGACCCCAGCCCCACTCCTGCTGTTATAAAAGAGCAACACTACTGCATCGAGCCCACTCGCACACTTAACACATCAAAGAGCAAACCACCGCCTTCAGCTTTAAAATATCTGCCCTTCTTCTTCCTTTCTTTCTTTTGACACTTTAATGAACCAAGTAAAATTGCAGCTGAACTTCATGATCATGATCAGCTAATCAACATAAATTTTTTATTGCACTGTATGTAAAAGAGCAGCTTTGACACTAACTTCTTTTGTGTTTTACGTAGAAAATGTCTCGTATTAAGCTGCATGTTGCTGGGTAAATGGCAAAATTTTCAGTTTAAAGAAAATTATTTGTGGAAAAGTACAGACTGACCAAATTTAAACTTAATTAAATGTGTCATTTTTCTCGATTTCTGCCACAGAGTTTTAGACTTGGCTCCGGTGAAAATTTTCACTTGGCTCAAATATTTGAGGGGGCAGTTTTTAATAGGCACAAAGCTTCTGGTAGAGATCTTTCAAATGCCAAAATAAGCATGTTTTGGAGTATCTCACAACCATAATGCAGAGAACAAAAAGAATGTGTGACATTTCAAATTTCTGCATTTTTGTTTCTTTCTCCTCTTTGGTGAGATGAGTGACATAAGGCCCTTTCTGATCTTTTATTGACCATCCTTGGTAGATTAAGCTGTACGCCAGTGGTGTTAGGTTCAGCCCATACGCACAATGATCCCACCGGGTGAGAGTTAAACCAGTCATTAGCTTCATTTCAATACACTTGAAAGCCATGGGAGATCCAGACGCTGAGACCGTGGCACTTTTGATATCTGCCTTCCAAAAAAAAGGCAGTGGCAGTCGGAGCGCCGCACCCCTCCGTGCAAGAAGTCGTCTTTGTTAAAAAAGGGGGAACCAAAAGTTGGCAGGCGGCTGAAGGGGCAATTAAGGGAGGGACGCACGTGTCTCGCCTTGAGAAGTCCCCCGGCGAGACACGACTCAATCAAAAGCCAGCTGCAGGTATAAGGAGCTCCTTAGATCCTACTACTGTGTTTAAGTGTGAAGGGTTGATGAGCGTGTGTTTATGTTAATGCAGATACATCTCCAGAAAGGGGGTTCAGCTGTACCTTCAACTGAACTCATTAATTATTATGACACATAAAAACTTGATTAATATTTTGGCACCCGTGCGATTCATATCGCACCCAGACACGCACACAAACGGTGCCCCGGTGAATTGCACAATAACGATGGCACACTGTGCGCCATGGTATAACGGAAAATGACACCAGCGTGTTGATGTGTGCGTGTCTTGATGTGTATAATTAGAGGAATCTATTGCCCACAGGCGGAAGCCACAAAGGCAGAGATTCGCAGTGAGGCGGTGTGTTTGGGGAGCGGGCATCTATCCAGAACAGCTGCCCGGATTACGGTTTAATAAAAAAAAAGCTCTTCACAATGCCCGACTCAGACCCCCACTGACACATGCCCCACGACACCCCCATAATACACTAACTCTGATGACGTCCAGTTACCCACAGGGGGCTGCACCCAGATCCCATGCCTTGTTCCCGGATCCTGCGCCGCACAGCCTGCAGCGAGAGGCAGTTTGAGGAGGGGCCGCTGTCCCTCCCTGTTAATTTGGGTTCATTGAGGGATTCAGAAAAGAGTCATGGGGAGACTTTCATCTTCAGACATAAAGAAAGAGTCTGTGAGATCAAGATGGTGAAAAAAGGCAGACAATAAGAGGACGGGGGAAAATAAACACTTTCTATGAAGCCTATAATGAATTATTAATTCCTTATATTTAGTTGTATGTTTAAGCAAACAAAGGTAACCATAGTTATAACTACCACCTTTCATAATCATTTTTTTTTAACTATAATGCATTAAAACAAAATGGCCAAAAGGTATAACAATTAATATTTATTAAAATGGACACCTAAAATTAGACCAATCAAGTTTTGAAACTTTCAATAAAAATGTGAAACATTATCAGAAAAAAAAAATATAAGCAAATAAAATGAATGAGAGTCGATGTTCCATCATTGGATAACATATAAACCTGTTTGCAGAGACGTGCATATAACTGTATAATATAAATCAACACACCGTCAAAGACAAACACTAGCATTCTAGTTCTTTATATGTCTAATAATTTGTTTTAAACACCAGAAAACAACAAGAAAACTGTAGCCTAAATAGTCGGAAGCAATGGAGATGCATGCATTTACACATGCATATAGGTTTTAAAGAGTGTTATCAAATAAAGAGCATAAGGGAGGGTTTATATCATCCTGAAACATTAAATCAGCTAATAAAAGTCTTTCCTGCTCCTGAGCGAGCTTATCTAGAGGAGGGGATTGGATGGTGCTGTTGTCTTAACAGATAGATGCAAAACACTGGCAGAGGAATTGGTCTTAGTATCTTTAGGAAAGATGCTGTGCTATCTGAAGAGGGGTGGTGGGGGGGGGGGGGGGGGGGGGTCTATCATCCCTCCATCAGTGGCACTCAGAGCCTATCGTCCCCACTCGCTGAAATGGAGGAGAGATTAAAAATAGAGCCTTATTCTTCACTTGCAATTCAATTTCAGTCTTCGCTATATGACAGTTTTACCAATGCAGTCTCGCTCAAAACTTCACACCCACTTTATACTTAAAAATAAACCTAGGGATAGGCCATGGCTAGAGTTTGACTTCAATTTGGAGACATTTCCCCTCATAATTATCATGTTTTTCAAGCTAACATGGTTCAAAGCATTTTTCGCATCAATAAATTAAAGTCCCCTAATGGCCACACATGTTGCTGTACATAGTCAGTATGTCAACATCACTGGTTTGTAGCTATATTCAGTAATGGAAAGCAATCTATAATTCATGAGCATAATAATAAACAAATATTCAAACAGGGGCTGGAGTGTCAGTAGTTTGTAATTCTGTAAAGCTTATTAATAAACAGGCTCATTTATGATACTAATTTCCTGGCGTTTGCGGGTGGCAGAGATCACAGTTCTTCAACTGTGTCGGTCAGCCGGGATATGTCAAGCATTAGGCTAATCATGGAAATGGGAAATAGACTTCATCATTCTAAAGCCTTTATGTTTGTGATGACAATTATACAATATAAATGTGCATCTTTTCTCTACCATAACAACCATCATTGATGGCCTTCTAAACTTTGGCGAAAATCGATTTACATGTCTTTACATGCCATTTACATGTCTTACGCCATCATCTGATGAGTTTCTGAGGGAAATTACAGGAACAATTGACTCAAATGAATCTGCTCTTTTCCAATCACCGTAAATGGGATTAAATTTGAAAAAGCATAGAGAACCCCATTCAAATCTTCTCCATACTGAAGAAAGATTGAAGATAAGCTATATTTTTGAGATACTACGGCTGTTGGTGAAATACTATCTGCATGTTTTGATGTCTTGCATAGTGCACATTTACATTTAGAAATAGACAGTTTTCAGTACAGTGTGTGAACTGCAGCTCTGTGAGTGTACTGTGAGGTTTTCTAATACTGCAACAAGCAATCTAGGAGGTATTTTTATTCGATCTGACACTCAGTTTGGGCTTACTTCTTACAGGAACACATGCTGCCTCCCAAAATGTTAATTTTTCAGAGATGCAACAAAGATATGTCTGTGTGTGTGTGTGTGTGTGTGTGTGTGTGTGTGTGTGTGTGTGTGTGTGTGTGTGTGTGTGTGTGTGTGTGTGTGTGTGTGTGTGTGTGTGTGTGTGTGTGATATTGCATGGTGAACCCAAACTGTGCATTACAGTAGATGTCACTTCAGAGATGAAATCACTGTAAACATGTGCACTATTCATAAACCCTTCATCCTAAACGAGAGGTGACAGCAAAGAGAGAGCGAGACAGACAGAGGGAGACAAAGGGAGAGACATCAAAAGAAAGTGACATACTGATTTTAAAACAAACCACAAGAAGATGAGTCTAACTTTCCCTGTTGTGTGATTCTATCCCCAGCTCCCTGCTCTCCAAAACAAAAACACAAGAAATGCACTCAAACCAACCCTGGCCAGGAAGAATGGCAGGGGCCTCTGAGGCCTGAAGGCCTCATCAGAATCGGCAAGGTGAATGGTACACAGTTTAATCAAACACACAGTACAAGCATGTCAGCCAAAAGAACTTGATCAAATTATGAACATTCAAAGCATGGCGTAAACGAATAGAAAAATGTGATTAAAAACAGTCATATGTGAAAGGTCACTGAAATCAATGATGCCAGCTGTCCATGTCTTCCCAAACACATTACATAAAGGGGTCAAGGTCAGGCATGGGATCAAGGTCAAAGCTCAAGGGCAACAAAGTATACAAACAGCTGGTCAGTTGGTTCATTGTCTAGTCACGAGTCAGATGCGCCGGGGGTTTCTTCTGGGCATTTAAAGGAAATGTTTCCCCTTTGTAGTAGGGCTGTACGACTAATCGTTAAAAGATCGCAATCCCGATTCAACCCCCGATGCGATCTTTATCCTACATTTCTACGATTCTGCCAATGATATTCAACGAGATAACGTGCTAAGGGTGGAATGGATCGCATTTCGGTTCTGCGATTCGGCACGCATGTGATTCGCGGATTAACCGCTAAAATAGCCATCATAGAGTGAAAGTTTATAATTTGGAAGTGTATTGTCTTGCCAATTTACACATTCAAACAATTTTAATCGCAGAAGAAGAGACGAAAACCGGGACTCGCGTGTTATCTGTGCGCACAGCCCCCAGCCACACACACTCGAAGCGCAGAGAGAGAGAGAGAGAGAGAGAGAGAGAGAGAGAGAGAGAGAGAGAGAGAGAGAGAGAGAGAGAGAGAGAGAGAGAGAGAGAGAGAGAGAGAGGCCCGTGTCAGACAGCGGTCGAATACAGAATTGATTCCTTGCCCTTGAACGGACACATAAACACAAAATTGTCAAAATACCTGTCTAAATGGATGTCTCAACAACTATTCTCTCGTTTATGTCATAAGTGAACAGTTGAGAAAGAAATGGATGTTTGTCATTTTTTTCCAGTCTGTGCAGTCGGTCTTAAAGTGACAGCACACACTTAATATATATATATATATATATATATATATATATATATATACATACACTGTTTTCTGTGTTATTGATATTAATAAAACAACAAAATACAGCTTTAACAAAGATGAAACTATATTTAATTTATACAGTGAACAAATAGTGTTATTTTACATTAAGGCTTAATTTCTGTACCTGAATACTACTGTTAGACTTTGTAAACTTTGTTCTTTAGTATTCATCTCTGCTTGTAATTTGTGTATTTGTTCTTATTTTATTAATGACTGTTCACTTGTTTTAAGTAATGAGTGAACTTTATCAGTTGGCGATTAGTTTTAATGTAGCTATCGAAAAACTTCAAGTGAGCTTTAAGTAATAAATGAAAAGCAAAGTTATATTATAAACCTCATCTCAATTAAAAACTTATCCTAAACTACAGTATGAGATGGTTAAAAACAAAACTGCTAAATCACAAAGTACCAGACGAAACAAACTTCTATAAAAGCAATATCCAAAACTGTCTGTGCTGGCAAGGAAATACCTCTCTGTTACAAGTCCCCCATCAGAAAGGGTTTTTAGCACGGGGGGAACATTGTGACATGCCTGCGTTCCTCCCTGAAACCCCAAAATGCTGGTAGGTTAGTGTTCTTGGCCAAGAACCTTTAAGGTTCTGTGCCAATTGGAGCAAAAAGCACAGCTTCTGTTCAGTTATTTTTATTTATTATTGTAGATGTTAATGTTATCTTATGTTCAACAACATAAAGCTTTAAAATGATTCACTTTAAGGGGTCTAAATTAAAGAAAAGAGACATTTTTTTGTTACTCCTGCACTTTATTATACTGAATGTCCTGTGTTTATTGTTGTTGTTGTTTTTTTTTTTGTACTTGAGTGCAGTAAATTTTGGTTGAAAAAATGAGAATCGTGTAAGAGAATAGTAATCTCAATTCCAATGGAGAAAAATCGTGATTCACATTTTAGCATGAATCGTGCAGCCCTACTTTGTAGTCAAGACCACAATTTGTTAAAGGAATAGTTCACTAAATTAAAATGTTCATTATTTACTCATGTTACTTCTCTTCTGTAAACATTGTTTCCCATATGGCAGACATGAATGGGGACTGTCAATCCCAAAATTACAAACTAAAAATTGTATTTATTATATATACAAATAAAAATGTAGTCTACATAAGAGGACTGTAAAATGTTTATAAAAATATTAATATATAAATAATTTATCAATTCGATATTATTTTAAATATAAAAATGAATATTATTAGTTTCATTTTGTATGAGTTACGTTTTATAGACTACATTTTTGTTTATTACTGAATGAAATGCATCTTATATGATATAATAGTTGTCTATATATTATTGAAAAATAATAATAATAATAATAATAATAATAATAATAATAATAATAATAGCAGCAGTAGTAGTAGTAGTAGTATATAGAAAAAGGTGCATCAAAACCATTAGGCATCTAAAAATGATTGGTTCTCAAGTGGCTCAAGTAGCCAAACATTACTGACATCAAACCTAATGCTGCCATTTGATTTGAAAGCTACAGCATAGTGAAAGATTTTCAGTAGGCTAAATAATGACATTAGGGAGAGTAAATGATGACAGCATTTTCATTTTTGGCAAACTATCCCTTTAAAAGGAGCTCAGCTTGGCCCACTGATACATCAAAGTCAGGATGGGGATGTGGAGCAGAAAAAACAACATCGGCCTCTGGATACTGTTTACTGTTATCAGCCTCAGAAATCCATAATAACAGTCACCCAGCACAGAAATTGAGGGAATTTGGGCTTTGCCAACAGCATAACCCAAGTGGAGGCATATTGTGAGCAAAGGTTTTACACAAAAAGCAAACAACTAATCATGTCTTTCCGGTTTCTCTCCACTCTCTCCATTACTCTCCCCCTTCACGCCTACGTCAATTTATTGTCACCATTCAACGTCACATCACAGCAAATGACATATTTCATATCACACTGCAATTAGAGACAGAACCGGGGACTGCAGGATGCTGCGTTTGAGCGCTGACGAGAGAATGGGGGAAAAGCGCTGAAAAACGTGTACGTGTGTGGCATTTAAACAAAAGTCATGCTGTTCTTTCTTTTCGTGTTGTTTTGCACTCCCGCTAATCAGATTCAATATCCATGTTAAACTCAGAGTAATGATCCTATTTAGACTCACTGTCAGATTAATCAACTTTCTTAACCCTAACCCCTGGTTGGGGGCTGAGATGTCCTTGTTTTGATCAGTGGGGTGTCTCTTTTGAAAGATTTAGTGGGCAATGTGAGGTTTCGGTAAACAGTAGGACATCCTGGTGGTTTTTTTTTTATAGTCTGTCTTCTTTTTACAATCCCATGCACCTCTGCTCATGGCCTGATCACCCCATCAGAGAGTGACATTTATTACCTGCACTCAGAGCCACATATGTCTACAAGTGATCAGAGTGACAATAAAATATCTCTCATGTGGATTTTCCATGAAAGATGCCTTCCCATGATGCATTCCATCATATATTTTAATTGAAACAAGTTCTAAATCTATATTTGCATGCTGTATATGTACTCTACTATTTATAGGTCTCAATATGCTGAAGGAAATCAAATCCATTTATACGGAGAAGTATGTACTCAGATATAAACACAATTTTGTCTGCTGCCGGGCAAAGATCGAACCCCTGCAGACCCCAGGGAGAAAATTATATATCAATATATAATATCAGATGGCTATCAAACGTGGAAAATAACACCCACAAGCCCTTGTAAGGAACTTGCCACTTTGTCCCATAGGGAGTGTTTTTGATTTAATCATGGTCATTTGATGCCTGTACATTTTGACATTTTCTCATCTCTTTCAATCGAAACATTAGTAATACAGAGCTGAACTTGCAGCAATGTAATTGTGTGTTAGCATTTATGTGTGTCTATAGTCTAAAGTGCGATTGAACTGAATAGTAATACCGCTAATGGAATGACTGGGAAGGTCACACTATCACCTCTACGGGAGCTCAAAAGGAGAGCATAATCAATACTGTTGGACAGGTGAGAGAGCGAGAGCGAGCGATGTATAAATGGCCTCTCTCTAACAATATGATGTGCTGCATAGTTCACCTCTAAACCTATAAATCAGCAGCTCGTTCAGAAATGAGGTGAGAACAGCTCAAGTGTTATGACAGCGCGCAGACAGGAGACTGTAACTCTGGTCTCCCCTGGGCTAAACAAACGCTTGTTTCTAATATAGCTAAAAGCCAAGCTCGCATGCAGTATACAGACTAATGGCGGTAAAGTCGGAGTACAGATCTGAGCTTTTTAATGCACATTTTCTGGCACCAATCCACGTAAAATAACTTGCCCTTGCTAAATAGTATGCCTGTTCACAATGTACTGTAATTTTAGACAGTGCTGACACTATAGACTCCGATGCAGTATCTCAGGGTTAAACTAAGTCTAATTTTAGATCTGGACATGTTGAAGTAAAAAAAAAAGCCCATAAATTAAAAATTAAGCCATAAAAACAATACAATAAAAAAAAAAACATATAATCTAAAATTAATAATAAACTAATAACCTTGCATTTTGTATTCTGTTGGGGATTTCTCACTGGCATATATAAAAAAAAAAATTTTTTAAATACAAAAAAGATGTACATGTATATAAATATATACAATTAAAATAAACAACAATAACACTAACCTTACAAATAATCAAATAAAAGTATACAACAAAACGAATGACTTCTCATTCCATGTTATGTTGGAGAAATTCCAGGGTGTCCATTCAAAAATAATAAAATACACATAAAAAAAACTATATAATATAATAATTAATAAAAATAAACTATAATAACTTTGTGTTCTGCTCGGAACATTCACTGTGCAACAGAAAGCTCCGACAGAGTGGCTTTGAAAGAGAGAGATTACCAGCACTCCGAGATCAGAGATGAGAGACAAGAGAAAGTCCCTCTCTCTGCAAAATGGCCATTCATTAACCCACGGCCAGGGGAAAACACTGCACACCAAACTCCACAGAAATCATCGATTGTGGCCCGCAGAAGGTGTGGAAACAGATACTTCAGCTGCCGAAACAGTGGATAGCGTTTCATAAAAACACCAGCTCTTCACCGCTTTCCAGCCCGTATTGGGTTTCTGCCACACGCAATACAAGCTTAATGCTGTTATATCCATACACAGGCAGATTTTTTTTTACAAAACCGTGTGTCTGAATCAAACCACTGACTGTAACAGGACCTTTTTTCTTTCAAACAGATGGTTCCATTGAGAAGATAAAGAGCAAATTAGCAGTTGTTGAACAAACTTGAAGCTCATAGGGGTAATTTAGTTTTTACTTTTTTATATCTGTAAAAAGCCCAGACAGCAAGTAGCCAGTGTTCATGAAAACCATCCTGAGGTTAAGTGAGCTGTTAGACACCCATAGAGAGACAGTTTCCGGCCTGGCAAACCCAAAATAGTCACGCCGGTCTGAGTCGGCGTTTTCCGTGGATCATCGTAATTTCACTCCTCATTCCTGAATCAATTATGCATGTCCACCACTAATAAGAAGAGCGCCAGTGCCAATCCGAGCGGCGAGGGGAAATTGGGGGTCGAGGAGTAGGGGCTGCCGTGAAGAGCACTTTGCTAAAACAATAAAAAGAACGGGCATGAGTCTTCTGCTCTGGGCCACGCAGAACAGAGGCTAAGATTAATTAATGACACAACAGGAGCAAGTGTGCAGCGCAGCCCAGAGCCAATAAAGCAATGCTAAATGCTGATAAGTGCTAAGTGAGTGGAGCACTTCAGCTACATTTCAGTAGATGCCAATGGAGTAGACGGTTATTTAAACCCGATATAAGCTTTGAAGTGCAATGAAGAAACAGGTCAAGGTTAGTGTTTGGGTGTGAGGTCAGTTTGAGTGAACAGTCAAAACTCAGAATTTTTTGCCGTGTCATGCTGTGAGGCTTTTTCCTCTTTTAAATGATATACAGAGAAAATATGCATATTTATTATTCTCTTAAGAGAGCCCCTCTTTCGCTTCGCTTGCCTCTGTCCTCAAACCTTTTGGCTTAATGCCAATCCCCCTCCTCCACCACCCCAAAACGCTCTCCTTATCTTGATTATTGCCTAATCACCCCAAAAGATCTGGCTGAGTTCCATATGATAACCAAGAATAGGACTGTAGTAACCATGAACAGCAATGATGTTTATGTGCTTTAGAAATTGAGGTAATAATGAAAGGCTGAAAGAATTAAAAAGATTTAAGAGTGTAGAAGTACAACGGGTGTTGCTAGAGTTATGCCATGCTACAAGAACCAGCAAGACTCTTCAAGGGAACGCCTGAAGGCCATATATGTCCATTAGACCTTCTGCAGCAGATTACATCAATTCTCAGCTCCCTTAATGGTGTAAACAGAAGGTCTCGGTGACAGAGTGAAACGTGTGTTTGTGTTAAAAGCCTACCGTATGAAAACAGATGAGGCCTTGCAACGAGTCAGCATGGGGTATAGCCCACTGAGGAACGAGTTTACAGTGAACGAATGGTTGGTTTGCCAGGCCAACAGCTGAGACTAAACAGCTATAATGAAATAACAGAAACCAATTAGAGACAAATCCAATAAAATTGCCCTGGTCTTTCTTTGGTACTTTACCTAAGCTAACGCAGAAAATCTCTTTAAGGAGAGAAAGAGAATACATTTATGACTAAGCCTCGATTTTTCATAATGTCATTTTCAGTAAAAAGGTTTGCTTGATTACACACAGTGTCTAAACTAGGACACAAACTCAGAAGAACATAATCGCAGTCAGCAGTTTCTTTTGTTAGCAGCATTAAAAAGGTTAAAGAATTCAAATATTGAATCTCATCTTAATGCCCTTGAAACTTCATGTCCCATGATGCCTTGTATTTTTTTCAGGTGAAATAAAAATGAAAGTGCAGAATGTGTCTTGTTTGACAATAACATTTATTTTACTAGAAATGCACAAGAGGACTTGCATAACTATTAATTTTTTCTAGTCATTCAGAGAAGTAGTCAACTAGTTAGCTAGCCAATATTTCCACGACATTACACAGTCAATTCAAAGAACACGAAAACTTCTTCCCAGCACTTCTGTCTGATTGACTGTTCTGGGCTCTGTTGTGCTACTAAATCCACTCTTCTGACTTATTAACATCTCTGGACAGACATATAACTCTCCCAGGTTGGTCTACAATAATGGAAATTCCCATAATGCACATACAATGTATTGTGAGATCTTCATGATTGCCTATTTATGTATCCCCTATGGAAGGTTACAAACAACACACACTTCTATACCCTTTAAACAAACACAAAAGAACATGGCATGATGAATGCATGTGCAAGTAAAACGCAGGGCACAGGCTCTAATGAGCAGCCCATCTCATGTATCTCCCATCTACTGGAATAGGCTAGAAAGTGTTTCTTTCAAAGATCTGTAATTACCATTCCAAGAGCGTAGTGAAAAGCCCCATAATCCTTTGGGAGAGACGGTGTAGCCGAGATAAAAATCCACTTATTAAGGTTTGGGTGATGGTTCTGTCAGCAATAGACGAAGGGACGAGAGAAAAGGAGGGAATGAATGAAATGAGGGCTGGGAGTCTTAATTTCAGCATCATTTTATACATCTTTCTGCTATAGTGCATGTAAAGGGAGTGTGATGGTTTGAGTGTAACCTTTTTCATATGCAAATTATATTTATCCTACAAACAGCGACAAAATGGGGGGGGGGGGTAGTTAGGAGCTCTATAACAGCAGACACACACCCGCTGCGCACCTTTTCTAGGTTGTTCCTACCTTGTATTGTCAAGGGAACAGAATGAGTGACCCAGTTGTGAGGAAGCCCATTTTCCTGCATCCACAGCAGAGAGTCTCACCGGTCACCTCTTGAGACTGGAGGGAGCGCTGTGATTGGCTAATGTAAGCTCACCTGCAATATGTCCTCTACTGTTACAGTGACATGTGAAGACCATGGCTCATAAATCAGAGAAAGCGAGAGGAAGAGGGAAGAGGAAAGAGAGAGAGAGAGAGAGAGAGAGAGAGAGAGAGAGAGAGAGAGAGAGAGAGAGAGAGAGAGAGAGAGAGAGAGAGAGAGAGAGAGAGAGAGAGAGAGAGAGAGAGAGAGAGAGAAGGGAAAAGAAATGAAGGAACAAAAGAAAAAGATAAAGAGCTGGCTCTGCTGTTAAGCAGGACAGCAGATATTTCTCCGTCGCAATGCTAACACAACACATTCAATGACGGTCATAATTTATGTGTTACAGTTTCAAGGAACACAAATCAGCTGAACGAAATAGGCCTTGCATACTGTATTCAGAGTTGCTTAACTGTAAAGTTGAATGTTTAAAAGTAGCATAAATTCAGCTGAAAAATCAATGGATCGGCCTTGTGTAAAAAACTCATCCTTGTACAGCCTATTGGGGGGTTTATTGCATGTTTAACAGACAGGTGTCAGAAAAAATAAAAAAAATAAAAAACAAGTGGAAACTGTTGACGTGTTTAAATTAATCGACTCAAACTTTCTTACACCCGGTTCTGCTTTCAACTACAGCCCAAAAAATTTCAGCCGTCATCTTCAGACACAAAGACGTTTCGAAGACTAATTAAAACAATAGAAGTTTGGAGTTGCCGAACGAATATGAATAACCTTTCACCACACTATTTAATTAAAGATCAACTTTGGTTTTAATTAAACGTTTGAAAGAGAATGTTCACAGTCTGTTACACAGAGTAATTAATGTAGAATCAAGGAGTTCCTATCTGGCTGAAAGGAGTGGCGCCTCAGCATGTCTGATTCTAATCATTCCCTCACCATCTTACACACTTAGCACTTCCGCAGGCTTAAGAACATGTTGACAAACTCTGTCACATGCGCACACACAGTTGATTGGACATCGCCTGCGCTTGGATCAGATCCAACTGGTTGATTAAACCGAACAGAAGTATCTCTTGAACTTGAGTCCTAAGCTTGGTAAGGCTGTCTGTTAACAGAGGCGGCAGCACTGAATAAAGTAATACACATTACAAGACATTACTGGATACAAGCAAAATAGAGACATTGAGGTTCTAAACCAGTTTGGACAGGATGCAGCCCTTATGCAGCTGGTAAACGTGACCGGGAGGAGTGATTATAGTGGAGAATTGTGGAAAATTACACATCTGATGTTGATTTATGGGTTTTATGCAGTTGCTTATGCAATGCACTAAACTTGATTTTCATTTCCTACACGGTGAATTGTCTGTGTGTAAAATCAGCCATGATTTTTAACTACTTAAAGGGATAGTTCAGCCAAAAAGTAAGTGTGATACACCTTTATGTGGTAAATAATAACCAGCACAGCGTTTAGTAGACTTCAATTTTTATTGTGCAATGCAATATAAATGTAGGGGGGAACCAAATCAGAGCGGAACCAAAGTGCGGGTATTGTTGCATCACGGTATCTCGGTGACGGCCGCCTTCCTCTTCTCTCAGATCGAGATTTGGGAACGAAGAAGGCGGTTCGCTCTTTCACTCACTGATTCTGTTTTGCTGGTTGGTACTTAATGAAAGAATGTTTAAAACAGTTTCTTTATGATGTGTATGTGGTGTATTAAAGCTTGAATGAGTGTTTAGGGAATTTTTGAATGGTGTAGCCGAATTAAAGAACCGCGTTTACAACCGCGGGAAACGGGTATTGTAAACAATGGCGCGAGCAGCTGAATAGTACATGAGTATTGTAGCTATATGGATGAATAGGTGTGCTGATGTCCTCACTTCCTGATAATGTGTATTTCGAGTGATTAAGGTGTCCTGACAGGCTATAAATAATGGTTAATGTTAAGAGAAAAGGGGAAGGTTTGTTAAAACATAAAGGGGAGTTGTTACTAAAGTTATACAGAAGCAGTTACGTGTCTGGTCTGTATTTAAAATGTATTGTAAGTTTAACAGTTATCCCTATGTGTATAATTATTCATGTTTTGTCACTAAAAGCCATTTAAATATTCATCTACAGCCAAAGAGGGTTTACAATTCAGATTAGTTACATCAGTATAATGGTGTATTTCTGGAGTTAAAAAGAAAACAAATATATATAAATATATATATATATATATATATATATATATATATATATAGCCTATATATAAAAATATATATAGCTTAAAACATGATTTATACTTTTGATATTATTTCACTTTAAAGAAAGAGTTATGTTTATTTTGGTGAAGACATGATTATGTCTGTGAATGTGAGATATGTTGCCCACTGATTTGTGGAAAGTAGAGAAAACTATTAATCTGTTTAAATTGAAATTAACAAATGAACACTGAAACATGTTTACACCAGGGAAATGTTATTTTGTTTATTGCATGAGTTGAGAAATTTGTAATAAACAGATCGAGATTTGGGAACGAAGATGGCCGTTCGCTCTTTCACTCACTGATTCTGTTTTGCAGCTTTCATCTAAGAGAGTTGAGAGTAGCGAATCACAACCAAAATCATTTGTTACGGCAGTTACAGCATTTGAAACCCGTAACGTAAGTCATACAGGTTGGAAACAACATGCTATTTCACATACAGTATTTAATTCTTAATATTCCTAGAGATTT
This sequence comes from Siphateles boraxobius, assembly GCF_051911475.1. Classification (NCBI taxonomy): domain Eukaryota; kingdom Metazoa; phylum Chordata; class Actinopteri; order Cypriniformes; family Leuciscidae; genus Siphateles; species Siphateles boraxobius. The sequence continues at coordinate 24,465,618 of NW_027508799.1, read as the reverse complement.
TGCAGGGGGAAAAATGTTTCTTCACCTTCCAAAATTCATCATGATTTACAATCACATCGAGTACAACTAGCACTAATAGGCATTAATCTAATTACACAACTGCTTCTGATGGTCCATGACAGTTTGATTTTCTGTAGGAGTTTAGAGGTTGTTGATGAAGAGAAAGATGGTTCTAGCAGATGTCCATTAGTTCAGAGAGGCTCTAGTAGCCAAAGCTGCCATTCGATGGTGGGCATCTCCTACAGGGCGTTTAGGTAGTTTTACTGCAGTCTTAATGGTCTGTTTACTGCTGTTTAAAAGGAGAGCTCTGGCTCATAATGCTTTAATAAGACTTCTCATAAAATAGAGGCTTTCAGGGCAGATCCAGACATGCTAATTATGGTGAGAGGACAGAGCAGAAAGAGAGACGGTCATAGTGTTTGGAAGAAATATTTAAGCGAATATGTGAAATTTTTTGTCAGTTGGGAAAGGCAATAATCAAACATGTCAAAATAAAACAATGACTGACTCATCTGAGCTTGTTTCAGAGCAAAATATTAAGCTAAGCGCAAAAATTAATGTTTTCTACACATTTTCTTCAAGTCTTATTGTATTCAGATTTAGTATGTACAGTAATTTGCAGTTTACTTTTTTTATAATAAACTAGCCTATAACTAAGAAGCTACAATTAATGTATTTATAATATAGTATAAATGTAAACAAATTACATTTTTAATTTCTATTTAGTATTTCTCCCCCCTTTTCCTGAAACAAAACCAGTTAAGAACTCCTGGTGAAGCAAGCTACTAGCGTTTTTAAGCTACAGTTTCAACGCAACCTCTGTTATTCACACACATTATGCAAAAAAAAAAAAAGAAAGAAAAACTTTCCACAAACACTATGCAACACTACTCAGCTAAAAAAGACATAATCTAAAGACATAAAAAAAAACGTAATCTAAGACCCGCATATCTTCAACTGGTGCTGAATGGTAGAGCGGAGCCCGTATCCTCCATTACTGAAGTATGATTACAGAGCTCTGGCATTCGCTTCACCTCGGGATGAATAACCCTCCTTATGAATGAGCATAGTCAAGAATATTCTCTGTCCCTCTCTCTCTCTCTCTCTCTCTCTCTCTCTCGCTTTTTTGGTGTCTCTGTCAGCTTTGATTTCTCACTTCCTTTCAGAAAACATCCAAGAACTTCACAAACGTGGAACTGTGGCTGAATTTAAAATGGTCAAGGAAAAACTGTCTTTGTTGCACCCAAAATTTCGAACAAGAGAAGCCTTGAGCGTGATTTATTTGTACTTACAGAACAGAAAACCATTTAATTTAATAGTATTAATAATAGAGACAAGCACAATGAATCACACAATGACTAACATTTCCATGATGCTCTGCTCCCTCTATGCAGTGTGTAATCAGTGATGTAACAGAAGAAACCATGTGCAGTCACCCTGCTGAACTGCAAACGGGCTTTATCAATTATAGAGGGCACAGAGGAGTGGTAGACCAAACAAAGCTCAACTAAAAATAGACACATATCAAATGCATGACATGTCATGGCTATTTTTAGACCCAATGTGTTCATGCAGTGCAGTAGCTCAAACCTTCCTCTTACTGATACAGATCTAATACATATCCTTATGTCAGGAACATACTCTACACAAGAACACAAACATGGATGTGAATCCCAAAGTATGCCAAGTGTGAGGTGGCATGAACTACTGTTCAAAAGTTTATAGTCAGTACATTTTTTATTTGACCTGAAAGAATTCTTAGAATTCAAATTTTTATTTGAAAGAAATTAATACTTTATTTAGCAAGGATGCATTATGATGCAATTTATCAAAAAGTAACAGTAAACTTTTATGATGTTCCAAAAAAATCTTTTTCAAATAAATGCTGTTCTTTTTACTCTATTAATCAAAGAATCCACAAAAATATTAGCCACAAAACATTGATGAAAATAAGAAAGGTTTCTTAAGCAGCAAATCAAAATGTTTCTGAAGGATCATGTGACACTGAAGACTGGAGTAATGATTCTGCAAATGCAGCCTTGCCATCACAGGAATAAATTACATTTTGAAATATTAAAATAGAAAACAGATATTTTAAATTTTAATATTTCACAATATTACAGTTCTTACTGTATTTTGGATCAGATAAATGACTTTAAAAACATTACAAATCCCAAACGTTTGAGTGGTAGCATGCATACTTTTTTCAGCACTCAGGGGGACGATTAAACATGAAACTAGATGTTATTCAGATATAAAATTATAGAAGATCAAGAAAGCTTATAATATCCCACAATCCTGTGCCTTTCAGCAGTTAGCTCATGAAACATGACATTAACAAGACTGATTGAAAGTGAATTTATTTATATAGTTATCACTTTTCAATTAAATCTTTAGAGAGAAATAAGCATTGAATTATTATATATTAGTTTGCTTAGGCCTCTAAAGATCACTTGAATTTGTTCTAGATCATAAATGATGTTATGATGCCATGAAAGCTTTGGAAAGGCTTTCTGTGAAGTCACTGACTGTGTTTACACAGAATGAAAAGGTGAGGCTGCATCCTCCTATTTTTCTCAGTTACCTTCATTCCCCCATGTGCCCTCCCTTGTTTTCTGAGGCTGAATAATAAGCCAAGTATAAGAGGCTGGTGTGTGTGTGTGCGCGTGTATGTCTGACCCCAGATACACTAACAGACCAGCATGTTGTCGGCAGTGTGGATCTCAGACCGCTCCCAGGTCACTATTGCAATTCTCATTTGCAGGCTTTACCCACAAAACAACCGCAGCAAAAGGTTTACAGCTCTGCCTCAGAACAGACCAACTGCAGCTAAACTTGCCTAGAAAACTGCACAAAATAGTCATTACAATGGAATGAGACACACACGCACAGAGAGAGAGAGAGGCAACAAGACAGACAGGAGGTTTATAAACACGTTATAGTGTGGACACTGAAACCACGCAAGCCTTAGGAAAATACAGGACAACTATGAAATGTGCTATATTTTTATATTTTTTAACTATATTTTTACATTTACTGAAGATAGCAGTAATGCTCGCTTTACCAAACCCCCCAAATTACGGAGATATTATTTTCCTATGATCGTGTGAATGTGATAAATTGTGGCAAAGCAGACTGACATATAATATATGTTGTTTAATCTCAGCCAGTCTAATAATTGTATGTTGTGTTCGATTACTAGATTGGGTTGTTGTCACACGACAGGAAATGGTTCTTTTCTCTCTGATAAGTGAAGCTACTGCAACATGCCACAACACAGGCGAGAGAGAGAGAGAGAGAGAGAGAGAGAGAGAGAGAGAGAGAGAGAGAGAGAGAGAGAGAGAGAGAGAGAGAGAGAGAGAGAGAGAGAGAGAGAGAGAGAGAGAGAGAAAGAGAGAGAGAGCAGCCTGGCTGTCATGGCAACCCTCCCATGGATTCATAAAGGGAAGAGGCCGAAGTTTTGCTGTCATAGATGTATTCAGGACACAAACATTTTGAAGTGTCTCTTACAAATGAGTTGTGTACTTTCACACTGGATGTTTCTCTATAGGCCTGCTCTGTTTCTCTGCAGAAAAGCCCAACTCGAAACCACTGTGTTTTCCTCTGGGGTTTGGCATAAGCAGCTGCAGAGAGAGTGATAAAACTGTTGTATACACGGGACACAGACACACACACTCAACATGCCCATATTCACATATGCACTCCGAAACACACACACAGTTTCCCGTGCATCTAAAGCATGCTGTCCTGCAGCATATTTCATCATTAAATTTCAACACTTAATCCTCTGCTCCAGTGGCTCCAGCGCTCTCACATCATTTCAATAATCTACATTTGTGGTGAGCATCCAAACACACACACACATCCAACAAAGGCGAGCCAACCCACCAGGTTTGGGCACACAAAGTAGGGATGGGTCACGGTGGTAAACCAGTTGACTAATCATCCAAAAACAGACAATATACATTTATAACAATTTATATTTTCATATTTTATATATTCATAAATGCATATTCAATAAAGAACTAATAATAATAATTTGTTATGTATTTGTTTGTTTAATAGTTTATTCATACATTTATTCATTCAAGTATAAGTAGACTGACACATACCTAATACAGTACAAAGTGTATTCGCCCCATGTACATGCTCACGAATCCGTAAAATAAGAAGGACTGTAAAAAATTAGTGAGAGAGGGATGTACAGGCAGGCAGATCTAAAGGATAACGTGACCTTTTCCCCACCACCTTCTACCATTCATAGACAAATTGAAGCCTTTCCGCCAGCCATCACAATCGACAACCGGCAATCTGAGCCGTCATCCTGAAACAACCCGTCTCCACGGTCTGAACAATTTTACAGTGTCTGAATCGTGCCCTTTGAACTGTGCATCTCCTCAGTGGCGTCTCCATGGGCTGAAGAATTCACTTCAGTGCACACCTCATGGCTAAATGCACAGAACCTCATCAGATAACACATATACTTCGACCCATCTACACACAAGCACTTTCCCCTCTGTCCTTCACACTGGGCGCTGTCAGCCAGACTTCCTGTGCCAGGTCTGCTTCAAGGTTAGCTGCTCATTGTATTGAGTGAGTGGCTGAGGTTCTCTCAGCGGCAAGCAGGACTACTGGATGCATTATCACCTCGGCGGGGGGATTATCCGGCCCTCCTGGCCTGCATGTACCCCGCCAGTGAAACGGGCTGCCACGAATGCCTCACGCGAAAGGATTAAAAGACTGTCGACTTACCCCTTGGCTCAAGACAGATTCGCTGACCGCAATTAATAGGTTTAATTTCACCCTTTTTGACATAGCTACTGGCCAAAGCAGATGATTGAGGCCTTGGCCATATGGCCTATTTATTAGACATAAACACTGAAAAGCATCATGATGGGTTTTTGAAAGGATAATGTAGATGCCTACTAAAGAGAACTAAAGAGATTGGAGAGAATTAAGCCAATGTCTAAAATCATATGTGGGGGCATAAATTACACTTATAACATAAATTTAGGCCTAGGCCTATATTTAAATGTAATTAAAGGGGTACTTTACTGCTGGCAAAATGGGCTTTCAATAAAACTTTGCTGCTTATAGAATAGAATAGGCTTTTGTCTTCTCTTTTGCCAAATACGTAGGAAAACTTCAGCACCCATAATGCACTTGGTATGTTGACGTCCAAGGCCACTCAAACCAGTCTACTATGGATACGCTTGATCAGAGTGAAATGTTGCCTTGCTTTAGTAGGAAATACTTCTTAGCAAACTTTTAGTCAAAATGGTGTTGACTTGTTTTGTTCCCTGGTGCAAGAATTTAAAAGAGTAAACGTTTAGTGGGAGTGAGTAACTTTTGGTTTCCAGCGAAGGATCCAGTGCGTTGTAAAATATGCTGTGGCAAATATGGAGTGAATGCCACAAAGGAAAATCTGCAAATCTTATAGTCAACATTTCAAACTGGATGACCACAAACAGATCATTTTATGCCAAATAGAGGGGGAAAGCTGAAAAATAACAACTGCTGTCCTGTCGATCCAACTGTCCGTAAGCTGTCAAAGGTCTTTTATGACATCAAGCGGACTTTTGCTGACAAATAAATGTGAATTTCTCGGCCTATGTAACACGGACAACGAGAAAACATTGCATATTTTCAACCCGCTTTGTATTGTTACAATGTCAGAAGTATGTGTAAAGGAACAAAGTTGCACTTTAAATACTATTATTATTTTAATAATTGATTTTTTAAATAATAATACATAATAGTAATAATAATAATAATAAAAATTATTCTATATTATCAAATATTTTATTAAATAAATACATTAAATAAATATACTAGATAGCTACATGAAAAAGTGCATACAAAATTTCATACAAATTTGTGGGGAAAAAGGAGGCAAAGGGAGAGAGGGATGGATAGATGGGTGGATTAATGAAGAACAAGGGAGCAAGAGGGGACTAAGAGGTTCCAAAGTCCCAAAACCACATCTGGTCTGGGGGTCTGCCGCAGTGCCAGGGGTGTTGAACAACTGCTGCAGCAAACGCAGCAGTTTCGTGTTTTCAGCTCTGTGTTTTTTATGCTGATGGCCGTGTGTGCACGCATTATAAAAATGTGTCTGTGTGATATTCTCTGGAGGGTTTAGAAGTTGTTTACTGCATCTCTCTGGGGTTTGGCTACAGCTCTGACTTTTAACACTGTGAGAGACAGAACATCCTGCCATTGCACCTCCTCTCGGAGTCAATCATACAGACAACGCTAACTACAGTCGGAGAACCGCAGTCATGCTGAATGCAGTAAGCCTTGGATTGTCCTGTTCAAATTGAAAATAAATACCTGGTGGAGATTCTAAACTGCATTGAATGAAAAAAATAAATAAATAAAATTCACAGCAACACAAGGAAAAACAAGACATTTCAAAACTCTTATTTTGATTTCATGGGGTCTTTTTCCCCCAGGTTTCCGTACGACTCTCGCATAAACGATCAACGTTGCTCCAGATAATATTTACTTTTCGTGATGAGCTCGTCTTCAGCTAGTAAACAATTTACTGAGTGTGTTACTGAGTGTGCTGGCGGACTATAAATCACCATGCAAAAGGGACAGTAATAAACTCATTTTCACTGATTAATGACTGCCAGCGAGGACTATTTTCTTGTTTTGTCTAAAAGGCAACTGTGACATCATCGACTGTTTTCCCGCAGAGATCTGCAATCACTGAAATGGCAACTAAAAGGTTTCTGTGTGTGTGTGTGTGTGTGTGTGTGTGTGTGTGTGTGTGTGTGTGTGTGTGTGTGTGTGTGTGTGTGTGTGTGTGTGTGTGTGTGTGTGTGTGTGTGTGTGTGTGTGTGTGTGTGTGTGTGTGTGTCCGTCTGCCTGAAAGAGAAAGACACTGTGTTGTCTGTCTGTTCCTTGGAGATTTGTTTGGCTTGTTCGTATCTGGAATTCGGTGTCTGTCATTTCTTCAATCATAGTCTCTAACAAAACAAGTCGGCCATTTTTGTGTAATGGAATGGCACACAGAAAACATCCTTATTACCTGCAAGATCTTACAGAGTTAGTGGTATGAGTGCTCCATCTCTATAATTACAACAATCTGTTGTAATTACAAAACTGTAACAATTATAAGTATAGCCTAAGTTTTAATAATCGTTCTAATTCAATAATAGGGAAGTCGACACCAAAACTAAATAGATAATGACACAGAGGAACAATATCATTGGAATCACTTTCAGAACGATCTTTTCCAGCTGATAAATGACAGCCAATCGGAATCCACCAGACTGTAAAGAGCTCAAGCATTTATTTGGCAGAAAGCATAACTTATAATAAAGCAAATGTCATTGTGCCTTGGTGTGGAAGATAATATAGTTGTCATGCTTGGTGTGAACAAGTCTTAAATCTGGCATAAGTTCCAGAACAACTAACATTGCTTACAGCACCAAAACAGGTTTTTTTTATTTTTTGGGGGGTGGGCTGGACTAGTCTGTTATGCCATGGATTTTCATCCACAGCCAGACCCAACTACAAAACACACCACCACAAGAAAAAGAACGCGTCAAATTGGAATCCTGCCTTTTGGCAAAGATTTGCCCGTCTGTAACGTCAACACCCTGGAGGTTTAGCACTTGAGAAAAAGAGGAAAATGATACTCAAATCATTCTCACTCATCCTCTCGGTCTGTCTTACCCTCCCTTGCTGTCGTGCTCTCTCTCTATTTTAATGTTATTTTCTGCTCTGTGCAGTGTCTGGCTGGCCCTTGGATTCGTCTCAGACATGGGCTCCTCTGAGGCACAGTCAGAGAAGAGGGTACCGGGCCGAAAGCCCCTGCACCGCATCATCCAATTACCCCCGACAGCCTCTGCCTGTGCAGGGATTCCCATGGCCCTCTCTGCCTGCCTCTCATTGCGCCGCTTACCAACTGTTTCTCTCTACACGCGTCATACACAACAGCAGAAGATTGCCAAGCATGACCATGATTGCAAAACTCACTGGATCTAACGTTCTTACAGAACGGATGTAGTTGACCCCGCACTGATCTTTTCATGTGTCATAAAATGCCCAAAGTCAGCAATTACTACACAAGACTAGCTGGATCTCTGATGATTTTTAGAAGCTTACAACAATGATAAAATTCTTGGATCAGTTAACTCCTTGGTTTCTCACGCTCTTACAAAAGAAACAAAAGTCCTACCTTTTTCAGACGACCTCCTTTGGTCCCCACAAAAGCCAAAGAGTGGTTCTTGTACACGTAGGCGATAACGGATGTCAGTTTGTCATTGGATTCGGAGAAGAGTGGAATTCCGCGTACCATCTCAGAGACGCCAAGTGGGGCGTTCATATCCAGACCACAGAAGTTGTCATCGATGGTGAGAAGCTAGAAAGGAGAACAAAGAATGTTTAATTCAACTAATTAAGAGTAGTGTGCAAACTAACGCACTAACAGTCTCTACATTAATTTAAAAACAATAGATGAAGAATCTAAAACTAGTCAACAACATTATCATTAGCAAGGATGTGGAAAATGCTACCAAGGTGGGAGAAAAATCTTTTCTGTTTCTTTAGACTAGTGTGTCACAACATACGTTTATTGGACCATTTGCGAGGCAGCTTCACTACAGATTCATCATTGTCACTATTTTGCATCAACTCAGCCAGTCATATCTAAAATGGGTTGAGAGGTTTATCTGATATTAGACCATGTGCATTTATCATTTCAGGTGGAAAAGCATCTTAAAAAACATCTTTTAAATATGGCGTTTCAGGTGATGCCGTGTGACTTTGTGTGACAAGTAACATATGGCTGGGAAAGTTGCCAGTGTCAGCCAGAATAGAGTGATTTACAGCTTCTGATATAGAAATAATAATTTGGTAATGCATCCATATTTCAGTCTGCTGAGAGGGCTTTGGAAACAACGGCATCCATTGAAACAGCTGTACAGACCTCAGGATAAAATGTCAAACAAATCGAAAGCATGATTAATGATGCCCAGGGCTTTGACTCATTGGGGGCATGAAACCATAACACTTCTCAAGTGCTGCCAAATATGATATGTTCATGTTCTTTAATTCATTCATGAGTGTTTTCTCAGGCTCTGATCTGGCCTGCTCAGGACTAAAATTTGAATGTAAATTTAAACTGATTTTAAAATATATTATCTTGATTCAAACAGAATCATTTTTAAAATCTTTTTTTAATAAAAATACTAATGTGTATTTTTAATCGAAAACACATTTCTGCTAAAGCATTCATACTTTGTTCATACAATATTTTATGCAATAAAGTGTAAATGTCGGTTGTGTGTGTGTGTGTGTGTGTGTGTGTGTGTGTGTGTGTGTGTGTGTGTGTGTGTGTGTGTGTGTGTGTGTGTGTGTGTGTGTGTGTGTGTGTGTGTGTGTGTGTGTGTGTGTGTGTGTGTGTGTGTGTGTGTTACGATCTGGGAAAACCCAACACATGGTGAAAAGCTGGTTTCAAAGCTTGAAAGCTGGTTTCAAGCCCCTTCGAAATCTATTTTTATTTCTTTCATCGTTTGTCGGTAACAAAAGTTATTGTTATCTGAAGTCGGCTGATCGCTATTATTTTCAGGAATGGAATTTTGAGAAAAACAGGTTTAATTAACTGTCATGTCCTGCTAGCGGGACAATTGGCGTTCTTTTTTTATTGCCTTTTTTTCATATCACATATTTTAGTAATCATCATAGATTTAGGAATCATTCAGCTACTTCAGACTCCGTTGTTTTCTTGTGCTCCGCTCCGCATCTCACAATAACTTTGTGAAAATCTTGCGTGCTGTTGTAGTTTACACAGGACTGACAGGAAATGCGCATTGATATACCTTTATTCTAGATGTTATGTGGTTTATTTTGATAGGTGATCTGTCTTTGTAGTGTTAAGAGGAGTATGGGCGATTCTTTTTATTCTTTTTTTTCTTTCTTTTTTCTTAAGGAGAAAGACACAGTCTTTTCAGCTTGCCATTATAAGTCACTATTTTTCTGCACTAAAAGAGTGAATTTTGCCAAGATATATTCAGAAATGATAGACAAGATGTTATAGTTTAATAATTTAATGAAAACCCAATTTTGACAAAAAAAAACTGACATACAACCCATTTTTAGACCTTACTGAAAACGTACCAGCGCGACATCAGACGGGGTTTCCCAGATCGCATCACATATATAAATATATATATATATATATATATATATATATATATATATATATATATATATGTATATATGTGTGTGTGTATATATATATATATATATATATATATATATATATATACAAGATTTTTACAAGATTATATATTACTAACTCACGTTAGATCCAGTGTGTATATATACGCTTACAAGATTTTGACCTACGTGATGTCAGGCACTTTAAAAGGACTAGTTTTGTTTTAAAAGCATGCCCCATAATTGTCCTTCATTGAGAAGCAGCATAACAGGTGTCTCAAACTGCTTTATTACCATTAATATTTAAGTTTTTAATGGCCTATTCTCTCAGTCAGAACATGAAACACGAGACAGCTTGAGTTGTATTTTGCCCCTAGGCACCAACCCACAGCACAGTCCCAAGTGACAAAGTGGGGCGAAGGGCAATCCTGAGTGATGCCCAAGTCGGGAGAGGAAGCATCTGGATGTACATTATCACTAACAGACTGTATGAACTGAAATAATGTACATACTCCCTTCAATTACATTTGAAGCGGTGTTTATCTTAATAACAACGGCCTCCGGCTAATGATATTTTTGAAAATCCATTGCAGGCCAGGGGACAAATCTGTAGTAGAGCAGTCATCGGACCAACCTCAGAGAGACCCGATCAATCAAGTGACCGGATGGGTCTTTACATGCAATATAGCAAATGTCTATTTGTCAGCGGTCAGGAGATAAGACCCTTCATTAAGCAAATGGAAGACAGGGGCTGTCTCTCTAAAATGGCGGTTTATGAGTGATCGGCCGAATCGATAGCGAACACCACACTCAATTCTCAGTTCACTCAATAGAAGCCGGAATGAAGAATAAATTGAGAAATAAAGAAGGGAGTTGAGAAAGAGAACAGGGAAATGTTCAACGCCGTATATGTTTTTTTTACTCTCTCTCTTTGCAGATGTCTGACCTTTAGAAATGTTCTGCTGTCAGCCAAAGTCTGCGTGCTGCTCGGCTCGCCTATAGAGTAATTGTGCTCATTTCTAGCGCACGGCTCCTGTTAGAAAGCCGCAGCTACATGAAAGATCTGTTTTCTGCAGTGTTAGTCTTTCTCCAGATGTCTCCTGTCCATATCGGGGGCCATGAATCATCATGGGTTGTTGAGGCAGCAGCAATCTGCTTTTACGTGCGCACCTGCTTACACACGCACAAAAAAAAAAGAAACTCGACCGCAATCACGGCTTTGATCCTGCTTACACGGGTCAAAGTGTGTAAAGCCCCAACACAGCAGACTTATAGCAACAGCTACAAAGACTTGCCACCTCTGATGTTAGGATTGAAAAAACTGCACTTAGAATAAACACAATGACATTAATCGTTGTGACACAGACTAATGCCTTTTGGCATTGCGGTTATTTTATCAGAAGGCCCAGGCCTCATGTGGCAGGGCGCATATGCCTGTGACACAGACAGGGGGGATTGGGCATGTGTCTCGTCGTCTTCTCATTGGCATATGCCACGGTATTTCTGGCAACCGGAACAACATGCCAATCAGACCCTATGTGCTGCAATCTAATGAAATAGGCTTCCTGTCTGTCAACCTTTCAGGAAGCAGACATGTTTTCATTACCTAGCCACATAAACATGACATTTTCTCTCTCCCCATCCCGACGCAAATAAAATCTTTCGACACCCCATGTGCGAGAGGGGGCGCCCTCCCTGCCGACCATCAACCTTTTCTACTTCTCCGTTTCTCTGACTTTAATGCTTCCCTTCCATCTACGACTGCCTCGCTCGCTCTCGGTGCAGAGCGCTCGAACAAGCTGCCGCATTATTGGCAATTTCACGCTGCGTGTCTGAAGGTGTAAAGGAGGTGGTGGTTGGGGGAAGAGAAAGATAGGAGGAGGGAATGGTTTGACGAGCGCAACTAAAAGCTTCTGGATCGGCGCAGGCGCCGTTTTTCATTTGAACTGGTTCCAGAGACAGGGAAGCAGAATCAGGTCATTCGGACCACTCGCTGCCTGGCTACGTCCAGCAACACAAAGGCAGCACTCTTTCCTTGTGCCGGCGTCTCTGTGTCCCAGGATAGAAACACAAGTAGTGAAATCCAAGCTTTTTTTCAGAAGCTTTTTTCTAGGTCTTTTTGTCCAATTGGAGCACATAAGGGACCAACCTTGAAGAGCATCTGGCACAAGAAGTAAAAGGAACCCTGAATGCAGGTCTAGAGCATGAACTACACACTTTTTAGTTCAAAAACACCTTTTGTATTCCTCACTGTTAGCTGAGAGGCCGCAAAACATTTTATTGTGCTATTAATAGATCACAGTTTGATCAAAATGCAGAGTTTATGCAAATAAACCCTGATCATTGCTGCGAGTTTACATCATTCAGATGATGAATCGGCTCTTCAAGAGCTAATTCTGCACAGTCATATAATTACCCTTTCAGAGGCTTTCCTTTTCATGCTCAAGTAATATCTCATGCAGGGATTGTTGTTAGCAACAAAGACATTATTTCTCACAAATCTCAGCTCCATGTTCGATGAAATTATATCAACACTCAATCAGCTCTGAGCACGGCAATCCTTGTGTTCTCACAATTCTGCAGCATTTAAGAGGTTGTTTTTTCGTGTCCGTTATGCATTTGATTGGGTGGATTCTCCACTCGGTCGGCCTTAATAGTGTCTATCAGGTTTGAACAACTGATAGACAATCACACCAGCTCTCCACAGAAAATAACCTTTCTGGAGGACAGCATAATGGCATTCTATTAGAGATTAACAAAATTGCATATCTGCAAACTGAACAACAAGTCGACTAATCGGTTTTAAGCAAACCCTGTATAATTAGACTGATTTCAGGTTCACTTGACCAAACATGATTTAAAACAAACTGTGCTCAAAAACAGCTAGATTATGCACAAACGGAAGGTGCAGAGGCCTCGAGAAGCATTTGAAAAATTTGGATTATTTTTAACTTGACAAGTAGGGAGGCATGATATATTGCCCCATCCGGATAGTGGCGGATATAATAGATTTTTTTATTTTTTTATTTATCATTAGATATCGGATAATTAATTTCCACATGCTCGTTTGTCCTACATTTATATTTAGATTACCTTTGCCGCAATATAACACTCACTCAGTCTTTAAAAACACTAATTATTTAAAACACAGTTAACATGTAATATACATAATATACATTTTTATACTGTAAATTATAATGTTATTTTAAAAATCCTTATTAAAAAGACATGACGCAGAAGCCAAAACGGATTAATTTTAAGTTGAGAATTGTAAAGCACCACCACTTAAAAATATGAAATATCAAAATCAGTCAATCTAAAAATAATTAAAAAAAGATTAATATCAGAACCAAAAAATAATACTAATCACCAATCGTTGCTAAATGCCTAGCTAACCAATCATCACCCATTCCTACTCTCCATCCTTCTGTACCCCTTTCATCTCTTGTCTCCCACCATGCTCTTTTGGATTAAAGGCCTCATCATCTCAGTTTCCATCCTACTGTGACCTCTACCTAGAGCTGACTTTACCAAAGAACTCCGCTAAGGGAGAATGAAAAGATGTGAGTGATGAATATCGCACAACTGTCTGCACGTAATGACATTTAATGACTTAATGACTGTGAACCCCTTCAGTAAGAAAGAGATTCTGCAAGCTTCAGCTTCCACAGCAAAGACCTCCATTTGAAAGTACTTTACCAGTATTATTTGATCCAACATTGGCCTTTTCTGGGCAATATCACCACTTCCAACTGAACCGAAGAATTTCAAAGAAATTGTCAAAAGATAACAAAACGTGTGTTACTGATATAATTCAAACCCCAATTCCAATCTTATGGCACTACGCTTGCAGAAAGATATACAGTACAGTCCAAAATCTAAACACGGCCACGGGACAGGATTTTCACAGCCCCATGATGGTATCTAAAAAGCCGGTGAGTTGTAAAGCTTTCTTACATCTGCACTACACCTCTTCAAACTTCATTAAACATAATTAAAAATCACTTGCTAGACCTACTGGAGGTAAATGACAACTGTCAGATTGCTGCTATTGCACCATTTAAACAAAGCTCAGGACACCAATCAGAAAAAGTAATTTGTTTGATTTGGCTGAGTACAGCTCAATGATCAAAACGAATGTCGCCGCATGCATCACCTTTTGTGGATCAATAAAACCCTTGGGATTTGAAATGTCAGCATTTGTGTAGAAACTACACAAAGTTTGGTGTTTGCATTTGTGTGCTCTTCTGAGGTTGTGTGTATTTGAAAAATTCATGCATTTAAGACTGGTTAGGCTGAAGGTGGAACAATCCAAGATTTACAATGCTGGAGAGGTAAGACTAAGAAATTGTTGTCCCGCTCAAGAAATATCCAACAAGTGTCATAGCACATAACCTTTTCACATCTACACGTAAAGTGAGTTTAGGCTGATTAGTAGATAACGATATTATGATGGATTATGACCTTTGCTGCAGTTACGATGGGAGATGTAATTACTGAGGCCAATAAACCTGGAGATCGACTTTAATGAATGGAAACGCAGTGCGCACAGTGCACGCGACTGATTAAAACCATGTCACACCATCCCATAAAGTGGTTCTCCCAGAAAGCTTTAACAAAGAGAAACTTGGTGAGAAACTGGAGCAATGTTAATGAAAAATCAAGATATTGCAGGAGGGCTACATATTTCATAGTGATAAACCAGTATGTTGTCCAATTTAGAGGTGCACTCATTAATTTTACGTTTATTTAAAACGTTTTATATATGAAAAATAAGGCATGGTCACACTGTCGAAATTTTGCTGGCAAAAAATGTCCAATGACAATAGTGTAGTGATGCATGAAGCACCACTCACTCACACAGAAGTCACTTTCAAATAAAGCAGCATTCTGTCGGTTAATGTGGTGAATTTCCTATGCAAATTCTGCATGGGAAAATCATAATGTTTTGCCCTTTGGCCCCCACAAAATATTGCCGAGCAATAATAAATGTGACCGCACCCACAATATTTATGAACAAAATCTCTAAAGTAATTTACAACATTGCATCAAGACCTGTCACATCAGTGGCTTACTAAAAGCCTTTATCATTTCGGTCATTAAAAAAAATAAATGAACCGCCTGTGAATAGCATATTTTAACAATAGCATTATTATTTGTGAATGTTTGCTTTTGCGTAATGCTGCATATCAGTAGAATTCCAAAATGACTGCTACATCAATGCAAAACAGTAATTACTAAATGCACCTTTAATGGGGGGAAAAAATAAGTATGACTAACAGATGGAAACTAACGAGAACTGACAGCCACTTCGATAGTATTAAAAAAACTGGTCTGTCTAGGAAAGTGAAAGCCGCTAATTATTTGGCAATAATATGTAATGAGCATGCAGAGAGACTGACAGCTGTAAGGGAACAGCCTATAGCGTGATTTTAATGACTTATAATTGAGATGATTATGAATATTAATGAGACCAATCTTAATTTAAAATGTTCTTATCTCTCTGACCGCAATGTCTCTATAACGGAGCAGAGGTTGAGAAAAACGCATAAATTAATGAAAAAATACCCTATTAGCGGGTGATGCACCCTTGTTTGCTTGAATACATCACTCCAGGAGACGAGAGGGGTGAATTTACTGTGCCAGACTCATTTCCAAACCATTTATTTCTGCTGACATAGGGAACATGGGGCATTTGCAGATTTTTTTTGTATAGGTCAGATGTCAACACAGAATGATCTATAGACACCACAACTTACACACTTATACATTCATTATGTGATACTTCAATGCACATTTGCATCATCACAAGCGCTTTATATAATCATTGTCTCCCTTACAATGATTTGTTATTGGCAAGAAATATCAGTATTAACAGGAATGTACGCGACACACCTGATGCAAAATGGGACAAGACATAATGACATTGAAAAGCTAACATACCACATTTTCCTTGTAAATAAATGTTGAAATATTTGGACTTGCAAAAATGGAACAATATTGTTAACTTGTTTTTGCTTTCACAAAAAGCATGGCAGGAAATGAAGTTCCAGTCAATCACATATCAATCCCATACACTTTAATAAAAAATAATAAAAAATAATAAACAAACATCAGAATGCCTTTTGTTGTTCAGGTTTGAACACTCATCTGTCTGGGCCCAAAGGCACTTGGGAAGTCTGAGAGGTGTTTGGCACAACCAGAGCTACAGTAGTCTTGAGCGAGCTTCAGATCTCTGCCTCTGGATTCCCCTTCGATGTGTCTGATCTTTAAATAGCAGCACACAGCTGCCAGTTGTAACCCTGTGGGAGTAAAGCTGTGAGCATGACTTATCGAACCCTGGACTTGGGATTAAGAGAACATGGGTTTGACTTCGAATCTCATGAACCTGTATATGGCAAATTATAGTTTCTTTGACGCATGCACGCACACACTAATAAAAAGACACTACAAAAAAGATGGAATGATTCATAAAATTACAAACAAACATACATAAATAAATAAATGAATACAAACATGTTATAAATAAATAAATGACAATTAACAAAAGTACAAAAAAATAGAAAGAGGACACCATTGCATCTGGGCATGCAATATAATTACGAGTTCATGTCACATATACAGTGGTGCATATTTCAAAGAGACTCAATCTCTTCTTAATGAGGGTGACAGCATGACCATTGTGTGTGACATGCCACGGCTATGTGTACGTGTGTGAAAGATGACTTCATTACCGCCATCTAGAAAAATTTAGTCTATGTCTGGTTTAATGAACTGATGAAGATGGTTATTGTGTCTCACATAGTGAAATGCACACCCTTTCTTTTGTGTGTGTGTGTGTGTGTGTATCTCATGTTTGACCTTAACAGTGCCCCTTCATTCAGCCTGACTGCCCTAATGAGCAGTAGGTCTGCTCATCCGTTCATTAATTGGGGAAAAACACACACCATCGGGGAAAAAAGAGCAACATAGAGCTTGAAAGAGACAGCAAAGTGCAGAATTCTGCTGCTGCCTCTCCAAATAAATTTCTGCTTTCACTTGACACATGCACATACCAAATTTACCATGCTAACTATAGTTAGTTATTTCTACAGTAAAACGTTTGGTAATGTGGCATTAACATCACTGTAAATAAAAAAAAAGAGAAATGCCAGAAAAAGTTCACACAAGTCGAATCCTTGTGTATAAAACAGACAGATGCAGTGCAACAGAAAGCAGGTGTCTCAGGAAGCGTGGCTGAACTTACTAAGTTGAACTTGACACGCTATCTTAAAATGTGGCACATGATGCAAGACCCTTGAAAAATAATGATATGCATTGTGTCAAAGACTTCCATCTATTATTTTGACTTTTTTTAAATGATAAAAGAAAAATTACTAAAGCTGTAAAAAAGTTTATGGCCAAATATTCTCATTGTAAGGTCTCAGACCGATTCGATCATAGTTCATATATTTTTCTATATTATTTTTGATATGCATCTAAAATAATAAAAAAGCTATTCATCCATGTCATCTGCCTGCACAGTATGCATGATGATAACTGCTAGTACCTGATTTTTGGACAGAACTAGAGATATATCTCGTATGAGCCAGGCTTACATTATGCTATGATTTTTCACAGCATAATATCCTTATCGTTTGCAGAGGGCACAGAGAGGATATTAAGATATACATCACTTTCATATCTTCAACGAACCTGCATTACTATCATGTCATGTTGATGTAATGTTTGCAGAGGGCTGAATATTGAGAGAATGTTATCTTCACATTCATGAAGAAGGGTTTGCTTGATCTCACTGCGCTTCTCTGCTTACTTAATTAGACTTTCATATCAGGGAGTCAAAAAGCTACCGTTTTTTTACATTTCTTTCTTGCTTCCTTATTCCTCGTTGCAATATTCTAACATGGCAGCGTTGAGTTTTTCCATGCATTATTGAAAACACAAACCCATCTGAGACTAACAACAGCGATTCTTGTAAA
This sequence comes from Siphateles boraxobius, assembly GCF_051911475.1. Taxonomy (NCBI): domain Eukaryota; kingdom Metazoa; phylum Chordata; class Actinopteri; order Cypriniformes; family Leuciscidae; genus Siphateles; species Siphateles boraxobius. The sequence goes on along the minus strand of NW_027508799.1, from coordinate 24,447,469 downwards.
ATCATCTCCCCACTCCGATATCAGGTTCATGCACCGTTTTATCACTCCTGTCATTCCTCACTTTTTATCTTGTCAATGTGGTCCCATTGAGTGCAGATTGAGGAATACCACAGCCCAAGAGCGTTTAAGTTCAGTCACAGAACTGCCTGAAAGACATGTCATTCTTTTTTGTCCTGGGATGCTTTCGAATAAGTGTGTTTGTAAGTGCTATACTGAAACACACGAGTGTCTGAATGTATCCATCTATGAGCGTGTGCTTTTATTCATAGGTGAGTCAGCGCAATCATGCTCATGTTCCTTCTGCCTGTGGGTGTTTGGAATCCGCTTTATACCTAATGTAGTCTGCTCACTGTGACAGACAACATGTAACAGCATTCAAAATGCATTAAACTTCCATAATGTACCCTATATTTCCAGATGAAAAAGAATATTTAGTGGAAAGCAAATGTATAGGATGATGCTTGATTTTATCAATTAGAATGAAACTGTACCATTTAAAGTTTGTATTCTGTTATGATTAAGATTAGTTAAGATTTCCCCCCCACCCATAGCTTTACAACTGCATATATGACAACTGATTAGGTGGAGTCATGATATTAAGCATATACTATAAATAATATAAATTTATATATTTTTTATATAAATATTACAATAAAAAATATCAGTATTCAGCCATACCACTTAACATAGTTTTAAACAGTCAATATTAATAGTATATACAGTTTTGTCCAAATAAATAAATTAAAAACACTCAAAATAAAAACTAACCTTTTTGCGTATCTAATCCAACCTAATCCACAAATGTATTTGGGAATCACATTCCCAAAAAGGGTGGTGGTGGACTAGTTTTTTTAAAGATAAATTGAAAAAATTTGAAAAGGAGCATGCATAGTTACACGTACAATATTGGCTTGTATCAGTTTTTTTTTATATATAGAGATGAAATACTTTGTTCTTCAGAATAAAATGCTGTGAATAACGCAGTGAATAAGACCAGGAGCATTTTATTTTATTAAAGTAAATAGGGTAAATGTTAATTTCATGTTGTCTTTTATAAGCCTATGCATGCATGGGTTTGTATTTTTCTGTGTTTATATTTGTTTGTGAGAACTAACAGCTCAGAAGATAATTTAAACGGTAACAGAGCATTTATTAGTCTCAGATATAATGTGTTTGAGCTCACTTGTCTTTTTCTCTTCACCAATCAAACAATTGTCTGGCTTTAAAATGAGGAGCCAGTAGCCATAGTTACCAAAGGAGGAGACACAGGCAATCCATCTCTCTCTCCTCACTGTGACGCTCTCTCTTTAATTTATGCTGCAGTGGCCATACTGCAGAGCACGCAGAAATGGCACCATTCCTCAACATAACTCTCTCTCTTCCTCCATCTCTAGCCATACACTTATCACGAAAGCACTCTCTCACAGTCTGCTTCACATTTATTCTTGTGTGCGAGTGCCTGTAAGTGTGTGAGTGTCTGTGTGTCAGTTTCACTTCCACATCAGTCCACACAAATATCCTCTCCAAGAAAAACTTGCCAAAAATCACACCCTTCATGCAGAAACCCTCATGTTACCTCATTCACCATCTTAAAAAAGGTACAGTGGCAGTACCATGGAACAGTGATGGTAATATCATCTATATGATTATACAATGGTCTTCATATGGTATTTACATTCTACTCCAAGGTTCTTCAAAAGAATTGCATGCTTTTAACATGGAACCTTTCCTGTAAATGCCTGAACAGCTCATTCTATTGATGTAGCATTGGCACTGAGGTTTCTGAAAGGAGCAAGAATTCATGGGGTCTGATGCTGAGCGTTATATGTGTGGTAATAATTAATTTATTCCCTGGCTGGAAATCAATTCAGTGTTATTATAATAGTTTGAGTCTTTGAGTATGGAAGTTTCACATTTATACAGCTTGGTTGCCTTTTATCAAAAGGTCTAGAAAAACAGAATCCACACCGAGCATCCTAGCCTAAAGAAGACGTTTTAAGAATTTAACCTTATTTTATGGAATCAAGGGGAAAACTACTGGGTCAAAAAAAAAAAAAAAAAAATTCTGGAACTGGCCGTAAGTTGGTAACCAAAATGGTAGCAATTATGTTGTCACTGCTCTGAGAATTAAGAGAAATCAAGAGAAAATGCACCTCTATCTGACCAAAATTAGCTCTGGTATAAACTTGAATGGTCTTGTTTCTAAACTTTCCATTTGTATACAATTTGATGACTAGTCCTGAATTTCATAGTTTTCACATCAACCATTATGAGTCATAGAGTGTTACTATAGCCACTGTCACAAGTACTGTTGTTCTGATAATGGAAGGTAAGCAGGGGAGTGTTGAATGTACTTACCGCACTACTGCACGAGATGTCTTTCACTTTGAGCCAGGCGAGATCCAGGGTTCCCTCTCCTTTATAACATGACTGTAGCCGGTCCTTAATTCTTTCATTAATTTCTTTCAGAGTGAACACACAGAGAGCCGACTCCTGAGATGATTCCTTGGGCCTCCTTTTTTGTCCTTTGGAGAACACAGCATAAAGGATGTCATCATCGGGTCCTATGCCTAGCGAACGTGCCAGAATGGTACCTGCCTTGGACAGGTAGGCTGCCTGCAGCAGGCGGTACTCAACCCCACCCTTAACGCAACCAAGAGGAACCTCGACGTACGAGTTGAATGCGGTGTCGTCCTTGCAAAGTCGTACCAGTTTGGAAGTGTACACCTGTTCACGTCCGCCTGAGGATGACCCGGTTGTTGGGCCTCCCCCCATTTCGGGCTGCAATGTGAGAAAATACACAAAATTTCCACTGCTAAACCCATAGACATAATAGATGTCAAAGTCTGGCACCACTGTGAATGTATCCGATGGGATTTTAATCATGGAGGCAACAAATTCATCATGGAAGACGTAGGCGAACATCCCATCCTCCTCAGAGTTACGGGTGAGCTTACGACTGGATATTGTTGGGAAGTACTCCGGTCTTCCGTCAACAGCTGTGGCCACAAAAAGCTTATCAGTAGAGCCATCACTGTAAGACACAATGACCCCAAACACGGAGCCACTCTCATTGACGCCAGAGAGGTAGTGTTCTTTTTTATGGAAGGGCTCTCCAAGTTTAAAGAGATCATCCAGACGGAGGAGTTTGCAAATACCCTGGTACAGACTGCCGCAGGCCAGCAGCCGGTTCTCGCGGTAGTCCATGAGCAGCATCTTATTGACGTTATTGGTCAATGTGAGTGGTTCGCTACAAGGCTGCACTATACGGGGTGGGTAGCAGTTTCGGTTATCCTCATCTGGACCAGTCTGATGCGACACCTGTACGTCCAGCCCAGGTGAGAGTTTGTAGATGCGATTCACTGCCCCAAGGTACACATTCCCATTTCTGTGGTCCACTGCAAGGTGATTAAAAGTCCATTCAGGGTTCTCTGCCCGGAAGGTACTGTATTCCTCATGTACTCTGGATGCTGCTGAAGGCTGTTGTGGTCTCGTAGCCACAAGGGGAACCAAAAGGACAATAATGCAGCAAGAAAAAGTGAAAAAGTTCCATCTCCTGGTCTGGGAAGCCATTGTCCTGATACCTTACGGGAAGAATGTCTCTGTCCACTACACGATACCCGTACTCTGTATCAGTATTTAGGCTTCTCGTGAAGTTAAGGACATTCTGTACCTGCGGAGAAAGAAAGAACAAAAGAGTGTTAGCAGGAGATATTGTATAAAAAGATATTGTAAAGATATATTCCACAATTTACATTCACTGTATCAGATTATGAGAGGTACGGTCTCAGAAGACAAATTATTAAGGCCACATAACAGTTTTCCAGCCATTTGAAAAAAATGTATGAGTTATTAGACGGAGAAAGAGAGGTGGAAAAGGGCACTCTTGGAGCATGCACAGTTGGCATGAATGGATGCCATTCTCAATGGGATAATTCATTTGCCCCAGGAGTTAACAGCCAGGATGGACACAATTTCTCTGCCTGTGCCCCACCTCACAGCTGGACCTCTGGCCCTCTAATTGATTTTTCCCTTGGTATGCGATTTGCATGCTTGGCTGATTTTCTCCCATCTTTCCAGATAGCACAGTTCACCTGCTGACACTGCTGTAGGAGTGGCAGAGCTCACAGTCATGCCTGCAATGTTTGAGTAGTGGTGGACCACAGGGACAATTAGAAGGAATGCTAAAATCTCCACAAAAGATAGGGGTGTGCCGGTTTCAGAATTGGTGATGATGGTTATGACGTAAGTCTAATGTGATGGTTCCAGTTGCGGTTGCGACGTTCGTCTGTTATTATAGGACAACTTAGTTTGAATAAAGGAGCAGACACTGATCTACTTGCTCTACGTTTATTTAAAATGAACAGCAAGACGACTAGAAGTGAATGTGCTTTCCATTAAATTAATCATACACAGTAAACAAATCCTTAACAAAAAAAAAAACTTTACAATGAAAGTGCTTTGTTTTAAATAAATCACACACAGTAAACAAAACGTTAACAAAAAAAACTTTGCAATGAACTGCAATTTAGACGCGCAAACTGGGTGCCGGTGCGGTGAGACGTAGCCAACATGCTCGGGCAGATTCGGCTTGAAGTCGTTCATCCTCGGATGCGGCACCAAGCTGATGTTAGAATTTAAACATTCTCTATGATAAAAAATGTTTGTAAAAAATATTTTAATAACACTGTTTTGGCGGTTATAGAATTCTAATGACGGAGTTTCAACTATAACCGTCGGTCTCACGGTTATATAATAACCGTCACACCCCTAACAAAAGACACTCCGGAAATTTTGACACTTTGGTCTGTAGTGTTGAGCTGCACAAATTGTTAAAGTTTGAAAATAAATGGATAGTCTTAAATGTAGTCTTGCATATAAACACAGTTTTGTTTTAGCTGCAGAGCAAACTAGCAGTGGTATGCAAGGCTGACACTTAACTGCTGAGGTTCACAGCAGATGTGAAAATCACTGCCTAGCTGTTGTAGTGGGCATTAAGACGTTATACAGAGTGAAGAGTATGGACTCCACAGTAATGATTAGCCATTGAAACAAAGCAGAGACTCACTAAGGGAGGGAGCGTTAGCCCATTCAAAGGCATAGGAGAGTAATAAAGGGTTCGGTACACTTTCCATTCTACGCGAGAATGGTCCTACTGCAGCGGTGTTCATGTGTATGGAAGGGAATGGTTGGAAAAATAGTAGTCTGTGTAATCTGAGCAGTGGGGGATAATGTTTTCTCATAGAAAAGTCTAGCAAAGAACCACTTCAAAATACTACCGTAGGTATCATTTACTAGCGATTACATTTAAAGTGGGAGAGAACGGAGATGTGAGCTGATGTAAAAACATGCATGAGGAAATGGTGGTCTTGTAAGGCTGAATCAAAACACACATTATGACCCCTCAGCTTTGTGGGCTCAAATTTTGGGCTCAAATAGCAGCCAAAAGACAAAATGAACATACTTCCCATAAAGCAATCACATGCTAAAGCCCTTTCATTAAACACAAATACTCTTTTTGACATTTTTCACATAGACAAATCAGAGAGACAATGGGAAACTATGGCAAGAAGAGGGAAATATGGGATCAGGACTTAAAACCGCATATCCCGTATCGGCTCAATGGACATTTAGCATGTTTACAAACCATTAGGCTATGGCTCCAACAACAGTCTGAAATATTAATATGCAGATATCAAACTATTGTAAAATGCAGCTTGGTTTGCTAGAGGCTTTTCTGTGCATGGTTGGATGTTAAGAGCAAGAATCCATGCCAATCCATGGTGGTAAAATATTTAAAAAGGCATCTAGCACTGGGCTTTAGGATCAGCTGATCTGCAAGGTCATCCAAAAACAGGGGTTTATAATTCTAGCATCTTCCCATAGGTTGCTTTAGGAGACTGCCAGTTGGATATAAAACAGCATTCCCAGTGTCTTGAACAGGGAACATGACTTGACCTCAAGCCCAGAGATACTCCAACACTCTAGCACGTTGCCAAAGGAAATGCTATTCTATTGGAAAGCTTACTTGCAACACACAAACATATACATGGACTGGAGACCACATGCTGAGTAGCCACATCAAAGAGTGCTAATGAATTCATGTTTAATACCACACACAAGCAGCGTCTCTGGGAATGTGAGGAAACTGCACATTTTGGGTTTAAGCTGGGAGTGTGTGGTTCACTTGATAAATAATTGGATATTGATGCTTCTCTTTCCAATTCTTTGTCTTTCTAGGATGTTCTGCGACATTAGAAGTCTCACTTGATGCATTTTCTTTTGTGCTTCCAGAAAACCAGCACAAATAATCAGAGACTTCAAATTCCAGTAAAAAAATAATAATAATAATTTTATAATATATATATACACAAGCATCAATGAAATTGCATTTGCATTCATACACTGTATTTTGACATCTCAGATCTGATCTTAACAAGCATGTCCAAGTTGTTTCATTCATGACCTTCTAGTTAAAATGTGCACCAATTACCAAGCACCATACACTTCACACTGGGCATCAGTATGGCAAACTGAGTTGACACCAGGCTGCATAAATCCTGGCTTCAAGTTGGACGGGTTGGTGCTGGCAGTGGTAAACTCACTATTTCCATGCTACTTTTTTGATTTTGAGCTAAACTCAAGGCCATCTGAGTGTCAAATGAAGTCAAGTGAATTTCTCATAGACCAGTTGGCAGCAGTAATTGACAACGGCCAGGAAAAAAACAATGGGCAAAGAATGAGCAACTAAAGGCGGGGGTACACAGTCGTGTGATACTGCACACGTTACGAGTCAGTTATCTGATAATCGCGTCAAAGCAGCTGGTACACGGCACGACTGTCTTGCACAAATTTTATCCCGAGCCAGCGGCAATTACGTGAGCTTTCGCGCTAAACACAGAGAGAGGTGTGTGTGTGTGTGTGTGTGTGTGTGTGTGTGTGACAGTGTATGCGACAGTGTACAGTATGCGCACGCTGTATAGTTGCTGCGACTGAGGTATAGCCCCATCAATCTAGCCTGTGACGTGGTTGTGTATGATTTGCCAATAGAGGACTTCCTATATATAATCGGGTCGACTCCCTGAATTTTTTAAACATGTTTAAAAATTATTAAGGTCGGGAGGTGCACATAACATGCTCGGCTCGGCATTCCTCTCACACGCTGCGAGCTGCGACCAAGCGAGCATCACCGATATCCACTCGATTTCTCCTGAGTGAAAAAAAATCGGTGAGCTCGTAAAACAGCAAAAATCGGACCGTGTACGCCTGCCTTAAATTCGTTTAAAGACCCGGCCGTTTGACTGGAGCCTTTCCAGGCTTTGCCAAAACTCGACCTTGAATTTCATCAGATGTGTGTGGGAGAGGGTGGGGGCTAAGACCATCCGAACAATCCTGAATTTATCCTCCCTGATCTAAGAGCATTATCTCAGAACAGTGCAATTCAACTTTGATTACGGCATGTCACAAAATCTCATACTCTATGACACGCGCACAGACAAAATTGTGCATACACACAGACGCTTACACACGCATCCTCCTGTTCGACTTCCATTAGCACAGCCTGCGCTCCTTATCCCACTATGGACAGATGGAGGGATTCATCCTTGATGTAAGTCTGAAGGAAAGGGTGACAGAAGGATGCTAGGAAGAAAAGGAGTTATGTTTACACACTGTGCACAGATAAGGGTTTTAATTATCTACAGCCCTCCCAGAGGGTGAAGGGGCTATGCCCACCAAAATCTGATGGGACTTCAGGATGCTCAAGAGAGAGAGCAACAGAAAGGTCACATTCATCACAAATAATTTGTAATGCAGTTAATCTTCAGTGTCAACTAAAATCTTCTAAAATCAATCATACTAAACTCAAATTAAGTGCTGATGCACACATACAATATCAGATTTTCATCTGAATTTTTGGGGGGATCTTTCAATGCTCATCTTTAACTAATTTTGTGTGTCTTTTTTTATCATTGAATCACTCACAATACCAGCATAAAGAGGCAGAGAGAGGAAATCGTAACCATTACCATACTGTTTGCTCACTGGCAAGCAAACTTTTATTCAGGACCGTCTCATTTTCAGCTGTCATACCCTCCAAAATGATTATGTGCTGAAGTACTACAAACTGTGTCTTTTTCAGTGTTTATGATGGGTAGCAACCCGCAAAGGTGCAATACCGCCACCTACTATGTTGGAGTATGAACCAGCTACTGGCGCTAGATTATTTATGATATTATCATGTGTAGTATTAACATATCAATAATTATTTTTTTATATCACACTTATAGTCAATACCAGAATATTGCAACACCCCTACATCGAATTGTATTCAGAATGCAAAAGTATATTATGATACTCATCACATCATCATATATATACACAAGATATTTTTGTAAACTAACAGCAAAATAGTAATGTCCCATTCCTGTGATGCTATCTGAAGCTTTTCAAGTGAAGGTCAAAGTGACGTTAGTGACAGTGTATTGAATTGTCATTAAAAAAGTACTATTTGTATTATGCATGTTTCTGATGCTGTGAACTTGTCATGAACTGATGTGTTGTGTGATATTTGAACATATCAAACTTACTCAGTATTTACAGAATTCATCAAAACCACAGCTCTCCCAGAATTCTGGCATTTCAAAGCAATGAATTGAGACCAAACACCGGTCAGACAAATCCAGTGGATCTGAGAGACATGTTGACATCTGCCTGTCCTCGCTCTCTCTCCCATTTTCCTTCTTTCCATTTCCTCCCTTGCTCTGATCAGAGGGGCCGTAATCCTCCACAGCAGCTCTCGGTTCAAACAGACTCTGTCAAATGCTTTCCATCCATCTTCCTCTCCCTCACTCACACACATACACAAATCACTTCCCTTCTCTTTTGCACACAAATGCACATCTCCCCTCACACACCTTTATCAAACGAGACAGGGTCTTTGTGTTTGTCAGGGGGTGCTTTCTGCCTTGAACAGGCATGCATCTCCTGCTGACCATTTAAAAATACTGCAGTCCGCTGTACTAGCCCTCACATACAGATTCACATGGAAATGATAAGCAACTATATAAAGATAAGCACACAATCATGCATAGAAACACATTAACATACCTTCCATTTCCCACTTGTCCACCCGCTCTCTATTTCTCCTGACGCCCATTGTCATGGGTGTTGACTGTACTAAATGCTATCTCCTCCGATAAAGATGTTTTGATTCTATTAGGAGGTATATTGAAAAGAAACTGATCCTCATTGTCAGGGTCCTGTTATTAGGTTAGACTCCAAGCTTCTTCCTGTTACTGTCTGCCATGCCCAGCTCACCATATTTAACAAATGTCTTATTTGTCACTTATTACTATGAATAGATGATATATTTTATTCAATTAGCCAATGACTTAGGAAGACCACAAAGCAGTGATTGGATGGGGAAATAAAATGTATTTTAAAGGGATAGTTCACTCCTGAACTATCCCTTTAAACAAGAACTGGAACCATTGTGTGTCATTCCAGAGGCTTTAAATCCTCCTTTTCTTCATTAGAGACTCGGCCCAACAGAAGGCGCAGATTATCAAGTACAAACAACCATGTAAAATACACTCATGTAAGAACAAAAAAAGCCTCTCTGACAGTAAAATTAAACACAAGTCACAAAGCCGACTGTGCATTATCAAAGTTGGACTAAACAGCCATCCATCAATATGATATACTGGTCTATCACTACTCAAAAGTTTCTCAACCGTTTTCAAAGGGCTGCTCAGCTAATTCTAAGCAAGTGTATTTCTCAAACTCCCAGATGCCACTGAAAAGCCTTTAGACAAGGGATGCACTGATATGAAAATTAAATATAACCGATATACTGAGTTTTATATAGGTTAATTTAAGGTCTGATTCCAATCATATTTCAAGCTATTTAAAATCATCATGGTAACGAGTGTGCATCCGAAGTTTCTCCACTGATGGAAATAATCCATTATATATCGGCTTTAAGATATCTGGCAAATTCTCTTATTGGACCGATAACGATAACATTAAAACTAGGGATGCTCCGATTGATCGGCCGGAGATCAATATCGTCCGATAATCACATTTTATGACTCGATCGGTACTCATTAAACTTGGCTGATCTCACGAACCGATCACAACTGGATGACTTCAACACCTGAGAAGGTAACATGATGCGTGGGGACTAAATGATTTGGCGCTGCAGTCATGTCATCGCCCGTGTGGAATTACTACGATGTTTTGGGAAACAATGAAAAAAATTTGCTATTTGCGTGTGTGTTACAAAGAAATCTCATGTGGAGGAGCATTGTCCAAAACATTTAATACAATTAACCTGATTCAGGAATTAAGGACGAGCCACCGCGAGACGTATAGCGTATACGAAAAACTGGCAACTGCAAAAAAGGCAGCATGACCTTAGTGCTCCATCGATGAGTGTAGATAGTGAGCATTCATTACAGCCGCACACGTTTTGGATGAAAAGAGGAATAGACTGTCTTCCCAAAATGTAGAAAAACTAATATGTATAAAAAACTATTTAATCCTCTGTCTTATAATGGACAATGTTTAATTAAACCTAATGAGTAGGGATGAGTCACAATTTTCGAATATTCAATTAGTTGATTTTATTATAGAATAACGAATAGGTCGTGCAATTATTGTCTTTAAAATAATCCCCATGTTGTCGGTTCTGATGGGGTGGTGACTCGTTCATATAACCAGGGGGTGGCGATGCCAATAATGCATCTAAAAGAGGTCAATCAACTCTCAGACAACAGAAGATGAAACACACTGTCTCACACCAGCATGTGAGCGGAGTGGTAATATTTCCTCCAGAGCGAGAGCCTTTCTGAAGATTATGCTTCGCTCGCTCAGTCCACACAGCGCAGCTCGCTCAGAATGCCCTTTGTGACGTGCTGGTTAGAAAATATGTGAAATAAGTTGGGCTGCCCGTGCACGACTAAAGTTTTTTTTCTAGTCGACTAGTAGTAGTTCATTTAAACGTTTTTTTTCTTTTTTCGAGTCGACTAGTAGTAGTTCATTTAAGCCATTAGTCTAATCGCATATTTATATTAATTTAATGACTTAACTATATACTAAACCATAATGAGCATTATCGTAATATATTGCCCATTCCGCATCTCAAGCGCATGCATAAAGCCTGCCACAAAGAACCGGCAAAAGTAATGTTTATGCAGCATGATACATTTTAATTGTTTATTAATAAACGAGTTTTCTGGCTGCAAAGATAAAGTTGGCGATGCTGACTCGCCATCTTCGCATGTAGAGAGAAATGCACACTTCTACGGAGTGTCAGCCTACATAAGCAGAGAGTAGAGAGAGTAGCACATTCATTTATGAGACGCGCTCCAGTTCACACGCCAGCGCATCTGTGTCCTGATTATATTGTCTGTTATATTTGCTTCTTATTTATTAAATCCAGGCAATTGGTTGGATTTAAGTTACATCAGACTTCTCCATTTTAGGAGTTTAAATGTTTATTTTGTCCTCCAAAGTTTACTATTGGACAATGTTTAAATAAACCTTGTGGGCTGCATCAGACTGCTCCATTTTGTTTGTATTTATCTTTGTCTTATATTAAGTATATTTAGCATCGTAATCGGGATCGGTATCGGCCAATCACCATGACAAGAAATCGGTACTTGGCATTGGCTGCAAAAATCCTGATCCGAGCATCCCTAATTAAAACTGATCATATATCGGCATGATGGCCGATATATCGTGCATCCCTACTTTAGACAAGAGATGCTGAGGCCAGGCCTGGATTTATGTTGTGTTGACTATGTTTTTTTATGTGACAGCAGTCATCCGTGAGGGGCTGCTGTCTTTTACTTTCATTTTGTATTGGTTTTATTTTGTTATTAAATTCTTTAAATGTTCGCCGGTTCCCGCCTTCTTCCCATAACTTCTGAACTTCATCACAATTAGTTTTCAATGACATTCATTAGAGGTCACCTCTCAGTGTTTAAGAGGATCTTATTTATGATCCCAGCACTTGCTGTGAGACAAATGCACAGTTCAGCACCTTAAATCAAGATGTTAGCCACTTCCAGCACAAATATACTCAGCACACTAGAGTTTTAGAGCAGTGCTGTGCTGCAGCTGAAACTGCAGCGTTAAAAGAAAGAAAAAAAACATTTTAGCTGAGATGTGAGATTATAAAATGCATGTGAAAAGAGAGAAAGACTGCAAATATTGGCAACAAATATTGGCAACAAATGGCACAGCAACTGTGCGCATGTAAATAAATAAATAAATAACATGCTGTTCAAAATAAATAAAATAATCATGTAGCCTATTCAAATAAAATTTCATTGATTTTTAAATAAAACATTTTTAAAAATCAATTAAATTAAAATAATATACATGTAACAAATCAATTAACAATAAATTAAAGATATACTCACATTACTCATAAAGGTATAACACAATGCATATACACTCAGAACGCACGCACACACACACACCACAGCATACATGTGTTATCAGCAGTGAGGGACAGGCTGTCGATGAGGGGGGTGTGGATTTGATTTCTCACCCAGACTGAAGGCTTTTCCCTTCAGCTTCCCTCAAAACAATCCTGGGGCGTTTCAGAGCCACTGATGCAGATAATAAATCAGAGATCATAAAAGTTCATTTTCCACACAGCGGAGTCAGTAATACAGTGCTGATGTGTGCTGGGCCAGCCCGAGGGTGGGGTCTGCCTGTCATCACTGCATGCCAAATTTCATCAACTAAAGGAAAGATGGTTAAAGGTTTCAGCTGACTTGAGCTTACTTTTGTCTTCAATAATGATCGTGGCTAGATGGCAACAGCTGGCCCTAGAACAGTAACTGAACAGATTCTGTTTTAGCCTAAAGGCAAACTGACACAGTCAGAGTGAACTGAATAATAAGTATGGAGGACCTGCATGTAAAAAAAAAAAAAATCAGATATGATCTCTGAAACTAAAAGCAAACACAGTCCACATAAAGAAAAACGTGGAAGATACTCATTTACTCATTTGGGAAACAAATCCAAATATTCAAATACATGACAATGTCGTTGTTAGTGCCATGCTCTACAAGCTGAACTGCAGCTAACCCATCTAGAACTGGTTTACACACAGTATTAATAATCTCCCCCAATACAGTTCAAACTGAACTGGACCTGGAAGATTAACTTCTTAAGCATAAATGCCTGATAATCACAAGCTTTGGACTGATTATTATAAACCGTTTTACTGTGTTTTTAATTTGTGTGTTTGTGTGTCTGAGGCGGGGTGGAATAATCATAGAATTGAGGCCCTGATACACACCATTGGCTTTAACACTGGTAATCCAACTTACCCTCCCAGTCTCCACACACACTCATCCTCTCAGTGTTCCTTAAGTGAAATCTCGGATTAAGTCTTTCCTCCTATAATTTTCCAGTCAAAATAGTCAGAACTCTCATGAATATCTTGCGTGTCCAGGTTCATTTTGCAAACTTTTCCTCAAAATAAGTACATGAAATATGGAAAAGATTCTGCTGATTTCATCTGGAGCTTGTGATGACCATATTGTTACAGTGCAGTTATCATTTGAGGTGTGAACTTCCCTATTCTCATAGAATTAGAATGCTTATTAAAACTCTGTAGCTAAAATTATCAGTACATTTATCATCTTTATCACATTGGTTCGAATGGACTTTAAGACTGGGCAGAAGCCCTTGCCATAAAGTATGAAGCCTCTTCCCTCTTGTTGGCAGTGATCTGATGAGGGTGGACACACTTTAGGAACATGACCGCTGAATTCTAACACACTTAAACTGCACTAAGACCCTGTCAGTAGCTCTTCCTATTAAATCTAGCACTCACGAAGCAGATGTGTGCTAGATTCAAAGCCTAAAATAAATTGCTGCCTCATCGAAGTCAATTGAACACACTGGAAAGGCTTGGAACCACATTGTAATTGCCAGTGAGGTTGCAAAGCACAGTTTTAAAGAATCTATCAGCTCCACACACTGTTTCAGTAGAAAACCCATTTTCTTACAAACTCTCACAAGTGATAAATCACCCCCTCCACATTAACTGTGAGACCAAAGGGAAGAATGGACAGAGAGAGGGAGAATAGAGATGGAAACCATTTCCCAAAAGGTCACAAGAAAAGCAACTAAAATTGTGCCTGTAGCAAAGAAAAAAAACATTGTGTCTGTGCATATTACAGCTTGAAACGGCAAGACGAATCAAGTAACAGTAGCAACACAACAGTCAACCAATGTGGAGGCAGCAGAGAGTTTAAGAACAAGGTGACAATATTTGTGTGCTTGGATTTTCATTGGATTTCTCCTACCCTTGCAAAAATTGCCTTGTATTTCAAGACTGTTTATATTAGAGCTATTGGGATAATTACAGTTGTTTTTTGAAGAATCATGCTGTGAGTCAAGTCAATATCTGCTTGTGTCAAGTCTTATGAAGTTATTCTGATAACACATTACAGAGAGAGAGAGAGAGAGAGAGAGAGAGAGAGAGAGAGAGAGAGAGAGAGAGAGAGAGAGAGAGAGAGAGAGAGAGAGAGAGAGAGAGATTACGTTTTTCCGGTCATACTGACTTTCAATAGCACCATTCATGTGCTGATGATGAAGACGTTTGCATGAGCACACACAGACCCACAAGCATGTAGCGTGAGTGAAGATGTCACACTGGTAATGGCCTGGAGGCAAACCATCATGGGTGTCATATGTAGAGATAATGAAGAACGAGGCGCACAAAGAAGTATCTTTGCTGAAGGCTGACCGAGATGTGCTCACTTCCATCCATATGCGTGTGAGTAGACAGATGAGCTATTGTCCACCGCTGGTAGATTACACACCACTCTACCATCACAAGTAGCTACAAAAACATATGCAGATGAGTCTCATCAATATGCATTCTATACAAATCAAATGTAAATTCGGTCTGTGGTTGTTGGTGGACTCATTTTCTGAACTTTTCGCCACAACTTTCTCATTGAACGAGCTGCGGGTGCCGCTGCGCCCAGCCTTCTGCTCCTGGCCTGACGCCAGCACTCTTCTCCTCATCTGCGTGCAGGAGACGGGACAGGAAGATAGCACTCCATTCTGTTTTCTATTTACCTTCCTCCCTCGCTCTGTTTGTCAGAGCCCTTGGCGTAAACACGGAAGGCTGCTTTCGAGTCCTTTCAGCAGGGGGCTCCTGTGGTTTGTGATGAAAGAAACGTAATCCATTCCTCTTTTCTTTCCCTTTCTGCAGTTGGTCAGGCTGTTTAGTTTGATTTTCTACATGCTTAACCACGTCACATTTCTTGTGCGAGTGAATCCGAGGAGTCTGGGTGAGCATGCATGACCGTTCCCCAGAAACTAAATCACAGTGACACTGGAACAGTGGAAATAACCTGTGCATTTACCATGTTTATCTTCCCTTTTTACTCTAAGAGGATGTCCCATCCCAAAGCACTGCAGTGACATGAATCACCCTGACAAGATTCAAATATCCCCTTCATTCATGTTAGCTGTGCCAAATAAAATAACATAAAGCCCATCCAATGAAGGCTTGAAAACCTTTATCTTGAAGGTGATGGAAAAATACAGGATGGCAGGGGCACAAAATGCCATTCAACAGCTAGAATTCCTTGTCTGCATCCCTGAAATGATACAGCACCATTCATAATCCTGAAAAATGTGTGGATTCCTATAAAAGGAGGAATAATTAACACTCAATTAACAATCAACTCAACATATCCAATAATTCAATGGATGACAAATGAACCATGCTGATTTATGGAATGAGTTCAATGACCATTCACCTTGAATTTTATCAATGCCCATGATGACAGGACTCACTGGCGCCCTCTAGCCCACACTGCAGTTGTGATTTGTCTGTGTATGTCTGTGTGTGGTGAGGTACATTAAGAGGGATAATGGAGCTAAAAAGTCATGTTTCCATGGGAACACTTATAGATGTGTGAGTGGGTGGCTGAGGGACTGAAGCTCACTGATACAACGGAGATGCCTAATGCACAGAACACAGAGAAAGAAAACCACATAGACATTCACAGATTGGATACACAAATGCAACTGCAGACATACACACTGTCAATGCATCTGTTATATAGTACAGACATTTACAACATGGTTGCAGTTTGCTGAACGGAATCTGTGCCTACAGAAATCAAGACAGCGAAAAACATGTTGGTTTGTTCAGTCCAATGCTTACTGTCAGGGTGAATTAAACCTTACCTTGGCAACTCAGAATGCAAAAACGTCAAAGCCAAATGTGCCATGCTTATATCTCCCAGAAAAATGCTAAACAGATAGAAACCAAAGTCAACAAGAAGTCGACTCACCTCAAATCACAAGTACAATTCCCTGAAGGGTCAGGGACACAATCTTACTCAAAATTTAAAATATTCTGTCCTAACGGCAAATGGAAAGAGAAGTTCAACATAAAATCCAGCAGTTGCTGGAACCAGCCCCTTTCAGAATTGATATTAAGAACACACTGGCCTGGCAGGAAATGATGCGTAGATGGCACCGTCACCCTCCCTCTAGCTTATCATCTTTCTCTCTCTTTGTAAGTACAAGAAATCATATTTTAAAACTTGTAGTCTGACACCACTTTAAAACTGATATTTGAGGATGTTTCAAACAGCAATTTCACCTACAAAAGAAATAAGATATGTATGCCTGTCTGCAGGTTTCAAATCATTTCATGCATCTGAAACAAAACTAATTTATTACCTGTCACGCATGGCTTAGCAGAAGCAAATATAAAAGCCAGCATAGAGGGATGTTTTCAATATAATCCTCGTGGCCTAACCCCTGGGAAGATCTGTACCAGAAATACTTTGTTCTGCTCTTTTTCCTCAGGTATATTACTGAAACTAGAGTACACTGAGGAGAGGTTATGTCACGAAGTTCATCACAGCAACATTTTCCTAATTTGGAACAACCTAAAGCCCAATTCATAATGACACTGCATTGAGGGCTGCTAGTAGTGGCATGTCTTCTATGTAACAGGACATGGCGTGAATCAAAATCACTTAGAATGCAGACAATTACTGGCATTTTTTTTTCAGCAACCCTCATTGAAATCCAATGATTTTCAGTTGCTTTTCTGCCCCAAAAAAATTTTCAATGTGAACAGAGCTTAAGGTCAAGTGCACAATGCTGTTAGTTCATAGATTTGAACATAACCTTTGGGTTATGAGTCCTGATGTTTAGTCTAAGATCACAAGGCATGTGGGAATAAAGTCTAACATTGAATTTAAACCACAACATAAACATAAATCCAAAGCTTTCTTATTATATTTCCATTGTTGGATTATCTGCACCACACAAATGAGGTGCTAGTAAATTTTCAACCAACAGACTTGTACTGTAAACACAAGGATTAGGTTGTTAAAAAAAAACAGCCATTTTGAAAAGATGACAAAAACACGGGGTTGAAAAATATATATAAGCAAAGACGGACAGCCTGTAGTTTCGTAATGGGACTCACATGTGCCACAGTGGTGACAGGAAGCTGAGTTTCTCACTTGTGGAAATCACTCTCTCCTCATTATCCACAAAGACACAGGAGCTCAAGTACGCACCAGCACGCACACGCGGTGGGAAGTGGGGGACGCACAGCGGGGGTCTATTCTGAAGATGTCACAAGCAGACAGATCTGTCACTCACAATTCACACATTTACCTACAGATCCCATCCAGGTACACACAGAATCGCATGACATGAGCATATGGTCATATGCACGGACAGATCTGCAATGTTCTCGCTATGTTCCAAACATAAATATTTTATTTACTGTGCAAATAAACTGTTCAGCCAATGCACAAAACAGTTTCCAGGTACTAAGTTAATTTACTTCCCACAGAAACATCACGTTACATACATAAAATGACAAATTTCGTTGACGCCAAACACGTGTTTGTTGCTAAACTAACACAAATAGTGGGATGATTAGTCGTAAAAATTGTTGTAGTAACCAAATCATAACAGGTACATGGTTCATTTGTCCAACCGCACACACGCAAACAGGTTTCCAACAGGCCAGTAGAGGGAAACATTCAAGCAGAGTCTCATTAAGCACAAGATTACAAAAATTGATTTTTCTTCCTCTACGATTCCTGTTGGCTCTTGTGTCTTACCGAGTTGTTCGAATGAAACACATTTTTACTCAAAGCTCTTGCAATTTAAGATCAGTTTCCCAAAGTCAACTCATCAAGCCGCTATTTAATTGGGTTACAGGGTAAAGATACACTTGCTCTCACAGTACACAGAACAACAGATGAATACATTCCATATACACGGTTTAAAAAAAAACAGTGGAAGAGATAACCAAAGCCATTATTCTCACCATAAATGCATCAGTTAGTGACCCCAAAAGAGCAATAGCCAAACTTCAATACAAATTAATAATAACTATTTTACTGGAGGGCAATAGCAAAACTTAAACATGGTTGGCCAATCAGCAGCCTATAAGAACAGAGAAAGCAGATCTTCCTTTGAAAGAACAGAGAGAGTCATTCAACATGTTTCTAAACCAGTCATTCAACCTCATCTCAACTGCTCGCTCATACTCTAGTGCATGTGAACACACACTCTTACATGCTACATATCTGCTCAATACAGCGGACTCATTCTAACAGCTATGACATTTCTAATATTTTAATAATATAAAGTAGGCTACTGTCTCTCTCACATTATTAATAATGCCTTGTTTTCATTCTATGCATTCCACATTCCCTTCAATCTCCAAGTTTCTCTCTCAACTACAACCAAGAAGAGAAAGACTTTGAAAAATGTCAACATTATATTCATCCTTGCTGATATCACTGTGTTTAAGGTCTCTTAAAGCTCTCTGGCAAGCAGAATGTCAAGCATTCAAGGCTGAAACACCACTGGAACACGCTGAAATGATTAAGTTTCGTGTTTTATCACAGTCTGATGGTACTTGCTGTTTCTCCTTGAAACTCAGGGGCACTCTGACTGCAGAGTGCTTAACGCATTCATCTACACTTTATACAAACGAATGAACAAAAAACTGCCATATTGTTGCCTCTCGACTGAATGTAAATGCAAACACATACTGCCATTCACGTATAGCTTTATGCTATTGAAAGGCAAGCCACAACTGCCAACATGCAGAGACAATCCTTCACTCACTGCACAAAAGCCCTGTCTTATCAGCCTATAAAGAGAACAAGTTCAAGTCGGTTCACAAAAGCTAAAATACTTCATTAACACAATCTTCATGAATTCATAATTTATACACAGAAACCTCAAGACACAGTCAGCGTCTGTGAACACTGTGAAGTCCCACTATGAATGGAATCCTCCATGAAATACCACTTACCGCAAGCAAGTGTACTCCTCCGATTACTTTATATTCCCGTACAAAGCCCCCCAGACTCACACCCTCAGCCGAGAAAAGAGGAGGATAACAAAACGGTTCAGGTTGAAGTCAATGAGAAACTGGCAATTAAAAGGTTTGCAAACAGCAGTGATGCATTACTGAAGATGATACTCATTTCCACAGCTGTGAGGGCAGAAGTCATGTGATGTGTACAACGGACAAACTGAACATCAGAAACATGTGTTAAATGTGTCCTCAGCTGATCTGGGCTGCATTGAGGCAGCCATAAGGGTTTGCAGATGTGTTGCTTTGAGACACAAGACAATTGCTCAAATGGTCAACAGACCCCTCGGTGAACAAGAGTCATGACATTACTGCAGATGCCCCTGATTTCACATGGAAATTAGGGTAAAACTATTTTAGATAGATAGATAGATAGATAGATAGATAGATAGATAGATAGATAGATAGATAGATAGATAGATGGGCCATCATGGGCGTGCAAAACTGTGCAAAAACGTTTGTTTTTTATGACCCTGATGAAATAACTGGAAAATTACGCACGATTACGGGAAACCAAGGTGTGCCAAACAGTATGACACACTTCGTGTCTGCAAATTGCACGGCAATTGCCAGAAATGCTGAGGGTAAAATCGAATCAAATGATAGCCAGCCGCTCTTCTCCACCCTGTGCCGGCAGGTAAAGCGCGCGCAGAGAGGAAGCGCTCACGCACGCGGCTGATAGAGAACAAGTTGCGCTCTCGAGTTAACGCGAGCGCGGTAGCCGCGTGCCAGTAACGGGCTCTCTCTCTCTTTTGATTTAGACTTTCAAAAGTGCTTTTTGTAGCGTTTAATCTCTGGCAAGCCATCCAGAGTCTTTCCAAAATAGCCCTTTAGCGGAGAAACATGTGCGTAAAATAATGAATATCATGCGAACTGCGTCAATTCCACTTTCTATCATAAATCACGTCTTCAGACTGATATTGTGACAAACTGTAATAACAATCTTATAATCTTAAGTCTTATAGGTACCGATCAGAGAAAACTAAAAACTGTGTCATTAACTTAACCTAATGTTGTTCCGAACATGTATGACTTTGTTCCGTGGAACACGAAATGGTGTAGGCTAATGCAGGATATTAGGGACTGACAGCCTTAATAATCATACAATAAAAGTGAACGGAGACGGAGACTGTCATTATGCCCAACATCTGCTAACCAGAAAGTAAAAAGGCTTTGGAACAACGTGAGGTTAAGCAAACGTTGACAGAAAATATTTTTTGGGTGAACTATCCCTTTAAGAGTCGTTGACAGTCTATGTGCTTTCCATAAAGAATTGGAGATCTTAAAATTGCAGTATAAAAATCTCGATAGCCTGTTCTGTGCCTAGTTTTAAACGATAAAAGCTACAGAGAGTAAAATAACACAATCTAGTAACGCACGGGTGCGGATGGTGCATTGCCCTCCTCACAGCACGCCCTTATACTACATAGCAGGTAACACGCCTCGCTTACCTACCTGCTCAAATATAATTTCCCAGTCGCTATTCCGTTAAATAACAAGTTGAAGATGTAAAACACCAATCCTGTTATACGGTTGTCCCGTGTCAAGCGCTTACCTGTTCTCGCTGCGTATTTCACCTCACCGCCGCAGTCGCGCTCACACTGCGGATGATGGGCACCTTCACAGGAATCCCAACTCACTTACTCCAAAAATACAACCAGACGCCCTTTAAAAACACTAGATTCGCTGTGTTTGAGTATCAAACACTTAGTTATCGCAAAGATCCTCCGCGTTTAATTTCCTCAGGCAGAAACGATAGACGAGCTTCAGAATCCCATCAACGACTAAAGCTGAAGCGCTGGTGAGGTGACCGTTAAAACTGCCACTCGTGCTATAGTTTCCATCATGACGTGCTGATTGACAGAATTTAAAGCGCGCTAAAACGGCAACTGGAACTCCGCGTGCAGAAGCAGTAGCAGCAGCAGCAGCTGTGGGAACGTGCCGTGTGCGCTGCAGTCGATCAGAGCGGCTGTTTCGGAGTTTGCTGGTTCGCAGCTGACTCCCAAGTACCAGAGGGGAGGCGTGAATCAGTGGCTTTCTGCTGAGACGCAGCGACTGTCTTGTTTTACAAACCCTCCTGACTCACCCGCAGTGACATCTCGAATCTGGCCGCTGATTGGGCTAATTGTAAAATCTTATTGGCTGCAATCAGGGCGCGCGGCTGGCATAAACGAGGCATATGCTGCGCCCCAATGTCTTTTAATGTGTCTATAATGCATGCATTACACCGTGGAGCGGATTTGGGGGAAACACGCGGCTGAACATAATACTGCGGACAGAACGCTCTACGGATTTGAATATCTAATCAGCAAGATCAGTTGGAGATGGAGATTAGGATGTTAACATGTAATGCATACATTTTGTCAGGGGATAAGCTTTACACCAATTTATTAACGATTATTTTATTCATCAGAGATCAATCAAAATAAATATTCGCATATAAAACAAAAACAAGCCAGGCCGTCAATTTAATTAACCGTATGAAAAGAATGTGGAAATGTTATCTAATAGCATATTAACCCTTGGACTTACAATGATATTATAAATGTTTTATAATCGCATTGCAGACACAGGTTTATTTGATTTCTGGCTACGTGCATTACTTTCTTAACCTACGATCTGACGAACTTTTCCACCTTGCTGTATATGAAGCAAAATACTGGTTGGCATCATAGGTTGATTCACTGCAATATTCCTGAACGCAAAGCACTCAAAACACTGAATCACAGCTCCACCTGCAGGCGCATACAGTACTGCATGCATATTCCACCTGCTACCCTGTCATAGACAAACCCTGGTCCTGAAGGACACCAAAATTCACATTTCGGATATCTCTCTTATTTGAGACTCATTTCAGGACATAACGCCTCTAATAATGAGCTAACGAGTTGAAACAAATGTTTTTTGATATGGAAGACCTGCAAAATAGCACCAGCCATTCATTTATAAAGACAATAATCATTGGATGTCTTGTGTTCATTCATTTGTTCAACCCTGAAGACAGCAGTCAGTTCAGATCAGAGATGAATCAGCTCATTTCAAATCTCTTGTTTGTTTTGTACAAGGCTGAAATGTAAACAGGCTTGTGGTGATCTTTAATGTGTTTGGGGTATATGTAAACTCTTCACCCCAGTTGTTTTTAAACATTTTAATTGTTTTTTAAATTATTTGACCTAATTGGCTTGTTTAACTAAACTGATTTACAAACACCATTTAGTTATTTCCTAAATTCAAGGTGAGCAGTACAAGAGAGGTTTGCATGCATTACATACCTGTGGGAATATTCAGAATTTCCCAGTCCGGTGTCTCAAGTATTTGGAAGGACGAACTAATAAACTTTTAAAAGGACCCAGTGGTGGTATTTTGGATTAGGACTGGGTGTTTAAATATCTAATTACTTGGGGATAGCAAAGATGCTCTGGTCATCCAATGGGTCGATTCTTCCCAATTATCCAATTTAAGTGAATAGTTGGAAGTAAGTGGTAAGTTTGTAGACAACAACTTAATTAGTTAGCATGGATTTGTGCAGGCTTTGCATAAGCTGTAAAAAATAATGAATAGATTTTAGGACATTTAAATACAAGCAAACTGAGGAATCAATCTTAAACGACCAATAATCAATATACAAGTCTTTGGTATAATGATGATAAATGTACAAGCTGTGCTGACCTGTACGGATACAGTTCTAAAGTCTCATTCAATGTATTTTTTAAATCACACACATATATACATTATTATATGATAAACATTTAGGAACGCTAAAACGGGAACATCAAAGTTCATGACTTCTATTTTTCAGGCTTTATTGTTTGATTCATTGTTTATTAAATAATAGAGAAAAAGAACACAACTAGCAATACATAAATGTTAAGCTGATAACCAATAAAACGCTGATAATAAAATTCTATACTATTTTTGTCTAAATAAATAACAGAAACTGAAATGAATAATTTTAAATGCTGTTAAATGTAGGCATCACAGCATTATAATAAAAAAATGGATAATCATTTTGAGATTAGCTAAATACTTTGTTTAAAAATGTGTTAATTATAAGCATGTTAAAGATTACTTTCCAATGCTGACTTGATCTAAAAGTAAAAATAGTGTAAAATTAGCGTATACAATTAAAGATCCAATTACAACCTTTAAACACACACACAATAAATCAACCCCCCAACAAAATATTACCAATAACCGATATGGTACACATACTGTATATATGGTGCATTCCTAGCAATAATAACAATAATAATGTAATAAACTAATATACTAAGCGGCATGATTCCATGCAACTTCTTCACAATGATGATTCAAAATATATGCACAAGTTTATATAACAATAATAAATGCTAGAATGTCAGTGTCTGACAACATTTTCTCTGTGAACATTTTATACCCAACTGTGAATGAAGGAGATTAGGAAAGGACGACTGCAAAGTCAAAGTCATCTGTCATAAAACGAAGGGATTATACTATTGAAAGAATTGTCATCTGTAAAGAACATTGACCTTTTTTTGTAAATCAATGCAGAGACTATGAATCAACATTAAATATGTCTGTGAAAACACCAAAGTTCCATTGTACAATTGGACGCCATTGATTGAGAAGGCAGAAAGGTCAACTTTGTAATCTGTTACACTTCTAGCCCTTGTCCCAGTGGCAAGGACCTGTCAGATAAAGTTAATTTAAAAGACAAAATAAACACACAAACAATTTGTCAGTTTAAACAAACGTTCCACAGTGGAATTAAAAAAGATCTGGACCCCGATACTTACCATTTTTCTGTCAGTCTGATCAATAGACACTGTGTAGACAGGATGTAGACCAGAGGAAAGGCCATTGATAAGCACAGCACAACGGTGTCAAACTATAAAGACAAGTAAAAGGAGTGACGGCATGGTTTATTTCGGAAAGTTTACTTTCTCAAACCGTCACAGATATTCTATGTTTTACTAATTACATAACTTACTATGCATAAACATCTTGTAATGTAATATTTTGCCTTCACATGACAGAGAGTGATCTAGTCCTGTGTCAAGCAATCAGTGTTTCCAGTGATTTTCTGTCAGTTACTCTAGATAAGAATCTAGTTAAGATATATTATTCTTGTTCATGACAGAGAGGTACAATCTAGCATCGCTCAAATGATCAGTGTGTGTGCAAGTGAAGTAGATTTAAAGTTCATAAATTTCTCTCCGCTGACACCCGCAGATAGATTCCTCAGACAGGTTGTGTCTGCTGAGGAATGATCAATAACATTGATTGGAGTGTTTGAGGCCTAAAAAGAACAGGATGAAGGAAGAGAAGCATGAGGGCGACTCATGTTATGTCCTTTTTAGGTCCTCGAGTTTGTGTTAGTGTGTATGCAAGAGAAATAGAGGTCAGCTTAACAGTCTAAAACAAACGAGTAATCAGCTTACATTTTACACGCAATATGGTCATTAAATGCATCTAATATTGGACTGCCAATAAAAAGATTCACAGTTGAATTAACTGTTGCGTATTTCCTGAATAAATTAGTCTTTTGAACGAATTAGGTGAGTGAATCATTTAAATGTCGCTTACTTGTTTCATTCTTGAATGAATCAGTGTTTGTGAACAAACCAGTTCAGTAAATGATTTAATGATTCACATAAAGACAGTGGCTGCCTCTGAAATTGCAGTTACATACTATATAGTAGGCGAAAAACAGTATGAGACAAAAAAAAAAGGTATGCCCGAATTCACAGTACTCATCAAAGAATAGGCTAAATTTACCCGGATACAGAAAGAAGTTTGCATGTGATGGATAATGACAACATGGCAAATACGTCCGGATTACATTAATACTACACACTTTTATATTTAGAACATACTTAACATACTGCGATTTCAGATGCAGACAGTTTTTTGCTTCAGTACTAAATGAATCAGTGTTTTGAACAATTCGGTTGAATGAATGATTCAACGACTCACTCATCAAGAGGGTAATTTGTTTCGGTTCCGAATGAATCAGGGCTTTAAATGAACCGATTGTGAGTGGTTGCACGTACCAGCTCCATAATATCCATTCATCGGTCATCTTTCTCTGCATTATGGGGCACCACACTAGATTTATGTCATTACATCATGCATACAAAATCTGTACACACACGCTAGGGTCAATTTCAAAGCCATTTTACACTATGGACAATAATATTTATGGGCTGCCAATGAAAGGACAGGATTTATGGTGTCTGGCTTCATAAAAGTGTCCACCCTCTTACTGGCTGCTTCCTGTGTGTGTTTCAAGACTGATTTCTGTCTGATGAACATCCCTTCAGAAACAGCTTCCCTGCATGTCACTGCTGGGAACAAGTGTCAAAACCAGGCCGAATAAACCTAGTCTAGCTTGATATTCAGGTTTTTTTTTTAGTTAAGCCCGTATTATTTATTTGAATAAAAGTCAATGTTCTTCACAGATGACAATTCTTTTAATAGTATAATCCCTAATTAAAAGTAATTCATTGAATTAATTACAGGCAGAAAGTCTGTTTACAGAGTCTATGCGTGACCAAACTCTGTCCTGGAGGGGCAATGTCCTGCCGAGTTTAGCTCCAACGTGCCTCAACACACCTCACTTGAAGTTTCTGTGCCTAGAAAGACCTTGATTAGCTCATATAAAAAAAATTTTTTTTAAAAAGATTCAAAAGCAAGGCAAGGCTGAATTTGGACGCCTACATGAGATTCATGACTGTTGCCACTGTTCCTCGCACACAGCTGGTCACTCCATCCTCACGGTCAATGGCAATCATTGTGTGCATCATGTTTGTCTTCCAGGCACAGCAGCCCAAGTCAGACAGTCTCATCTGGAGAGATTGGTTTATTACAGAGGGAGACGTCCTCAAGGAAAAAGTTGCAGGGGTCCTCCCGGGGGCCTTCAGATGCACATGCGAAGATTTCCACGAAAACCTGCCCTTCATCACAGCCCGCTATCATTTGCATGCCTGAGACGCAGCAAATGTCTGTTACCCAAGGCTGTGGCGATAAGCCCAAGTTACAAACACAGTCTTCACCGAAAACTTTTACCGGAGAATCTCCGGAATGTTCTTCCGCCTCAGGCAATTCAATCACAGCTGCTGAAGGCGAGGTTATATCTGTGTATATGGTCTGGTCACCGGCAGCAATGTGTGCAATCACATAGCAGGGGTTACGTCACCGGCTTTTGTTTTGAGCTTCGGATCGTCTACATGATGTTTCTCTCTGGCAGTTCAAGGCTCCAAAAGCCCATATCCTCTAATACAGAAACCTGTGCAGCAAACTCTTTCCAACAGGGTTTTTGACATCAATCATTAAAGAAAACCCAAACACTCAATACACACAGGTTAATAAGTGAAAGATGCACGGTATGTAGTTTTAGTTTTGTTTGAACTTGAACTAAAAAGCACTGTAACATTCTTCCTCATACTTAAAAAATAATAAAGAATTTGTAGTTATTACAAAGAAAAAGTTTGGTTTCATAATATAGCCACCTTGATGCAGCTGCTCTGTTATTCTTCTATTGTGTTATCATTCTAATTATTTACCGATAGCAGAATTTAAAGTCTTGCACATTCACTTGTTTCAAAGTTGGGGAAAAAGGTGGATAATCAAACGTATAGGCTACTAACTTTTCTCTGAAACAACCCTTTTTTAATGATTCCCGCTGCATCCGAAATCACAAATTCTGATGTTCTACATCCGACATGTTGTCATTGTCATGTAACATATGGCGTCAGATACATCACTTCACCTCCATTTACAAATCCTCTCCTGTGGCCATCGGCACATAGTGGCACATTGGCCACATAGTGTGTCCATCGAATGCACATTTCAGAATATCGCCAGAAGTAGAAGATCATACGGGTACCTTTCGCCTGTTTTATGAACTCTATAAATTCGGACATATTACTTGGCTCACATACTGTTTTTCGTCTAGTAGGCATATTCGGAAGCAGCATTAGTCTTTGGCTTTTAGATAATGTTAACCAACAACAATAGAACTATTATTTTGTTTTAGCAAACGTTTAAGCTCCAGTCTGGTACTCTTTTCCCAATCAAATCTTTTTCCAATAGATACAAATTCTGATAAAAAATTCCTTGTGCCCTACATTTTTCTTGGTGATTATCTGGTTCCACACAGAAAAACATCACATTACAGATTTAAAGTAGATTTACATGACATTTCACACCAACTCAAGCATATTAATATTAAGCATACCTCTAAACAGTGTCAAACTTTGCATGGAATAAGGGACAAAAAAGTGGACAGTCACGTACTGTACAACATCAAAGACCACAATATGGCAACTTCGAGAATATTACAAAAATGCTCATGATAAATGTGTCTAAAAAGGCTCAAGATAAATGTGTATTTTGTAGAGTTAGAAAAGCTATTTATCACATGGTCAGGACATTATACTCTAGTTTAAAGCTTCAATTTAAATACAGCTGCACAAAGCAATGAGGTAGAAACGTATGAACAACAGCGGAGCTATAATGATATCTTTTGTTCGAGGTGAAGGGAGAATTCATTTGTGCTTTTCTGTGTTGAGACAGATTGAATGTGCATCTTATTGCGGATTTAATTTGTGTTATTTGTTATGCTGACTGAGAGCTTTTGTAAATAAAGAAAAAAAAAATCAATCTCTCCCACTCTTTCTTGATTTGATATATGGAACTCCATATTTCATACTTCATTTACCCAAACTTTCCCTGTACCTGCTATTACCAGAACACACTATTATTCTAAGCACCCATCTCTCTTTTGAATATAAAATGCAATGATATTTCATTCTCATGAAACACTAGGTGAAATATGCATTATTTCATTACAGATCAATCCATCACAGATCATTAGGAAGAAGTGTCAAATGCCCATGTGCCTGAGTGTATATTTTTCTTTATTATACTAATTAATGTGCTTCTGTATTGACATTGGGATGATGGATCAGTGTTGTTATTGTTAACTCAAACTAAAAAAAAAAGAATTTCTTTCAGTAATTTAAAAGCAGCTGAAATATTGTAAAATATTAATATTATATTGAAATAAAATATTGTATTGCCTTTCCAACTAAATGAAACAAGTTCAAGTATAAGAATTAAAATGGAAATAAAAATAAAAGTTATAGGCCTATATATGTTTTTTTTAAAGTGACAAAAGTACATAAAATTTCTAAGATTTAATTTAAATAAAACAAAACTATTCAATAATAAATATTAATAAATACAATAATACTAGCTATAAATAATACTAAAATAGCACAGTGATGGCATATGGGAGACCAGGTCTAGTTCTCACACTTTTTACTCTGGTGAATATTTCTCAGCTTAGGTTCATTATTGAAGGTCAAGTTCTAGACACATAAAGCCTTGTCTACAAAACTTCACATTTTCACCATTGTTGTTACTCAGCAAAAAAGACAGAGATAACTGTACAAGACAGGAACTTTTGTAGCCAAGTTGTCACAATGGAACTTGCATTTAAAAATCTAATACTAAAACATGACACTGAAATTTAATAATAATAATAAAAATCTCTTAATTTTAAAGAATTTTCAAGTACTTGAGAAAAACATACAATATCACTATTAGATTAAAAACAATTGAGCAATTAGACTTTTGTAGAAAACATTAGACTTACCAAGATACAGTAATTGTGGACAACTTCCTAATGTGACGAACAGGAAGCCCCTATCTCCCCTTTAAATGTAAAAAAGGGAGGAAAAAGAGTATTATGTTTAACTTGTGACAACAGTCTATTATTATGCAAAGAATAGCATAATTACTATTTCCACATAATATAATTCTGTGCACAGTATGCAAATTCTACTAATTTACTCTAAATTTCATCCGGTGACCATCAATAATAAAATCATAACCCTAAGACAAAATTGGATTAAAAATTTTAAAGAAATTAAAAAAAATTAAGATTATAACTGGATGCTATTCACTGAATAGCATGCATGTAATAAAACTTAATTTGACCATAAAGCATACTACTGTTAGATAGCTGCTCAGCTGTCACAACTAATCATCACAACACACATTTATCATAAATCAAAAAATGACCACAAATGAGTGACAGAGTTCAGTAATGTGACACAGTAAGATAAATATTTCCTCCAGCCTGTACCGTCAGGCTCATTGTTTTCAATAAAGTGTCACGGCGCACCATTACATAATCACATCTGCGATTTAGGATCAAGGTTTTGATGCAATCAATGCCTATTAGAATCAGCCTGTATTGATTGAAAGCAGAGAGCTGATACCATCTCTCCATCTCTGGCCTGCTTAGATCATAATCTCTCTCTGGTCTGCGTGGGACTTGATTGGCATTAATAGGTCAGTGTGTTGCCCAGGGATGCAGACAAGGATAATTTTTCACCTCTAATAGTGTGACTGTAAACTGCCCTCAGACCCATTAGGGTCAAGGGCAGAGGTGCATCCTGCCCCCTGAGAGCACTGAGCAGGACAGAACTGTTGGGATGAGAACTTGAATCAAACTGATTTAAGTGTGGGTTTCCCATTCTCTCAGGCTAAAATGTTTCCAAACCTATTTGTTTTAGGTAGCTACTCCGAAAGCCATATCAGTAAGCTTTAGTAACCCTCAATAGTTAGTATTCTGTATATTAATATCATCAATGTACAAATTAATTAATTTACATTAATTTATTAAATTAACCATTTTAATGTAATGATTCACATCAGTGAAGAACTGACTTACCAATATTGACCTCTCAAACTAAAGCATGTTGTTTGTTGTCTGCTGCATTTGCATATTTTATAAAGTGTGATATTAGTTTGTTTGGCTTTGCAAAGTTAAACAAACGGAGGGATTTATCGAACGGAACCGTTACCGAACAGGACCAACCAAAAAGAAAACGTGGCGTACAATTAATGCGACACCTTGCGTTTGATTTGATCTACGAGCAGGTGCACTTAGAGTATGACGTGTGCAACGAACAGCCAATCGCGTGAAACATGCAGTGGGAGAGAGGCAGGGAGAGAGGGAGGGAGAGAGGGAGGGAGGGAGAGAGAGATGGATCTCGGGGATGGAGAGAGAGAGAGAGAGAGAGAGAGAGAGAGAGAGAGAGAGAGAGAGAGAGAGAGAGAGAGATGTTTTGTAGGTTTGTTTTATTATTTATATATAATATGTTAAGGCTTTGGCAAAATTGTGACACAGTCGTGACTCATGTTAAAGCTCATTCGAAATTATTTAGGCCTATATTTAAATTCAAATTTAGAGAGAGAGAGAGAGAGACCGAATTTTCGCAAGACAGCGCGACTCCGCAGTTTGTTGAAGATTAATTGATAAAGAATTAAAACATTTACTTTTTTTTTTACTGAAATCAGCGGACACTGACATATCTTAAAACATGTCAGTGTCATTGTTTTGTCTTAAGATACACACTAG
Organism: Siphateles boraxobius; assembly: GCF_051911475.1. Classification (NCBI taxonomy): domain Eukaryota; kingdom Metazoa; phylum Chordata; class Actinopteri; order Cypriniformes; family Leuciscidae; genus Siphateles; species Siphateles boraxobius. The sequence goes on along the minus strand of NW_027508799.1, from coordinate 24,416,639 downwards.
TAATGTTTGTTTTTTCTAAGACATGTTTATAAAAGCTCATTTAAAGTCTTAATTGACATGAGGCCTAATTCTAGTTTAATCTAAGCCTTGTCTGTGAAATCGGGCCATATAATCCAAGAAGAAACAAAACTGCTGTTGCAAAAATTTAAGACGCTTTCTAGAATAAAGTAGCTGAAAATAGTTAAAGAAAATTTATCTTAAATATTATAAAAGTAGCAGATATAGCCATGTATAAATTAATTTGTATAGGCTACTGTACTTCCACAAGGAGGCTTAGGCTATTTTTTTTTAAATCTTAAAATAGTTTATGCATTCATTTTAAATGTAAAGATAAATGTCTAATTTGTTATAATATACATTATTATGCTAGAATATGAATTATTACTAAGCCAAACAAGACATGACATATATAAATATCAAAGTGAATGTTTGCAATTACCTCTTGACTCCTCTAGTGCACATTATCACTCACATGAGCGACAAATAGGATAGGACAATAAGTAAATGCAAAAAAAATGTGTAGGAAGGTGCACCTGCAATGTCAACCAACTCAATGTTCAAAATAAATAATGTAGGCTACTGCATCAATCCCTGCAAAAACATTACAGCTCATATCACGTTGATACTACTAAATCATTTTAACCTATACACTATTTTTTTTTTCAGGTGGACACCTTGACCTGGAATAGACCATATTCAGAGCAGCGCCATGACAGGTATGGAAGTGATGCTGTGAAGGATACACTTGCCGTGTTTTCAATGGCATCCACTGTAAAAAGCTGTATAAGACTCCTAGATTACTTACAGTTTTCAATAAGCTTATATTGACAGGAGTTTTTTGTCTACTGAAATTTCTTGGCAAGATATTTTCCAGTGTTTCATGAGCAGAACAATCCAAAAATACATTAAATAACAGTACAGCCCATTGAAGAGATGCATGTCTGTCCCTCACAACCTCGTTTTCATTCCCATTAAAAATCACAGATGGGGAGTGTGTGTGTGTGTGTGTGTGTGTGTGTGTGTGTGTGTGTGTGTGTGTGTGTGTGTGTGTGTGTGTGTGTGTGTGTGTGTGTGTGTGTGTGTGTGTGTGTGTGTGTGTGTGTGTGTGTGTGTGTGTGTGTGTGTGTGTGTGTGAGTGAACGAACGGACGAAAGAACATTATTACTTTCAATTATTTTAATCTTTAGTCAACACTAACTTATTCATTTTAAAGTCATAGTTTCTGCTTTATAGGTTTAATAAAACAACAATGAAATCTTTCCCCTTTCGTGGTACGTACCCCTGGATGGGAATCACAGCACTACCCTATACAAGGAATTCTATTTGAAAAATCAGAGCGAGTGTTTGTATCCTGTGGGAGTTTCCTGTACGTTTTCACAAGGTGACATTTAAAAGACAGTTTCACACACTGCAGTTCAGCAGCCATGAGCAGCTGACACATAAAAAACCTTTATCACCGTCAAACCACACGGCAGAGCAGGACCAGCATCCTCTGTGTGTATGTGTGTGTGTTTAAGGCCATGCCATAATAGGAGCAGCAAGCAGCTCAAGTGTGTGTTGGTTGATAATGTCCTCGAGTGCGCGCGCGTGTGTGTGTGTGTGTGTGTGTGTGTGTCTCAGACGTTGATAACAGGAAGTGTGCACATGTGCGTTGATTGCTAATTAAATGGAAATTGAAAGGTCTGTGCGTGTGGTTTTTAGACTACAGCATTGAATAGGTGCACCTACTTTGAAACAAGGAATTTTGTATGAAATTGTCAACAGAAAAGTGTTAGTCTGGTATGTTAGATTTAACTGTAAGTGATTGAAATCTGATATGGATAAGTCTATTCAAGTTTGCATACTTGTACACTATTCTACCTCATTTTGTGGTACAAACAGTACAAGAAATGTGTTTGTGGGGTTCAAACGTTCAAATTAAAGTCAGTAAAAAGTGTATTAAGTGTGTGTTAATTTACCATGTTGATTTTTCACAGGCATTTTACCCGTAATTTGATTTACGCATTTCATTGTTGTGTTTAAGGAAATGTCTATAAACTTAACAGAAAAGGTACTGGTAATTTTCTGCCCAGACTTTATTTGTTTTTGTATGTATTTATTTCTTACTGAGAGTGTGTAATTTTAGGCTATCTGGGAATTTGTTGTGCAAACGTGATATGACTGCTTTACCATCATCTAAAGTTGTAAGGCTTATGTTTTAATACTTTTATAATAGCCTATGTAAAACACAATTTTTGGGCACTCGTATTGAACCTGCATGCTAACTGAAGCTAATATGCTAAAGCTAACAGCAACACTAAACAAGAGGCAGTTAGCTTTTTGTTCCATCTGAAACTATATTGACCTTCAGAAAACAATACTTTGCCAAAGTACAGAGAGTACTTTACAGAGTAAAGTGCTAGTACAAAGTGTAGTATATCATTTGAGACTAAAGCTATGAATATGCAAACCCGCGATGTTTTAAACTGAGAACATGTGGGTCTTGTTGCCTATCATAAGTTTTAACTGAAAAGCACTGTGGGAATGAGTGTTTTCTGTAGACTGGAGAATGGTAATTTAGGAAGTGTAGGTAGGTAGGGGTGTGTGTGTGTGTGTGTGTGTGTGTGTGTGTGTGTGTGTGTGTACTGCAGTTTCCTGTTCTCAGAATGTCTCATTACGATGAAGAGGTTTGACCTCACTACTCTGCAGTGTGATAGTCAGCATGCATCTCACACCCCGAGAGGAGGAAGAGTATCTCTTTATCGCTCTCTCTTTCTCAACACACTGAGTTTTCTCCTAGCGAACAATACTAAATAATAAAGAAGAGAGATATTAAAAACTAAATTTGTAAATTTTTTGGGGGGAAATCTGAGCTTGCCTCCATAACGCCAGGGAGCTTTACTGGAGTGGATGCAAGTGCATTGCTATGAGGTTGCAAAGTAGTTTTGACTGGTTGCTAGGGTGTTTCTAAGAGGTTGCTCACTGGTCCATTTAAAAAAAAAAAAGGGACATATGAAGGGCCATTTAACACTTCACCGATAGGCAGCAACAGTCACTTTATCAGGTTTTGTTGGATCAGTGTGTTACCTCAGCCGGCATCTGTTGCCGTTGGTCTGCGCTTGTTTTCAATGATTGAACAGCACACAGAAATCACTTTGAACCCAAACAACGTTTTGTTGGTCAGTGCAGTGAAGTACAACATGTTCCTGGATCATCATCTTTGTTGATCCTGGAACAACATTCCAATCAACCAATTAGATTTAAAGAACAAATTTGCAGTTAATGTCAGGTTTAGGCTTACAACCAGGGTTAGGTTCTTCTACATCAGTGTTATACATCTATTATTTCCATCTGATTGTAAGGATAACTTATGGGCTACATTTTCAGACAGGAATGTTGTTGCAGTATCAACAGGAACATGTCAGTAAAGGTGCAGTTACATTAGTGAAATTTCAGGTGAAGCAGCTTTCTGTTGGTAAGCATGGCAAATGTGCGACCATTATGAAATCTGCATGGCTAAATATTTTATCATTCCAATGACGTCCAACAATGCCGATTTCAGAACTTCATTTGGAACACTGAACAGGCCCAGCTCCTTTCTTGAAAGTAATTTTATATCCGCTACGCAAAAGTCTGATCACTTCGAAACAATTATTTTGGGTATGATTCATGGGAGTTTTATGCCAAAAGTTTAATAGCAAATCCGATTGAAGTAATGCTAAACAGTTCCAGAGACATTACACAACATTTAAATTACTTCCTTCCCTAACTTTTCTCTTCTTCTCATATTCATTTGTAAAATAGACACCTCCAGCGGGGCTCTGCTTATCAAGTATGCTCTGTCTAAACCAAACTTCATCAAACACGGCCGAAGATCTCTGTTGACTCAGAAACGCACAGTGATGATGCAGTGTTTCAGCTTAATAGAATAATTGAGTCTCTTTATATTTTATTGACTCTTTGAGAATAAAACACACATGAAAACCCTGTGTTCTCTCCCCTCCACCACCCTAAACTTCATTTATTTTTCTGCCGGCTTCTTATTATTGATAAGACACGACTTTTCCTTTATTTGAATGTAAATGAAGCGTTAGATTAACCCGGGCCGTGGATTTGAAATATTACAGATGTATTTGTAGGGAAATTAGATTTATTCCGCTGATCTGATGGATTCCTCTGATGGCTTTTTTCTTTCCATCCTCTTTTTTTTATGATGAGCACATATTTGATTTCGGAAATGGAAACAGCGTGGCCCCTCTCACTCCATCTGCTGATTATATCCCATGATTACTGAGCTGAAGGTAAACAGAACTCACTTGATGGAGGAATCTTTTGGCTGCCACATGTTTAGAAGATTGAAATGAGGCGACAGTGTCATCCATGTCTGAACCCTGGCTCTGTATTTTATCTGTCAGGCCTTTCTGACATCACATCATTATGCAATTCCAGGTCTTTGCAATGCAATGCTCCGATCTTTTAGAATCACTCTACAAATGTGTTTTAGTGTTAAATATAACTTGACATAATGCTCATTTTTGTGTCCCATATACTAATTTATTAAAAAATACACTAAAATTGCATTTCAAATACAGTGACTTGAATTCCCTGCTTTTATCTTTTATGATTAACATTTTTAATGTATGTATTAAATTTAGCCTAAAAAAAAAAAAACTTTTGTCGACAAAATATTTGTGTATTGTGGTGTCACCAAAAAAGTTATGTGGTCCAATCAACATGCAGAAATGTGCAGTAAAAAAACATAAATCTGGAAATGATATTATATAGAGGATCCCTGATTTTGGCATTGTTTTATTTCAGTTAGCCTAATAGCTGGTTTGAATTGCATTGAGAGATGATCTTATGGAAAGTATCCCATGCCAATCTCTAGGTATGGTGAAGGGAATGTGATGATGTGGTTCTATTTTAATTGCAAAGGCCAAGGGAACTTTATCAGGATGCATAGTATCCTGGATCCATGAAATAACTGGCCTTTAAAAATAAAAATCTGCCTGCCTCTATGGGAATTTAAAGGGGTGTACTGACTTATGCCCTGTATTTTAAGGGAGAACATTTATTTATTTACGATACATTATTCATTCACAAAGAAAATTGGTGTACTTAAAGGTTGGATTTTTCCTAATTTTTTAAATTAAGACATTAAGATCAATTTCCAAAAGATGATTTTTTCCCCTCTTTTTAGTCAACTTTAGCATGGGTGTATTCACTTATGCTAAGCACTGTATATGTGTGTGTGTGTGTGTGTGTGTGTGTGTGTCTGTGTGTGTGTGTGTGTGTGTGTGTGTGTGTGTGTGTGTGTGTGTGTGTGTGTGTGTGTGTGTGTGTGTGTGTGTGTGTGTGTGTGTGTGTGTGTGTGTGTGTGTGTGTGTGTGTGTGTGTGTGTACACACGCACTCAAATTTCACAGCACCAAAAACTTTTGATAATAAGAATGATTCAAATGTGTATTCACGTGTAACGTATTCAATAAATGTTTATTTGTTCTTGAAAATGTCTACGAACTTACTAACACCTAACGACATTTTTAAAGGTTTTTCGTTTTGTTGTCATTGACACTAATGTCATTGACCCATATATTATAAAAATCAATTTAGGCTGTTCATTATGTCTTTTATGACAGAGAATGAGAACATTAGTGTATGAAGACAGTATGTTTATGCAATAGAGGAATAAATGGACATAACAGTGGTGTGTTCAGGATGAGCGTGTGTGTGTGTGTGTATTCCTGCCTAAGGCTGTCTTTGCTCTCTCCTTCATGGCCCGAGTCCCAGCTCTCAGCCTGACCTCTACGCCACATACAGAGAGCAAATGAAGAGGAACTAACACGCAGCCCTGCATCTCTCCCCTCCACTCCACAAGCCTTTCGTATCTCTCTTTTCCGCCCCACAATTCCGTTATCCTCTAATCATCTCTCCCTCCTCTCTCTTTTTATTGCTTTCATACCCATGCTCACCTCAACTGTCCTTTATTTCCTTCACTCACTGTGAGGATAAACTTTTATATTTAAAATAGCGTTGTCATGAAAAAGAGGGATAATCCTGTTTTCTGCTCATGTTCTGCACAGGATGAACCTGCAAGGTGTCTCAAATACTTACATATCTATATTCTTGTTAACACACAGACTGCCAACTTTTTCCATTTATGCTTAACAAGAGGCTATAAAAAAGTACATACAACTACAATTGTACAATCATTAGGCATTTGCCATGGTATTCTTTTAAGTATTTGCAATATACCAAGATAAATGATTATGGTAGTCATTCATTACCTTGGTATAGCCTATATACATCAAAGTATTATGGAAATACCATGGTATCTTATTTATGAGGTACATTTTATGGTAATTTGTATGAAAAGTTAGTTTTGTAATTATAAAAAGCAGCTTATGTGAGTTGTCCCACCCCGTTTCAAGCGTAAGTGTGTTTTGATGTTGCTTGCTCCCTCCTGAGCAGTCAGACCTGCCATTGAAACACATTAAAATTTATATGACCATAAATATATATGAAAACATATGAATGCCAACCCACAGTTGAAATCCAGAGAAAAGGATTCTGGAGCTCTTCATTTCTGAATCTGCATACAAAAGGCACGGCACACACATACCAGGATTGGCGGAAGGAGGGAATCAGTGTGTGTGTGTGTCTAGGGTCTCATCTCTTGTCCATGCTAATGAGCGTGAAGTGACTTCACTTGCTGCAGCTGTCCGGCAGGCTGCTCCGAGTCGATTGGTGGCAAAATAAATAAAGATCTAGACGATGTGGTATATGGATGACTGCTTCTGTCCCGAAGGCCGGAACACAGGGACAGTGAGGGTCTGTGGGGAAGACACAAATTACAATTATTACCACCCCCACACACACACACACACACACACACACACACACACACACACACACACACACACACACACACACACACACACACACACACACACACACACACACACACACACACACACACACACACACACACACACACACACACACACACACACACACACACACACACACACACACACACAGAGTGCATTGAGACATTAACACAAATTATGAAAATGGATGAATTGGAACCCAATATAACTTTTTTTTGTTTGTGGTTGAAATGTAAACTACCTAACGCAAAAGGTTACGATCAGTCAGTTAATAAGATCTTTTCTTGAGCAGCAAATCAGCATATTAGAATGATTTCTGAAAGATCATGTGACACTGAAGACTGGAGTAATGACGCTGAAAATAAGGCTTTGCATCACAGGAATAAATTACATCTTAAAACAGAAAACTGCTATTTAATATTTTAATAATATTTCACGATATTAATGTTTATGTTGTATTTTTGATCAAATAATCACAGAATTAGTTAGCATAAGAGAATAGGGCTACTTATAAAAAAAACAAAGTTTAAAAGTCTTACTGACCCCAAACTTTGGAACGGTATTGTATGTATATGGAACTATATACAAAAAAAAATATATATATATATATTTAAGTTAATTTTCCAGTTTTTCACCTTATTAGCAGTTCACAAACCTCCAGAGTGATAAATACATTTTAAAAGTACAAATATTACATATAGGATCTCAGGGTGTCATTAAAACTACACTTAAAAGGATAATTCACAGAAAATGTAAAAACTTTCATAATTTACTCATCCTCATGTGCTTCCAAACTCGCATTACTTTTTTTTTATTTAAGGCTGGATGTTTAGTGCTGTCTTCCATACAATTATATTACATGCTTACCACAGTCTGTCTAGCTCAAAAAATGCATCATAAAAGTAGCCAGAACAATTTATACCCTCGTGCGTAATTCAACTAACTCTCAATTCTCATTCGTGCAATTTACTATAAATATGTGCATATTCAAAATGGGGCGCAATCGGTTATGAGATAACCAATGATGTTTGACACCATGGACACAAAAAAAGTGAACGTACACAAATAATATTTATTTCTTAGAGAACACGTATTTCAATACAGTATAAAATAATCAGAAATCCTTTTAAAATAGTTTTAGATGAGGAAAAACATGTCAAACTGTAGGACTTTGCTATCACTTCTTGAAATTTCATGTCATCTACTCACACACAAGTATATTACCGTCTGCTCAAGTAATCCAGGTTTCACCGAGCACTTCCACAGTCATTTGCAGCACACAGCAGACTAGCCTCCTCGCAGAAATAAATGGCACTCAAGTCAGTGACCCTGATCAAAACCCGGCTTCATTACACGCTCACTGAACATGGGCCCTTCTCACCTCCTCCTCAGTCTGGACTCGCGTGTCGAACGGAACATGTCCCATAATGACGGCTGCCAGTCAGTCATTCAGCCACGCTCTGCCACTGCCGTAATGATCTCAAGACCTCAAATGTGCCTGTAGTGATCAGAAATGGAATTATTTGGGGTACAGAATGGCTGTCTATTATCTGTGTGTGACGGTGTGTGTATTGATGGCTTGTGGAATACGTCACACTTTAGCATGTGGTAATGACAGTTCTTGGGCCATAGTCTCATTAAGAGTGGACACACACACACACACTTCACTAGAGGTTACGAAGAGGGCCAGTGCACTCTGAAATGGTTCTGTAAATAAGCACAGCACTCATCTATTACCACTGGATTCCCCTCTGGGATACTGCAAATCTCACGTCAGACTTCAGCTGCCAGCATTTATAGGCTTGATTTTTCATTGTGCTCATGATGTAGTTATAGTACAGATTGAGATATTTGTCTGTGCAATATCGGCTGCAGCTGGGGTCGATTGCGAGAATGGTTAGCCTACTGTGGATAAGAGCTGGCTGGCGGGTAAAAAGTTTGAGCTGGAGAGGAGATTATTACTGTATGAGTGTTCATGGTGACCATGACTGCATATGTGCATATGTTGTATATGTTATTTTGGGGAATGTTGACACTTTTATTTTGAGAAACAGTAGAAGGATGGTAAGGGCAAGGGACCTTTATACATTACAAGGTAAGGGACCATTATACACTACAAGCTCTTCAATAAAATGCACTAATGTTCTTGTTTGGAACATATGCAAAGCAACGCAACAATATCCACGATTAGTTTTAATAGGAAACTAGCGTAGCAATCATTAGAACTACTTTTTTAACTTACCTTTTGGAAGTTTTTATCATTTTATCATCATTGTCGTTACAATTAAATTTTGCTTGGCCAAAGTAAAAGGTAAAAAAAATGATCACATTAAACATAGTAAAGACTTAACGCAAGAGATAGCGTACGATCATTATGTCGCAAAATATCACCCTTAAAGCTTTTATTTTGTGTTAATGACCAACTGACTGTACAACATCCCGCTTATTATATGGCTAATCACCAAATAAATAAGGGGACATATTGATTTGAGTTTAAATAAGTTTATAATCTTACCTGTATATCATCTTAAAGCAATTCCGCTGCGAAAAATAGTTCACTACAGCATACAAAATAATCGGTTTTAGCAACAAGATGAACAATGAAACAAATATTACATTGATATTTAAGTCATCAGAGGTCATTTTCACTACATCCGATAACTGAGACGCAAGATGGTGCCAGAAATATTGCAGGCAAAATATTTCCACTGTCTATAGTGTAGTGAATGATGTAGGCTATCAAGCACAGCTCATACAGAAGTCTCTTTCAAACCAATGCAATGAATTTGCATGCCCAAATTGAACCCATTGCAAAATCTTTCGCGATCGTGTGGATTCTTATTGAAATTCCTGGATTTTGCTGGCGAAAATTTGCCGAACATTAATTGTCACTGGACGTTGAATGAAACAAGAGAGAGCGAGTCCAAAGTGTGAGAACAAGAAAAAGATATAGAGCGAGATATTGCCTACAGGCAGTGGCCATGGATGACAGTAAATTCTGCTTCAATTTCAACATTTTTGTTCATGTGTTTTTGTATTCACTGCCATTAATTTGCCTTACTGATGGTAAAATAAAATAAAAAATATATGGTACATTTGGTGGATGAGCGGAAAAGTCTGTGACTATTGGATGAATATTAGTAACTGACCAGTCGGAGTATTCAAGAGACTATCATTCATATTCATATTTTCTAGAGAAAATTACAATTTTATGTTGTGTACTCTAGAGTTTTCAGTTCATGCAAAAAAAAAAAAAAAAAAAAAAAACCTTTCATTAGCTTACTAATTTTGTACATTTTAATTGTATAAATAACTCATATAATTTAAGTTTTTTTTAATAAAAGTAACTGTACAGTACAAATAGGCAGTGACAGCAAGACAGGGCAATACTACAAACCCCAAAAGTTAGCAAACAAATCCTGAAACTATTTAGCATTACTATCTTGTCAGAGAATTTTAAATGATTTAAAGAGAGTGTATGCGGTTTGCACATCTAAAGCTGCACTGAATGTTTTCCCCATTCCGAGAAACACTTGAGACCAGAGCACTGACACACGGCTCACCAATAAACCATCAACACTCTAGAGGTGAGATGGAAAGAGAAAAGCGTCTCTGCCTTTCAGTTTGCCTGAGGGAATGCTATCCACTCCATTTTTACATGAAAGACCTTTTCTGTTTTTGTGATTGAGGGCATGGGGATGGCCTGAGGGAAGAGAGTTTGTGGGGGAGCGTTGTAGAATTGGGGGCGTGTTGAATGGTAATTCGCACGGAACAGCAAAATCCAATCATCCCGGTCAGTCAAAGCGCTGAGCACACAAAAAGCTGGCGTTCTCGTACACACAAACACGCAAGCTCTTCGAATGGATATGAATCTGCTTTATTCGCGGTCGATTGAAGACAATGGTGCGCGCCGCAGATAAGATTCGCCCGGTCTCCTCGGACAGAGAAAATAACTATTACCCATCCACCCCGACCCCCTCGAAAACATACACACACGCAAATGCGTCCCAAATGTCCCACTCTCAAGCAATGAACTTAGATAAGCAAATGTCATGTCATTCTTGAGTTAACACGAATTCATAGCGGTCGCCGTCACTTTCGTAATCAAAATCAATAACAGCCAAAGGGCCATGAAAGTAATAAAAAAACAAGCTAATAAGCAGATGATAATGAGCTCCAGAGAAAGGTCAAGTCTAAACAAAAGATTTCCCCCTTATAAATATTTAACCATGATTAGTATTACAGGAGCAGGTAATTAAGCCATCAGGCATCAGGGCTGGCTACCTCTGATTGGGTCCTCATTTAAGATTAGTTCACTTGAGTGAAGGACCCCTCAACAACCCCTAATGGGCTTCTTTTGTGTGTGAAGATGTCCGCTGCAAAAACAAACCACACACACATAAACAACGCCAACGACTTCTATCCTTAACTACATACTGCAGATAACAGAATGCAATGAATGTAAAAGAGCTATTTATAAGATATGACAAGCAATTATATGGGTATTTGCATATGATGATATTGGATTTCAAAAATAGAGTTCTCCAAGGAAGAAATGAATGAGATCTGAAATAGAATCGAGCAACTATAAAACAAAGAGCTGAACAAGATATGGGCAAGGTGTCCCGCGTTGTGCCTGACAGACTGATCTGCTTTACAGGTCATATATGGTAAGGGTTAGCAGTAGGTCAGGCACAAAACAGGGCACCTTCCACCAATGGGCTCTACTGTAAATGCAGCATACATGACAACCCAACATGTGCAAGGAAAAATCGACTTGACAGATATATTATAAGCAAACAAGAAAAAGAATGCGGACAGGTTCACAAGGGAACGTTATCAGAATCAGTGTTTAGAATTGACAGCTGTGCAAACCTATTGATAAATACATTTACAGTTTGTATACAACATGCTTTGTTTCAGTTACTGACCAAAGCATGTGAGGCATTTGATTGGGTGTCTGTTGCCAAGCATAACACAACATTTTCAAAATTACATTTTTATGTGTATTTATCAAAAATCTGATTAATAGGTTTGCAAACAAATCAACAGACTAATCAAAAGCAGAATTCCAGTAACAGAGATTCACAGAATTACACCTATAATTCTACAAATTATCTTCAGGAGTGTTGTTAATGTTAACTAAAAAAGTATTAAACTGGGTAAAAAAAAGAAAATTAGATTTTTTTAAATGCCAAGAAAGTTAGTTTATACTGAAGTACTAAAAACACTAAAACATAAAATAAATATAAAAGCTTATTACATTGATTACTGCAACTAAAACTGATAAAAAATAAACCTAAAAACTAATTCAAAATATTAATAAAAGTATGAATGATTACACCTAATTGGCCTACAGGTTATGATGAATAACAAGGATTAACCTACATATGATTACGAATAATGAATATGTTTGTAATATTCATCTAATTAGTTGTATAAAGCTGCTCAAACAAAGTGTTTAATTTAAAAAAAATTGAATAAAAGATTAGTAAGCGCATAAGTGTTACCATATACTGTATTCCCTACTTTATCCCGCACCCCTTTTGAAGTTGACATATATGTGGCGTTTATGTGTGCACAGGACAGTCCATGGGGACAGCTGTATGTTATCGCTCCTCTGCCATGACACACACACACACACACACACACACACACACACACACACACACACACACACACACACACACACACACACACACACACACACACACACACACACACACACACACACACACACACACACAAACACAAAAGCATGTTTGTGTAGATTTGTCATAAAGCGAGCAGTTTGCCGAATCCCAGCGCTCTGAGCAGGAGGATGTGAGAGAGCTTTGAGCTTGAGAGAGTTCTGTGAGAGAACAGAAATTACACAGCTTTGCAGGTTAGTCCAGACGGAGACGGGTTTATTTTTCTTCGACGTTCCCCTGGTGAACACTCCCAACCTCGAGACACAAACCAATAAAAGTGGACGAGAAAGAAGTCATATACCAAGCGATAATGCTCTGCCTGCACACGCGTGTCAGAGGAAAAAGAGCAAATGATTCTCTCGAGACAGACACTTGACATTTGTTGAATCAGACAATATATTCTGAAAAAAAGATAAATGAATTACTTTTATCTTTTCTCATTCCAATCTCTCATTATTCCCAGTTTATCAACCAGTTTTGGTCCGACGTGATGCTCATAAGCTTGTTTAATAGAAGCATATCTCTCCATTCCCCATGTCACCAAAATAAAAAAGGGTTGTGTAGGATTAGGGCAGGGGAGAGGACATTACTGCTTTGTAAAAGGGACTGAAGACATTTCAGTGCTCCTCAGAGGGAGGGATGAACAGCGGAAAGTACATGAGCGGGGAAGGGGCAGATACACTAGCAGAAGAAATCATTCAAATCCCCTCAAAGGGAAAACCAGTTTTCCAGTCTCACAGTAAAAAGGATTGGGAGTTCACACATGGATAGGTTTATGTTCGGTACACTCTGCCTACAAAAGAGCAGCTCAGAGAGAGAGAAGTATTATGTATACTGAACGCTTGAGTCAGTGTGCACCTGTGGATCCATGGCATTTACACACTTGCACCTGTCAAATTACCACAAGGAGGCTAAACTCTGTCTCAAGGCTTGTTATGTAAGTCGGCCTGAAATGAAAATTCACCATCCATCCATCCATCCATCGACTTTATCAATTGCTGATTGGCTCTTTTATTTAGAAGGTGGGACTTTTCCTGCCATATTGAGTGTTGCAGTTTCTCCATCTATATAGGTGAATCATCTTGATACACAGTCTTTGGTTCAACTCGTTTTAAAGTAACACTATGTAGTTTTTCAACCTTCATAATATATTTCCAAGACCCTTGTGATGGTACATCGACTTACAATAGGTTAAATGACACGTCTGCCATGGCCTGACGTGGTCTGTATCGCTTTTACTGGCACTATGTAACTTCGGGTTTCGGGGAGTAACCGGAGCAGAAAAAGAACTACAAAATTCAACTGCTTTACGGCATACATAGTTTTCTTTGTTTGTGATGTCTTTCATAAAATCATGCATCATTACTCTACCTTGTCTGTGGCCATTGTTGATTCCAAAGCGTTGCGAGAGTAGGCTGCGGTAGGCTAAATTATTTACGACAGCGGTAATGGACAATTCCACTTCCAACCTGTAGGGCAACCGCAGAGGGAAAGTTCCTTGGTGTTGCTTTAATTTACTTCCTTGTGTTCAAATTTGAATAGCAATTGTGTATCTTGTTTGCCACATAAATCTAAATTCAATTCAAACTGGTATTCTTAGTTCAATTCTGAAGGGTGCACAACCCTGCAACTCCAGATCCTTTGTTTTATTACTATTATTTTTTAGATTTATGCCTTTACAAGATAGTGCAGACTGCAGAGGAAACAAAATGTTTCAAACTCAGATCGCATGCGCACCACCTGTCATGCCAAGTCTACAACATCACCCCGTACAAAACACCAAATCAAAAACATTTAAACTGAAGTAACTAAAGTGAAGTCAGCTTGTAAATGGGTATCAGCAAGTTTTTTTTCTTCAGTTCACTCTGGTTCAGTTCAGATAGAGACGTGTAGCTGAATAAAGAAAGTTAAACTTTTTAAACTCAGAACATGCCACATTCAGACCTCTACTGTGACCACTGAAAGGTTCATCCCTCACAAACACGCACCCCGAGACCAGGCACTCACACACCTTCAGCCCACAAGGTCATTCTTCTGTCGCCAAGACAGCAGCACAGAAGTTCATTATCGTGTCCCTAATCTCAGGAGGAAGTATGCATGTTGACTGTAACCTTGGATTCCCTTGATCTCGCTCTCCCTTGCAGATACATGCACACACAATAACCACAGAAACAAGTCACTTCTAAAAATAAAGCCACAGCCACACATGGGAGGAAGAGAGTGAAAGCAAGTTCTGTTCCAAAACTTAGTGGGCTGCATACCTACACATTACATTCTGCCTTCAAACGCTTACCAGACATAACGAAATAAGTTTACAGAGTCATGTAACGTTCTATCCACACTGAAAGTGAAAATACTGCATACATAACATTTCCTACACTCTAGGAAAATATTTAGCAAAAATTGTAGATGTAGGGGAACAACAGCTTGTTACTAGGGCATTACCCTCAAAGTGGCATCTTTTATTTACCCCTAAGAGGTTCAAAGTAGTACCTTAAGGGTACATGTGACTACTCTAAAGGGCTTTTAACACTGCACTTAACACATATCGTTATTCTGAACCCTCCTTTTAACCACGGGTAGAAAATTGTTTCACACTTGTAGTTTAGAAGCAGGGTTAGACACCTTTTGTGGGGTTGTATATAAAAAGCAGTGTGGCAAGGAGGAGGGTGGGGCTGAGAGTCTGGGAAAGGAGCGAGTCCCACGGAGGAGCTCAGGAAGGATAGAAGTAGGAGTGGCGACAATGTAAGACGAGAGAGAACTAGGCCTGGACTTTATGTTGTGTTTTGTTTATATGCGGCAGTCATCTGTGAGGGGCTGCCGCTTTACTTTCGTTTTGTTGTTTGTTTACTTTGGTTATTAAAATTATGTTGACCGCTCACCTGTTCCCGTTTCCTTTTCCCCTTAACAACGAACTTTGTTAAAAGTAGTTTCAGCGTTTGAGGTTGTGGTGGAAATTTGAAACTATATTAAACTAACCATGTTTCTAACATCTAACCTTATTTAACATCTAACATTTGAACAGAATGTACTGTTCGAAACCAAGGGAAAACTTGTGACTTAGAGTGAGTGTGTGTGTGTGTGTGTGTGTGTGTGTGTGTGTGTGTGTGTGTGTGTGTGTGTGTGTGTGTGTGTGTGTGTGTGTGTGTGTGTGTGTGTGTGTGTGTGTGTGTGTGTGTGTGTGTGTGTGTAAATAACAGATATGGGAAATTAACCTAGACAGATGTCTAATTTTGAAACCTTGTTAGTAATCAACAAAAACAGAATTTGCTCCTACCTAGTAACAGGAGAGTTTGCATATAAAGAACCAATCGAATTGTGGGGAAATTATGTAATGTATCAGGTAATTTTGCCATAACCCTATTCTATAAAAACTGTTGTATTCGTGTTCTCAATGGAATTTGTTTGAGATCCTCCTGCCTAGCTTAAAGCTTCTTCTTGGGAGAGATGCTCTGAGAACTGCTCGAGTACTCTACCGGCCGTGATTAAAGCATTTGAAGGACATTCGCTGAAGTCTGTTAGTCGATTATTCCTGCGCAGGAAGTAAGCTAGTTAGTGGAATAAGTTATTTAGTGAAACACTAGAGACCTTACCACCAAGTGATAGTGTGGAGTGTGTTAGGAACACTAGAGACCTTATTCCTAAGTGATAGTGTTCGATAGGGGACGAGACGTCGTTCAACTCTTTGTGAGACTCTTAGGCGGGGTTAGATTGTGTCAACTCGCACGTTCAGAGGCAACTCAACTGAGTATAATATTTTTTCTCGGGGACGAGAAACCACGTTGTCGTCACTCTGCCAGACTGCAGAACCCTGTTGGACAGAGGGACCATTCCAGACGGGCTAAAAGGATTTAAGGTTAAGGTAGGACACACAGACTTCACACTTTTCCTTAAAAATGCTTCTAAATTAATTAAAAGGTTTAACTGAAACCTTTTCTGTTAAGTAAAATTTTGAAGAAAACTGGGTATCACATTTAAAAGATTTAGGATTTAAATTATGTTTTTTACCTTGGCTATTAAGGGCAATGATTATGGTTAAATTCAACCAAAGAGGTATTTGTGGAGTTCTCTGTGATTTGTTGTGTTTGAGAGTACGCCCAGAAAGCTGTCAATAAAACTTCCTGCAAAAAGCAACTTGTCATTCTGGATATCAAATTTGGGAGGGAAAATACAACGCAATTCTGTAGTACTGCAATTTGCTTTTTGTTTGAAAAAGACTTTAATTCTAATTGAATATAAAAAAAGATAAAGAGGGAATTGAGAAATGCTGAAACAAGATCAATAGATAAATTGAAAAATGCAGAAATTGTTAAAATTATAAATCATAATAATAGGAATGTGCATTCTGGAAGAATAATGAAATTTTTAATCATAAAGAAACTTTTATGGGTTTCATACGTTAAACTCTGATTTAATAAAGTATAAGAGATATATAAAATTGAGCAATAGGTGCTCTTAAAGTGATGAATAAATAATAAGATGTTAAAGGGACATTGTGTCCCAGTGCCTCGCTTTTTCAAATGCATGTTGCATCTACGGTAGCTGTTATGTACCAAAAAGCTATGAAAGGATGTCTTCTAATAGCACTTCGTTGAGTTTTCCTTCGGGTGAACAGGTTTGTTATTTCAAACAAACTGCAACTTGACACAACAAACAAACGAATGTTACAGTATGAATAAAAACAGTGCAATGCAGCCTTTTAAACGTGCCGGGGCCGTGACAAGCGCCTCTCACTGCTCTGCTCCTCCGTTTCTGCTGCTTTCAGTTACGTGACGCTGGCTCTGAACGAAAACGCATTAGGCTTGTTCGACTTGAACCGGCGCTGCAAAGACCGATCGGTTGATGACATCAAAGTACCGCGAGAGCGATTCAAAAGCATAAGGAGCCGTCTGCTCTCTAATCGCTCTCGCGGTACTTTGATGTCATAAACCGATCGGACTTTGCAGCGCCGGTTCAAGTCGAACAAGCCTATTGTGTATCAGCCCAGCAAGATCAACTGAATGACAATCCACACAGAAAGATTTCCGGGTTAGGTGCTGCATTTTCAATGATCACTACAGAGACCGTTTCAAATTTAGTTAGTTATCATTGTAACTTTATTATGTTTTGCTTATTCACTGGTTTCAGCAATTCTTCATATTCCTCTGTTTGAACTATAACACTACGAATCTGCTTTCAAATTGGACCAGTCCAGCAATCCTACAGGAAGTTCAATAGCAAAAGTGGGAATTTGACTCACCAATCAGTTGAAACTGGGGCTGGATTTGATCGTAATTAAATCTACCACAAAGTAAAAAATTTAAAATGTTGGAAAATTGGAGTGAAGAAGAGACCGTGTATTACCTTTATACTATAGCTTGATAGTAGTCTGCCATATATATTATGAAGATGCGCAATGCTATGTATAAAGATTACATGATGCGTTTGTCCAATCAATGACATTGACTTTGCAAATATAAGAATGTTTAGGAAGGTACAGTGTCAAACATCAGCATAAGAATAAATGATGGTTTGCTGGTCTTAGATGTCTCCTTTAGTTTGTATGGTGGTTAAGAAAGGTTTTGGGGAACTTTTGAATAGTACCAGTTTGGCCAGGTTGGGATATCAGGTAGGCTAGCTTAAACCAGCTAAGAACAGCTTAGGGTGGTTTAATCATTTTTTGCCAACAGGGAGTCAATAAGAACATAATATGTGATTCATTTCCAGTTATTTGAATAAATGAGAAGTTGAGTGTCCTATGTGATTTGAGCAAGGACTGCCAAGACCATTGCTAAAACTTTTTGCAAATCATTTTACGTTTTTTTTTGTTTCAACAAGAAAAAAAAGGTAAAACAGGACTTTATTGGATGTTGAAAAGTGGCCATAACATACAAAACAAAGCAAGATTATACTAGTTATTTGGGTATTGGTTAACTTTATCCAATAGCCCATGCTGCTTAAATAACAGAAAATAAGAGCCATAAAAACATTTTCTTTAAAAACTTCTTTAAAAAAAAACATGCAACATCAAATCTTTCAAAATTAATCTGTTAACAAAGTTAGTTATGATGTGTGTTACTTCACTAGGAAGGTATTGAGATTCAGTCTTTCTGATCTACCATCTCAGAATCTCACTCTCTCACTTCTTTTACCTGCATGAAGTCAACGAGACTTTCATTTATGCATTATTTAGCTAAATTCAATTAATTCTACATGCCCCATTTTGCCTGAATTACATTAGCAACAATTAAAATAAATGTTCCAGCCATATTTAACAGGTCAATTAAAATAACCTTTTGGGCAAATTGGGGGGGAAAAAAGCAGCAGCAAAGGACCTGTTAACAGTTTCAGGAGACAAATGACCAGAGCGGTTATTATATACAGCAGAGCTCCTGAGCTTCTGCACGAGAGAATGAAAACATTACTTATCAGCTGTTGATCCAAATGAACAATTATTCCAAGATGGTGTCTTAGCTAGAGGCTCTGCGACGAGCAGAGCACAGTGTAGAAAAGTGAGGGTGAAGATAGAGGAAGTCTGCAGTATATAAATTATTTGGAGAGCATGTTAGAGGATATAACTTGCTAATGAATAGAGCCATCAGGGTAGTGGAGCTCATGGAAAGGACTGCCATCTGCCTCCCCATTATAATAATGAACTGTGTGTCACCCCACGGCAGGGACTGTGCGCTACAGGTGCACAGAACCAGTGGGAGAGCATTATATACCAGAACATCCAAATAAGCTCCGCCCCTGGAGCACCTAGGTAGTTCCTTCACACCTCATTGGTTAGACAAATGCACTGGTGAACTATACCTGTCACTCAACTCAATACCACAAATCTGCAAACTACTGCCCTGAGAACTGTCAACGTTTAATTACAGTACCTCATGATTTTGTCTGTTAATGTTAAAGAGATAATTCAAAAAGAAAAATGTCCTCGCCCTCATATGACTTTCTTATGTGGAACATTCTGTGGAGATATTTTGCTAATATTTTAAAGAATGTATTTACTGCCTTTGTCTATATAATTGTCTATATAAAGAAAGTAAATGGGGTCCAAACAGTGTTACTATCATTGACTAAAATTAAAAGTTTTAAAAATGCTTTTAATTTTAGTCAGAGGACCTATTTTGCCCTTTTACAAAAGTCTTGATTTTGTTTTTGAGGTCTACTAGAAAAGGTTTTCATGCTTGAATTTATAGGAAACATAATTTTTTCCATAATTTACATTGTTGCAGCACCTCTCTTCCCAGTCTGTCTGTGACACTCTTGTTTAGTTCTGGTCTGAAGGGACGAGGCCTTCAATATGTTTGTCCACAATTTCACAAGTTGTACGGACTATGATACTTTACTTTTATTTTCCTTTTTTGGTCACCATTAATTTTAATTGTAGGAAAAAGAGCAGCATGAACATTCTTTAAAATATCTCCTTTTGCTTTCCACAGATGAAAGAAAATGACATGAAAGTGAGTAAATTATGACAAAAAAAATCCTTTTCTGGGTAAACTAATACTTTAATGTGTAATAAGGAATCCAAAATGACGGTTCAGTTGTCGTTCCTTTTAATGCCAAGTGTTAGTTCGGCAAGGATTAGAGTACCTGAGAAACACAGTGTGAGAGAATCCATAATCCCTCTGTGAGAAACTCTCTTCGATTACACCCGGCAGAAACATTCACACAGCACACAAACAGGAACAATCTGCAAAGCTATCAGAGAAAAGTAGTAGAAAGAGAGGAAAGGCACTGATAAAGTAGAGAGGACTTAGGGAGTATTTCCCCTGTAGCTGCTCTGAGTTCAGAGCGAGATCTGCCCTGAGAGGAATAATCTTTACAGAATGAAGATTAACCTCTGATTTCTGAGAGGCAATGACGGAGAAAACCAAGAGCCGTGAGAGACAACCAACATTTGAGGGCACGATCTCACCGGGGAAAAAGGTAGACATGAAAAGACTGACAGGAATAAAGGGCATGGATCCGTTTAGGGCACATATGAAGAACGATACATATAGGAAGATACTGAAAAAGGGAGATAGGTATTATATGTTGACAAACAATGACACAGATTCACATTTTTTGGATGAATGTACACCACAAAAATGTATTGAAGCAAATAAGGTTCATTTTAATTTCACTCATAAAAATTATTCTAGCCCTTCTTAGAGGTGACACATTTAAATCTAATTTGCTTTATTTAAATATATCTATTTAAGATCATATGTGTATATATATTTAATTGGTTTAACTAAACAATTATTAATAGCTCCACTCAAAAAAAAAATATTCATTGGATGAACTCAATTAAGTTGTGGGCAGGATTTCCATCCAATAAATATATGTAGCCAACTCAAACTGAGTACATCCATTCAACAGAATGTAAATCAGTTAGCCTAACTCATTTGTATCAAATAGATGCAAAAGAATATAAACAAGTGAGGCTAGCTTATTTTTATCAAATACTTATTACTAACCAGACTGACTTTATTTCTGTCAGACGTCTACAAAAGTTTTATTGAGAAATAACAGGGGTTCAACTCTATGTTTTCCATTTGAAGTCACCATAACAGTGATTAGTGTTTCCATTAGTTGGGCTAATAACTCTTATTATATCTATTGTCTTTTTAGGCTGCTATGACAGTGTGTTTTTTAAACACATTTGGAGCAGCAAAGAAAGCTAAAGTGAAATGAGATAAGCTGATGATGGTTGATTGTTTTATAATCATCATTAAACAGTTCACTGAGGTATTTTAATCTAACAACTATGTTTTTTTCACAACAAACCTTGTTACTGCAGCATGAGATCAAGCATTATTATAAAAATAAGTTTGAAAACTTTAACGAACATGAGCACAAAAAAGTAGGTTTATGATGACACACACAGACATCAACAATCATCGTATGAATCTCAACAATGGTGACAATCACAAATATTTAGATAACCAGATTAATTTAGAACATCAATGAAAAGCTACTAATTCACAACAAATACAACAGCAAAAAATAAAAGCAAATATTTAGAATCAAACAAAATTATAGGACAGTTCAGCTGCATAATTTATTCATGTTGTAATGCATGCTGGGAGTTTTGTACTATGGTGGTACCCAGCATGCATTGCAGCAAAGTACTTTTGATTGTCACCATTGTTGAGATTCATACGCTGATTGTTGATGTCTGTGTGTGTCATCATAAACAGACTTTGTTGTGCTCATGTTAGTTAAAGTCTTCTAACTTATTGTTATAATATTGCTTGATCTCATGCTGCAGTAACACAAGGTATGTGTTGTGAAAAAAACGTGACAATAATGGTTAGATTATAAAAACCTCAGCAAATCATTCTGTTTCATTATGATTATAAAACCATCAACAGGTAACCATCATCAGCTGATCTCATTTCACTTTAACTTTGCTGCTCCAAATGTGTTTAACAAACACACTGTCACAGCAGCCAGTAAAGACAATAGATATAATAAGAGTTAAGAGCCCAACTAATAGAAACATTAATCACTGTTATGGTAACTTTAAATGGAAAACATTGAGTTAAACCCCTGTTAATTCTCAATACAACTTTTGTAGACGTCTGACAGAAATAAAGTCAGTCCGGTTAGTAATACGTATTTGATAAAAAATAAGTTAATCGAGTCACCCGTTTATATTCTTTTGCATCTATTTGATACAAATGAGTTAGGTTAACTAATTTACATTCTGTTGAATGAATGTACTCAGTTTGAGTTGGGGCTACATATATTTATTGGATGGAAATCCTGCCCACAACTTAATTGAGTTCATCCAATGAAACTTTTTTGAGTGTATTGAGGGTCTCAGCTAGAGGCAAAGTTACCTGACTGACAGGGTCTCTGAGGATTTAAGTCAATCACAGATGCTACACAAAAAACGTGGCCAAGAAATTGAGATTCTCCATGTGGTGATGTCCATTCAGCCTGGGCCTCTCCTGAAAAAACCGCCTTCATTTAGTCAGTCCACCATTCAATAACTTCATAAATGTGTCTGGAGTCAAAAGTTAGGGACTTGTGTGTGCGCATGAGAGAGATAGAGAGAGAAAGAGTTCCAGTGAAGATGACATGTTTGTGTTTGCCATGTTTTTAGACCACCAGTGCGCACAGAGAATGTTCATCTGGCATGGAGAGGAGTTCTCATGGCTGGCAACTTTATAAATGTGTGTGTGTGTGTGTGTGTGTGTGTGTGTGAAGCGGATTTTTGGCCTGAAAGTGAAGAGGCATTTTCACTGCTCTCCAGAACTACTGGAGCGACACTGCATAGTCTGACGGATAAATTTAAAATGGTGAGAATGAGGGTGGGGAAAGAGATATAAAAGAGAGAGAGGCTATGCTTTAGGATGGAAACGTGCTTTCGCTGTCAAATGCTCTCATTCTTTGCAGCGTCTAGCTCGCTCTCCCTTTTCTTCAAATTATTTGTATTAAAATACGCTTTTCATGAAAATATTCCTAATCTACAATTATGAATGCCATCAGTGCCTAGGGAACATATAATAGTTAAAAGGGTTAGTTCACCCAAAAATAACAATTCTGTCATCATTTACTCACCCTCATGTCGTTCCAAACCCGCAAGACTTTTGTTCATCCTCGAAACACAAATGAAGATATTTTAATGAAATCTGAGAGATTTCTGTCCCTCCATTGACAGTCCACACAACTACCATTTCGACACTTAAAAAAAGTTAATAAAGAGAAGGTAAAACGTATCTATTTAAACGGAGCGGTTTAGCCCAAATTTTCCATAGAGACACAATCTCTTTATATGATGAACAAATTTAATTTAGGCTTTTATTCACAATCATTAATCAACTAACACATCAGTTGTGGCAAACGGAAGCTCAAGCTCACCAATGAGGTTCATTCTCGTGTGTTACGCAGCAGGTTTGAGCTCCAATGAGGTTTATTCTCACAAGTACAAGTACAGTTGGGCATCTGTTTATGTTCGCTACTCAAAGAAACATATAGAAACATTCACTGATCAAAGAAACGCTGATCCGAGTTCACATTTGAACTAATGCAGACAATTTAACTTAAGAGTAACTTTGAAGACTAAAAACTTCTACTTCTAAATAAAAACAAGCATTTAAAAATGTGTAAAACATTTAAAAGAATGTAAAAAACTGCACTTACATGGCACAATAACTGAAAAATAGAGAAACACGGTGTAATGGCTGGAGGCTGATCTGCTATTCTGATTATTTGTAATGCAATTTAACTAAAGCATAAAACAATGCATTAAAAACGTTTTAAAATGCTGTATTTATGACACAGGAACTGAAAAGTAGCAAGATGATGTAACTGCCAAAGACTGATCTGATGCATGTGTTAGAAAACAGAAAAATAGAAAGTCATGATTGAAAAATTAAACCTCAAATTTGAATTCAAAATGGACTGCATTTGTAGGATTATTTGTGATTCATTTGGTTAATCGGTGCATCATGTAATTTATTTGATTCATGCGTTTTATCATGCCCTCCTACTTAGAAAATAATAGGACGCAGTCAGAAGTGGTATATGGTTTGATTTGTTTATTCTTTTTAAAGCAGATCAGGGACTCAACCTGACCCTCGTGTGAACGACAAGACAAAAAAATCGATATTGAACATCACACGCAAAAACACAATGAACAGCTGGAAGATGTGACTAATGCAATGGGGAGTGTGATGGAGGATTGTGGTGGATTAGAAGGGTGGATCACAGGTATGGCGGCTGGATAAATAAACGATAAGTGGCCAGACGGACCAAACCTAGAACCAACTCTGATTTCAGAGTTCTTTGATTTTGTTGCGGTTGGTTCTAGACTGGCCTAGCGAGGGCAATATTTGGTGTCTAGTTCGGTTGTTTTCAATGAATGCTTTCCTTTTTGAACCAAAAACATGTGTTTGGTTCAGGTGCTCAGAACGTTTGAGTTCCACCTATGATCGCCGCTGCTTACTGATTCTGTCCCTTTCAGAATGTGATTTCTCCTTACTGGATTAAAGAGAAATAACAGGAAGGTGGTAGGAAGGTAAAAGTGATGGGGGAAAGGAACAGGAAAAAAGGAAGGTTTAAGGGTGTCTATCTATCTCTCAATTCACTGCAGATTCTGGTTCAGTTCTGCTCAGGTGTGTCTCCGGGTGGTGTCTTTCCTTGGCAACAGTCGATAAACGATGGGATCACAGATACAAACAGGTCTTCCTCTCTTCCTGCACGGAGACTTAACCCCCAGTCCTCAACTTGTCCTAGACAAAGATAAAAAGACAGAATTCTTGTTAGGAAAAAAGCGAGAGATGCAGTGTCCCGTTTCCACAGCATCTGCATGCAAATACACAAAGAGAAAAAGAGAGTTCGAGGAGAAAAAGGGAGTGAATGTGAGTGCATGTGTGCATATTCTTGAGAGATGAACCACGAGGCAAGCCATGGTGGAAGCAAAAAGCCCCAACACAACCAAACGTAAACATGCGGCTCTTTCAATACACATCTCTCACGGGCTACTGCACTCGATAACAGGAAATAAGAATCCCTCGAGTGAGAGAGGGAGAGAGTATGGAGAAAAAAAAGGAGAGGTGAGGGAGATAGATGGGCGTTATGACTATTTAAAAAAAAAGAAGGAAGAAGCAATGGTGGAGAGGTTTAGAGAGAAAACAAAACAGATTCGTCCTCATTTGAACTTCAATTAATATGAACATTAATTGCAATTGCAACCCATTTTATGTAATCATTAACTGACATATATTCGCGTGAAACGGAAGCATTATAAAGCATCATCATAAAAGTACTGAAGTACATAACATACTATAAAAAGTCCATATGACTATATGCCAAGTCTTCTGAAGTCATATGATCAATTTTGTTTTATTGAAGATTTTGCATTGACAATCTCTTAAATCTTATTCATGTTTACAATTTGCACATATAAAATTTGTCATGTCAAGAAGTGTCATAGCAGGTTTGGTGTCATTGACACCAATAGTTATTGGGCCCTATCTTGCACCCAGGGCATTTGACTTTGTACACCGATGCATGTCATATCATTCCTATTTTGCACCCGACGCACAGCGGACTTTTCCCTCCACAGACGCACGTCGGTAAATTAGGGAATGGACTTGCGCTCCCTTTCAGTGTAAAGAGGCGGATTGTTCCGGCGCAAACGTTCCCTGGTGCTATTTTGCAGTTGCAGAAAACAATTCAGCCAAAGACCAGGAAAAACATAGTCTAAAGTCAGTGGCGCGTTATTCAGATGCTATTTTAGAGCCGCATGCTTGGCCATAATGTAGCGTGTGCACAACGCGCATACACTTTGCTTCTCTCATTTACAGCAGTTCCTATTTTTGCAAACCATACATAATTACAAGGAAAAACATTACCACACGAGGGAAATCATTGTGGTGTCCATGAAGATGTGAAAAAATAGGCATAAATCTAGCTTACACATTTACCCAAATTATTATACGCCCGTTTATCTGAAGCTAATTTGGGTGGGTTTCTCTCATCCCCATATAATGTCACTTCTCTGTCTTTTACGGCCCTGAAGAGAACGTTGGTCTCCTCGGCTGTGAACCGCTCCAGGTGTGCACCTAGCAAATCCGCCATGGAACAAGCGCGCTGTGAGATGACGCTCTGATTGGTTTATTTCACGTTACGCCCAAACCACACCTATGGGTAATGTAGCTACTTCAGACCAAACCATTTTAGATTTGCATCAGGCGCAGAGAATCGCCCACAAAGTTACTTGCATTTTGCGTTTGATACTTGCATATCAGATCATTAAAATAGGGGCCATTGTAATAGACTGTAAAGCACCAAATTTGATATGCACATATATAAATCAGTGTTATTAACTAAAACTAAAGCTATTAAAAAAAACGCAATTGATATTAAGATAAAAATTTTATAAAATATTAAAATTACATGAAATCTAAAATCATCTAAAAACAAGTAAAATTAACAAAACGAAAACTGAAATAAAAATTAAACTAAATAGAATTATTAAAGTAAAATAGCTAATAATAGAAATGACAAAAGCACAATACAAAACTACTACCACTTAAACTAAAATAAGAATGAAAAATGAACATATAAAAATATACGCTAATTAAAAATATTACTCAATAGTACATAAATAATAAAAACACTGATTGAAATTGCTCAATATGGTAATTTTATTAAGCTTTTTGTCATTTCTTGTAGTGTGACAGCCCTTGGTCACCATTCACTTTTATTATAATGAAAAAGACTTCTGATCGACGAAATAAAACCATATGGCTTGCAACAATATGACGGTGAATAAATCCCTTTAAGGCACCTCAATGTATCTCTCAGGCACTCACTGCTTGTGTGAGCGCAGTATCATAATGCTAAAATATGCGGAAAGTTCTTGAGTTGAGGAAAAACACTCAAACAGGTGGTGGCATTAGTCCCAAACCTCTGAGGGGAAACAAAAGTTTAAGCCAGTGAAAAATACGTCTTGGCACAAACAGATGCTGCAGTCACAAACTCTTTCGTACTTTTTCTGAAAGAATGGACGACAGTTGAGAGAAGAGAGAGAGAGAGAGAGGGGGGGGGAGGGTGAGGAGTGTTTGACCACGCGTTAAGAATAAGAAAGAGCGAATGAGAGATCGCTGGTGATAAAGTAGTATTCATGGTGCTTAGAGAGGAAGAGGGCGTGTGCTTTATCTCTGGACTCAGGGCACTATCGGCTCGGGGTTGTACCGCAGTCACTGCTTTACAAAGTGATAGAAGGAGAAGAAGGTCACAGCCAAAATATTATCAGTCCAGGAAAGATAAACCATGGAGTAATTACGTTCACAAAGCCACAGCCATGACCGATCGCTGTCGTTACCCCTCTGCTAGTCGGGCTGTATCAGGGGAATTCATTCCTCTTTAGCTGTGGTGACCACTGATTATAGAGCCACTCTATCTAGACGCTTTCAATAAGAGTTATTTATACAAATATACAGTGCTTATCATGTCCATGCTCTCTGAAAACGACAAGGATAAGATCCTGAGGGACTTCCAGATCCAGACAGACAAGCAAGGACTGGCCAACAAATCAGACTTTGTGATCTACAACAAAAGCCAGGGATTCAAGGAGAACACAATACATGACATTCAAAGACGTTCTGCAGGTGAAAGGGTGTCTAATCAAACTCTACAGTATTTTGGTCCAAGTTCAATTGTTCATTGGTAAAAAATTTAGTTGAATTAAACCGATGCCAGCATGGAAAGAGTGCCTGACGTGCCCACATCCTCAAGGATCATGAACAAAACTATGCAAGGTAAAATATTACAGATAAATACATTAAATATGGCTTCAACTTGCATATTGTTCAGCCTATGCAGCTAATGATGATACAGTATTACTTCATTTCAATGTGCTATTTTTATGTACTTTACTAAGATAAACCTGGTGTAACATTTGTGATAAACACATTGGTATTTAGGTCACTATACTTGACATCCAATTTAAAATACAGGTCTAAAAACCAGCTGAAAACTACTGTCCTGGTTTTCAAGAAAACAGACATGATACAGCACTGTTTCCTGCACTGCTGAATCTACAGCACATGGATAGAAATGATATTTGATCAGAGTTATGAGTTTGCAGTATGCATTGAATGTAAAGATAAAAGACTGGATACCGATATAAAGCCATTGCAAACAAAACAGCAAACAAAAAGTCTTTGGAATATGAGTGTTGTGCGAAGAACAGACACAAATTCAGTAATTTTTTTCAATTAAAATCTCTTAAATCACATTGATACTTTGCTTATACACAGTACAAATATGGTTTGTCAAAAGAGATTTCACTGCAGGTCTGGTATAACACAAAACAAAATTCCAAATTCACAAACTTTGCATGGCTGCACAGGAATAGGACTCCATCTCTCTTTCTCACACATACACAGAGCACGTAAGCTGTTTAGCTATTTTGTTATCTGGCTGTTATTTTTTGGTGTTCCTGCAGTGAATAATAAAATGCATATTACACAGGTAAGCTCTGTTCCTCACAGCAGAGTCAATAAAATCATAAAATACCTCATACCCATATTCAATTTCCCAGACATCAATACTGGGCACACGAACATGCATGTACGCAAAAACACAAAAACATTAGAGATGCTAAAGAAGTTACAGGTAAATTCGGCGCATACACAACTATGAATAAAACATCTCTTTATTTACATGATGTATTACTTAAGTGCTGCAGAATTCACAGTGCTGCATTAAACTAATACCCAAGAGGGCAACACTCTTTTGCTCTCGCTACCCAAAAACTGTGCCGTTGTAAAAATCTAATGGAGAGACCCATCTGAATATAAATTGTGTTTGCATGGAATTGCTGGAGTGTGCGGAGGAGATTTTCAGAGAGGGTCGGTCCAATTCTGCCCATTGCCATCCTTACATTGCAGAATCGGGACTGGGGATGTTGCGGCGGTGGGGCATTGTGGGACGGTGCTATTTAAATGACTTGTCCCCGTTCCCACTTATTTCATTTAACACACACTTAGGCACACACCAAGAACAGCAGCTGTCAGCTGGTATTATGGAAATGATTCTTTCGTCTGAGCCTACAATTTAGAGTGAACTTAGTGGCGCCTGTAGCCAAGCAGAAAGTGAAGAGAACGCTAGGCAGAAGTTTTGATTTGCAAATGGAGGTGTGGGTCAGGCAGAGAGTGTGTTATTACAGAGCTTGGAGAGGATGGCAAGGCTGTTTCACTGGATCTTAATGCTGGAGGCTAAAGAGCAGCTGTAGATGCTAATTCCTACGCTGGGGTTGCTGGGAAGTGGTAGAATGCACAAAACAGAAGACACACACACACTAGAATGCATCTCAATTCACACTACTAGCACTACGGGCAAATGTGGCAAAAGTTTGACTGATTCTTCTACAAACTATTACATTTATATTAAAACATTAACATTTTACATCTCATGTGCCCTGGAATAAAGATCTCAAACTGTACACGTATTTACCATATAAATAAAAAATATATGAAAATATATTTATATGAAAAATAAAAACAGTTGTATGTGTATATATATATATATATATATATCTTTATGTTAGATAAAAACAAACTTTTATGCAATTAATCGCGATTAATCAATTTGACAGTTAAAAATTGTAAAATTCTGTGAAATGTAACATTTCAACAGTTCTTAACTTGGGTTAAAACAAAATCAGCAAAAATAAAAGTGAATAAACATCATGTTAAGGAGTTTTTGGATCTGATTCAACTAAACTAAGATTATTCAGTGGTGAAAATGTCAGGCATACACAAACACACACTCAGATATTCACCTGTTTAGCATGGTTGACGCACTGTAGGTATTGAGAGGCGATGTTGGAGCACAGCAGAGTTTTTCCAGCATTATCTCTGTAGCACTTCAGAATCTGCCCCTGAAGGTCAGTGCACACTGGACTAATTTCATATCGCCTGTGAGAGCCAGAGAGAACCAAAAGGTAAAAGGAGAAAGAGAGAGAGAGAGACCGTAAGAGGACAGACAAATTTAGCAAATGAATGTGGTCATTCATCATAGTTACATTTTCCATTTTTAATAAACTGATCCTGTAGCAGTGACAAAGAGCATATAAATGATGTTCTTGCTGTGTTTTCACAAGTAAACATCAGATCAATCACTAGTCAATAGCACAATTGATTTGTGCAGAATTAGTTTGCAGTATAATTGCATGTTGAATCACAGTGCAGGAGGTCTAACAATGTACTTCTTCAAGACATACATCAGCTGTAGAGGCCGTAGACATCCTGAACCACACACATTTAACCTAAATGAACACACTATACTATGAGTTTATATTTATAAACCCACACCTAAACATTTGGCATTTTTAAATTAAAGAAAAAAACTAAAATATTCCTACTTTATTAATCATTTTTGACTTTTGACGACCTTCCTAACTGTCAGATTTAGATGACTTCTGGTGACAGTTTTACCTCTTGAGCATAGCTAAGTAAAGCCACACAAACACCCACCCGTCCAGACAATAGAAAGCAGTATTATTCAGTGCAGCTTATGTCTCTGATGTGTAGATTCTCCGGTGGCGGGATGGTCCCTCACTGACACACACACCTGCATCTAAACCCCTCCAGCTGTCCCATGTGTCTGAGCCCAACAGTCTGCACTGATATAGACATTTTGGCAAACAAATGATATGGACATTTTGGCAATTAAATGATTTATTGTCTGATATTAGAATGCAATATTAAACTACATTTTAAGAAAATTAAACTAAACACCATGCAACAGATATTTATTTTACTGAGGAATCTTTTTTCATATTTCTCGTCTACACACACATACATACATAATATATATATATATATATATATATATATATATATATATATATCTTGTTTGTCATGTTTTTGTATCTTCCACAAACATGACTAGTAAGATTAAACAAATTGGATTCCAACAAAGTCATTATATGCTAATGTTATAAATTTATAATATTCATATAAATAAATCAACCATAAATCTTGTAAGAAACCTTCAGTCTTTTCTATTTCCTTTTCTCTCAATGATAGAGATTTCCACATTTTTATGTAGGAACAATATGTCTATGCAACTGCAATTATATTTTGGCAGAAACTACCATGGGTGATATTTAGAAAGCAACCTGTGCACTCAACTCAAGAGCGCTTTTTCAAAATGTATTTGCAAAACACCCCAGAATATCCAAAGTTTGACCCAGACAGCATTGAGTTTCATGCTGGATTTTACAAAACGTTGCAGATTGCTATCAACAACTTGTCTATTACTCAAGGTCACAAAAAAAAGACCAAATATCGCTCTTTGGAGAAAATACAGAAGATAGAGCAGGTCACACTGGGCATATTGATGAAGACCACCCGATTCCCATGAAAACTGAGGCCCAACGTGTCCAAAAATAAAACATCACCTCTGTCCCCGGAGGATTAGAACACACACACAAAACTCTTGACAGGGGTGACCTTTGGGTAAGCAAAAGGCAAAGCAAGGATTGGGCGGGAGGGAGATGTTATCTTGCTCTATTCAAGGAGACGCTCTTTTTAGATCAGAGCGGTTTAATCCGCGCCGTCATTCATATTAACTGCTCTGAAAGGGAGATGAATGAAGGAGTGAATGAACGCCTGCTGTCAGTCACCACCCCAACTCTTTGGGTCTCGGAAGGACTGGGGATGCACCCGTTCGCTTTTTCTCTATCTCTCTGTCCTTTCCTCAATCCGTCCACTCAAATACACACAGCTGCTGTCTATCAAACATCATCCCCCTTCTAGAAAAAAATTACAACAACAAAAAAGGCGAAAACATACTTCTATGTGCTAATGGTACTTTACTGGTGATGGAAAAGTATATAATTTTAAGTATGAATTAAAACTGTATGGTAGTACTGGGACATACCACTACCATGTTATATAAAAAAAGAAGAAAAAAAAAAACTATGTATGATAGTCTCCTTTGGTTCATTTATACTTGAGGAAGTCCAAAGAGTCACAAACACCTTCTTATAGTTTAAGGGTTGTGAACAATATTAGCCTAAAAAGCATGATACTGAACTTGATATTTTATGTATCACACTTCGCATGTAAACATAAGAGACAGCTAAAAACCTTCAAATTGAATTTATATTTATGAATTATATAATTATAAATTAAATATAAGCATACACTACCATTTAAAAGTTTGGGGTCAGTGGGATTAAAAAAAAAACATTTAGCAAATGTGACAGTAAAGATTTGATCATGTTATCAAAAAATGATAAAAAAAAGTTGTTCTTTTGACATTTCTATTCATCAAATCATACATTCATACAATATCATAGTTTCCACAAATTTTTTTAGGCAGCACAACTGTTTTCAACATTGATAATAATAAGAAATATTTAAGGACCAAACCAGCATATTATGATTTCTGAAGACTTTACTGTTCAGAAACATTAATTACTGTTTTGTACTGTATTTATCATCAAATAAATAATACCTTGGTGAGCATAAGATACTTTTTTCAAACACAATAAGAAAATCATTCTGCCCCCAAACTTGAACAATAAAAAAAACATGTATACTACAGATAAAGCACATCAACATTGGCATACTACTTTCAACATATTATGATTAGGGACACAGTAGGCATGTTTCCATCCACACCTTTTTATCCGAATTAAGTGATATCGAATGAAAAATGCCTTATGGAAACAGTAAAATACGATGAATATCGATGAATATCGACTCAAATGAAATACGTTCGGTCTCATCGGATTTTATCTTGATACGGCAAATGCGATAAAAGCTGATGGAAACGTTATTTGCCGAATAAATAATGAATTGCGATTAAGTTTTAGGCCCTTTTATGGTTGCAACACGCCACAAAACATAGAAGAAGACGAGTTCATTTCCGGCCAGTATTCCCGCTCTGTTTGCGCACACATGGCGGATGTCAACAAAGACAGATGTAAGTGGACAAAGCAAAAAAATGCTTCAACCAAAGGGTTTCCGTGAAGTGTCTCTGAACCACGATCTCCCAGAACTGATGGAGCGCTGTCGTTCCCACACCACAGGCTGCCTCCGTTGTCGTCGGGCATTTACGTGCATCTGCATCATCATAGCAATGTGTTTATAGAGTCGTTGTTTTCTTATGTTAGGTTTGCTTGTTATTACGTGGCTTGGTTGAATTCTAATGTAGAATGCGGTGTGTTATTTCTTGTTAACAGACTGCGGAGCTGCTAAGTATAACACACCGTTGCCATGGACGCAGTTCAGAGACGGAACAGACTATTTTCTTTAGCAGAAGCACTACTCGTTTTAAATCAATAAACTCCTTTTTAAGTTAATATTTTGTGTCAAATTATTGATTTATTTGGTAGGTAGCCATGTAATAAGCAGGATAATGTATAACGAGGCGGTTGTTAGCGAATACAAACCCTTCAGGCTAACAACCGCCTGCCATATACATTTTCCCTTACATATGACGCTATCAGCTGGCACATAAGCACTATTAGGCTCCGTTTTGTCTAGCAAAACTTTGTTCGCAAAAGTTTGATTGAATGTTGTTCGATTCAGTGCGAAAATGAATGGAAACATCTTAAAATGTCTCAAATCAATTCGATATACCAATTTGATCGCAAAACAGCATGTGACGTCATTACGTACAGGTTTTTATTCGCTTTAAAGCCGTTGGATGGAAACACACTTTCACCAGCTTTATTCGCATGAGTTTTTTTTTTTACCGAACTTCAGATAATTCGGTTGACAAGAGGATGGAAACATGGCTATACTCTTAATCATAATAAATATTATGTTATATAGAACGGATAGTATGCAAATTGGTTTTGGAGGGAAAAAAACAGGGGAAAAAAGCTTTGTTGTTCAAACACGTCATCTGAGGTTTAAACCAAATGCCAATGGCATTATGGGGAGAATATCCACACATCAATACCTTCACCATCTCTCTTTCTAGCTCCCATTCTCTCCCTCACAACCCACAGATCGGGCGTCAAAAAGCAGGACAGCTCTATGAGATCATAGGCGTGTATATATTTATTTATGTCCGCGTGTAAATCCCTCCATCCAGCTGAAATGGTTTTTGGAAGAAAAGAAGTAGATGTGGGTCATAAATCACAGCCAGCAGGCGCTCGAACGACTCTGACACCGAGGGCTGAGAGAGACACACAGATATGAGATGCTTTATCACAGGAGGAGCGAGAAAGAGAGAGCTTCTGAATGAAACACAGGGAAAAGAGGAGAAAGGACAGAAAGAGACTGTGCTCTAAATTATCCCATGGTTCTGCAACCTTTCTTTTAACCTACACTAGCACATGAAGGACTTCCTATAGGTGTGCCGGTCTGTAGGGGATTTACTAGGCAAAAAACCATTCGGGCACAGTAGCGCAGGGAGAAACGGCAGACGAGAGGCACAAAGACGCCCTTCCTACTGCATTCAGCTTGTTAAAATACCAGCACACATTTCTCAAACAGTCTTAATTCTCTCAAATCAAGACTAATGAAATATCGGTCCACCGGCGCTGCGTATTTAAGTCCAGTGCTTTACAGTCTGTTCGGATGAACTGAGACGTCTCTCTCTTAACAGACATGTGACTATCCGTCATCATTATGAGCACTCGCAGTCTAGCGGGGTGAAGAGGTTAAGCGGCCACTTCTGAAAAAAAACACATGTATGTTCATTTAGGAGCTGACGGCGTGTGTGACAGGCAGACAAAAATCAAAACAAATGAAGCAGTTACGAAGAAAAATGATAAGCACTCATTTTCGTCGTTTTTAAAACATGATCCATCAGTTGCGAAAGGGAAGAGGAGACGCCACGGGCTCCGAAACTAACTTGCATCGTTCCCATTACCTGTCGGGCTGGAAAGAAAGAGGAGGGGTGGGGGGGGAGGAAGGGTTTTCGATGGGGAAGATGAGCAGAGGTCAGATACCAGGGTGAGAAAGGCAAGGAAAGACAAAACACAACGATGAAGGAGTAGGAGAAATGATTTATAGGTAAAGATGTAACAGAGCTAAGAGTGGTCCGCCGGCAGTCTGGAGACACACTTTCAAGATGATGAGGGTTTGATAACCTGTGACAGCACCAGTCATAACAGTGTGTGGAGCTCCTCTTGTTGAGTGAGAAGGCCATTTACTCCGCATTGATATGCTTTGCTGTTCAGCCGTCGACTGACCTCTTTTAAAACAGAATACTTAGCTTAAATATTATGGCTGGTCTACTGCCGTTCACTTATATTTCGCTGTAATAGCTATAATTGTGTTCTCCGAGACAGGTCAAGCTGTGCTTCAATAGGCAGTCAAACTTCATGGCCTTTTAAGAGGAGTTATTTCTTCTAAAGAGCAGACTATTATAGTCTAAGATTTTGCTGTGTATTATGGGGCTTTTCCAAGGAGACGTGAGAAATACCAACACACAGTCTCAGAAATAACCTCTATATGCAAATGAAGGTGCTAGGGATCCAAGATATATTGGTACTGTATTGGATATCAACGGATATTGGAACTTCAATACTCAATTGCTATTTTTTATTCAATTAAGGTTCCAATGCTGTCTTTTAACAATCACTGAAAGTTACATAAATAATTTAACAATGCCATCAAATGGCACAAAACAATTGAATTTACGAAGTAGTTTTATTTTTTTATTTATGAATAAAAACTATTGAAATATCAGAAAATTTGTTTTTGAATGCAATGAATGCATTTTTCTACTATAAATAATTTAATATTACATAACACCAAATACACATGTTTCAACCTATCTTTATCACTTTATTAAAATTAAGCAAAACAAAATGACAAATGTTTACTGTACTTTCACGAGGCATCAATCTTTTGCATTCGATGCATCCTCAATATCAAGAAAACATCCGGGTACTTTCATGCATCCTCTGTACTTGTGTTCTTGAGTATTGGATTAGAACTTCGACGGTTGATGATTACGAAGTACGAGAACACAAGGTCGCAAGATCACTTAAAGGGGTGGTTTACTGCTTTTTTTCTTTGCATGACTGTGTTTATGGGGTGCAATATAACATGTCTTCGTGTTTTTTGTTTTTTTTAAAGCCTTGTTTTTCATAAATTTCACCTTTGTTGTAAGCCGCTTTATCTGTCATTTGAACGACCGGTTGACTTCCTGATTCTATGAAACCACTCCCTCAGAAACAGGCAATGGGTTCAGATTGGTTAGTTGGGCCGCTGTGTTGCAATTGGCTAAACCGCGTAGGAAACTTCACGCCCATTACCTTTACGGGCGAAAGCTGCATGTGCTCCGGTCAAATGTAAATAATGGTGTCAATACTGCGTATCAGTTTGAGCCAGAATCAGACCCAGAAAGCGGCAATGAAGAGAGTCAAGCAGAACCTCCCCAAACACGGCTCTTACAAAAGGTTTCTGAATGGTAATGAATGATTCATTTTTGTATGTTTCTGAATGATTCATTTTTGAATAATTATTATTCTACTCTACTATTATTATATAAGAATTTCGATATGCTGTTACTTGAAAATGCTACTGCTGCTTGTTAGCTTTATATACATGGAAAATACATTTACAAAATTAGTACATAATTACAAATTCAGGTCCAAAATGTTTGTACACGTTTGTCATAGACACACAAAATAGCATAACTAAGTGGCTACTAAAGCCAGCGCTGGCATTTGTTTACGTCCTTGATAAAAACTAAAGCATTATGCCTAAAATTATACATGCAAATACATTTAAAATTATTAAGTCTTACTTACAGGTTGTGGCCCAACAACTGCTGCGTCTGGTTTTAAAGTTGGAACTGCTTCATGCTTAGTAACAGTTTCTTGTTGAATCCGGCATTGAATTTAGTGGAGATT
The DNA here is from genome assembly GCF_051911475.1 of Siphateles boraxobius. Classification (NCBI taxonomy): domain Eukaryota; kingdom Metazoa; phylum Chordata; class Actinopteri; order Cypriniformes; family Leuciscidae; genus Siphateles; species Siphateles boraxobius. The sequence goes on along the minus strand of NW_027508799.1, from coordinate 24,379,757 downwards.
CTGGAAGCTGTCTTCCGTAAAATGCGCAGCACAGAGAGCTAAATTGCGATTGTAATTTTCAGGAACATAATCAAACATAAATTGTAGCCATTGCTGACGATCTACAGCGTCCGTAGGAAGCCCGAACACAGAAGACCTGACAGCTGGATGAAAATAACACACTTTCGACGGCATGGCTACTGCTCTCCACTATAACTCTTCCTCTTCGACAAAGCAGCAGAAATATGGCCATGCCCCCTTTTTTGCATATTCCGGAGGGAGGGTTGATGTAAATTTATGGGTTAGTTACGTATAAAACCCGGGAGTATCTCGTTGTAGTCCCATTCGAGTCGTTTTTGTAGGCATTAAACTTCCTGTTTTTTAAAAGACGATATCTCTGCTTACGTTGAACTTTCAGCGCAGCAACTTTGGAGATACTGTTCACGCACCAACAGCAACATTACACAATATTTAAAATGAAAAAAGTGAAATCGCAAATCAACCACCCCTTTTAGAATACTAGGGCTGTCAACTTTAGTCGTTTAGTCGACTAATCGGTCGATGCCGTCTTGGTCGACTGACATTCTTATTGGTCGACCAGTTGCATTTTTTTTTTTTTCAATAGAAAGAAATTTTCAATGATTTACTCCTTGATATATATTCCTTTATAAGCAGTTATATATTACTGTATTCTAAATATAATTAGCCTATGGTTTATCCCCAACTTTAAATGCTTTAATTTAGGCTATTTTGTAACAGCGCCACAGTTTAGCGCACACACATAGAACACTCGGTTCGCACCTGTGGCTGGCTGCGTTGCTGCTTCGTGCTCAGTAAGGGATATAGGTAGTTTAGCTGTATTCATTCAGTTAGAACGCTACTTGTTTTCGGTTTTTATGTTTTTATACACTATATGTTTTTATCTCGATGCGGCGTGTACGCACTTGGAAAAAAAAAAGAGCGCGTCGCACCGCGACCGCGTTGCTTCCATCATGAGCGCGCACACCGCGCGCCTACATTTGAAATCGAACTTGAGCGCGCAAAAGACGTGAGCAGTCCCTTTAACGGCTTTATCATGCAGACTCAATAGATTGTGTTTTCTTGATATGTTTTAGTTTTTATTTGTACACTTGACGCATTTGAAAATAGCCTAAATAATGTAACAAAACGAAAATAAACCTATATGCAGTCCTACAATACAGCCTATTATTATTAGGATCGTTTTTTAGGCTCTTTGGGGTTTTTTTGTGTGTGTTTGTTTTAAAACTCCTAGATCGGCTGGACAAAAGTTAACCCATAGCTTTGAAAGTAAAGAAGAATATACAGCCTGTATAAACGAGAGCTTTTGTTAGGATTTTTCATTGTGGCAGATAGCAGTTATATTTTTTTGTAGCCTGTGGTGTGGTCAGGTGCGCGATTGTGACTGTTACTATAGACCTAGGACAGAGCTCCTCACTTTTTGCAGTAAAAAAAAAAAAGAATTTTCAAAGATTTGTTTTATTATTATAGTTTTATGTATTTTTGATGTTTTTTCGTTGTTGTTTTATAAATGCTCCATGACAATTGTTTAAAAAAATGTTCAATCAAAACATCGCGTCTTTTTTTTTTTTTTTTGTCGACTAATCGTTGCGCAGGACAAGACTTTGGTCGACTAAGGATTTCTTTGGTTGACTACAGCCCTAAAGAATACACATTGAGAAATGTCTTTAGTTTAACTATTCATGAAATGCAGACTGATAGTGATGTGCAAATGTGGTGTAGTGCATTGGAACACTAATTCCAACAAGTGACCTTTGACCTAAACAGGACACATTAATGGTCGACTAAACTGGGTGAGCAGACACATTTAAACCCATTTAGAGAACAGAAGATAGCAGAACATAGGGAGAGGTCAACACTGTGAAACTGCTTTGATGTGACAGAGTTCGGTAACACCCTAGGGACACAAGACAAACACACAGAGTGCATGCTTAAACACAGCATCACAGGGATGAGGCAAAGGTCAGCACTGACAGGTGGCTGAAGACAACATCCCATTCTTCCAGTCAAGCATTTATCTGTAATTCAACCAGCATCCCCGGCCGTGTAGCTCAACAGGCTGTGTGTGTGCATAAGTGTGTGGAAGAGCTGTTTCATATGTGTGTGTGAGATCAGACAAGCATTGAATGCACACATTCATGCATTCTTAATCTTAACATCTTAATCTTCACTTAAACTTAACCCTATCCTTTAACTCTAAATCCTAAACATTCCTTGCACCAATTTTCCAAGTCTAAATTCCCAACGTTAAACCATAACAGAAAATGAATGGATGTCAGAAATGTCATTCCAAACCCATCACTAAAAGTTCAGTTCACCATTTCATCACTGTTTTGCTTGGTTTCTCAAATGTGTTTTGAGTTCTGTGTGGCTTAGAAGCGGTTATGAACATCACTACGATGTTGACATCCAATCAGTTTCTATTAAAGCTGCATGATTCTAACATGATTCTGAACGGACAACTAAACAAAATAACGCAATTTACTAGCTGTTCTGACAATGTTAATTGCTGCAATCTATTTAAAATTAATTAATTAATCTGAATGAATTATTTTAAAAAGAAATGGTTTGAATAAATGATTCAATGATTATAAATATTTCACTTGTTTCATTACTGGATGAATCAGCATTTTTGTAATGAATCTCTAGAATGAAAATATATACTTTTTTGAACTGTTGCTTGTCGCCACCTACTGGTGTAATGATGTAATGTAATGATGTAATGATCCAGTCCTTATTTAAAGTGTCAAATTTCTTTCAAAAGGTGATTAACTCTATTTTGATCGCTACCTTAGAGATCAGCATTTAAATCTGGATTATAAACTTTTATCTCCGTACTCCTGTGAAAATCTGAATTATTGTAATCGTGAGTGTTTGAATCGAGAAAATGATTTACAACGAGAAAATTGCATTTAACGATTAATCATGCAGCTCTAGTTTCTATAATAATTCATACTCCTAATATATATATATTATTATTTTTATTTATTTATTATATTTTACATAAATATATAGTATTAAAGCTGAACAATCACAGATGTTTTTCACACATCATTGTGTTGTCCCTGTACATGGTCAGAGAAATACATAGGATTTTTTTTAACTTCTCCGTTGTTTATGTTGTTTATCTAGTCACTCCACACTTGCATAAACAGAACATCTCTCAACTTGCCATGTTGTTAGACACAATCTATCATCAACGGCTGCTGACGCTCATGTCTCAGGAAGTCACCAATAAGGATAGGCCTAAACCTACAACTAAGGGAGTCGATCAAGGAACGTGCTTTACCTGGGTAAATCGTGTATATCAAATGGATGTTATTATGTAAAGGCATTACAAAAAACATCACAACACCCCTTTGTTATTCATGGAATAAGGTCAATTAAAATAAATCATGTTAAATCAAATAGGCATTTTATTTTACAGATGTACAAACATCCCAAAGCAATTAGACCATTTGACCTCAGACTGATTTTTCCAGAAGTCAAATCCACAAGCACATCCAAAACTGAGAGAATAAAGACGTCGAAGAGACGATCATTTACAACTTCAAGTAAAAGATTATATCAAACTCATGTTAATGCCATCAATTATGCAGATTTGGACCTCCTTCTCCAGGGCAGTTTCAACTTTCAGGAAATCAAAAGGCTCAGACAAAATAAACTTAATTCTTTTTACTCAACCCAATTCCTGATAGGATCTTATCGCCTGTTTTCCCTTTAGAGGGGAGATATGGTTGGAATATCCATTTGGGAAAAGCAATACAGATAGACTTGTTTCTAATGTACAACCGAAGCACACACACCTGTGGCCCATCATTCATATAATACAGAGACTTTTATGTTTCTTTTCTTCTTTCTCACGCACATGCAGTTAAACCTCATTATTCTCGCAGTCAGTAAAGCTGCGTCTTTCCTCGTGAAACATCAGACCTTGAAGACATTTCATTATAAACAAAAAAGCCCTCTCACACACACTTTTCCCTCCACCCCGTAATCCAATCACAGCACTGCTAATGCACCTCTCTAATGCAATCAGCCAATCACAGCATCCACTGCGGACCCGCTGGTCACATGACACCCCAGTCCAGGCCTGTGCGAAGAACCATGTCAGGCTAATGCTATTTTAATGCATTTCTTAATGCAATTTAGCATTAGCCGCACAACCTCCCCCCTCCAACTCCGATCCTGCCCCACTGGACACCACAAATCAATTTCTGACATTTCTAAAGAGACGATGATCCCTGTGTTGGCACTGAGGAAGAGGGATAATGACAGCCTAATGCGATTTGTGAGCGCAGGCTAGTCTTGAAACAGGCTGGCCTTCATTCACTTCCCCTTTACCAACATGCATTACTATTGGGGCTAATAGGCCACATTAAGACATATGGAGCCAAAATGTCCTATAATTGTAGGGCTCTTCAGTTACATGTTTCCAGCAACAGTAGCCTAATGGTCAAGATTTTACATTCATGACAAGACTTTATCGAAGTTTGTCAGAATAGATGACGGAAACATTTCTAGTGTGTTTCCGGATTAAGTAGTGAAGGCATGATTGCATATATTTTTTTTTGTAGATTCAAAGGGATAGTTTGACCAAATTCTGTACATCATTTAGTCATCCTCATGTGTTTCTTTTTACACCTGTGGGACTTAAAACACCGTAAAACACAAAAGGAGTAATTTTATAGCAAGATATTCTTCATATAATGGAAGTAAATGATGTCAAACAAGATTTTTAGTTAATAACACCTTACATTTTGGTCTGTTCCTTAAACAAGGCTTTCGCATGGTTTCAGAAAAATATAGCGCATGATTCATATGGGCTACTTTTATAATGGTGACCCTGGTCTTCATTGGCTTTCGTTGTATGGAAGTGAGCAGCTTAGACATTCTCTAAACAAAGATATTTTTAAAAAATATGATGGCGAGTAAATAACGTTAGAATTCTCATTTTTTAAATGAAATCTATACCATACCCAACTACAGCCTTGTGTAAATGGGAACTGACAGAGATGCTAGAACAAATGCTCATTGTGAAATATGTAATGCAGCCAAGGAGCTACCCAGCATAAGTGTGTGCTCACATTTGCATACATGCATCTTACTTGCACAATGTATTGTGTCTGAAAAGGCAGAATATAAGCTGTATTAATGTTGGACTTTAAGCTGATGAATGCCATAGTGTGTAATTCTGAACTCACTTGAACTTGGCGTTGACCTCGTCTGCTGCCTTGTGATAGTTCTCATTTGACACCTTGTAGAACTGGCCACTCTGAGGAAGAGAAAGAGTAAAAATATAATATGTCAAAATAAAATATTTACAGAAAATCACTTTGCTTTTCAGAATTAAAATCATTGCATGTATGTGTATTCCTAATCCTTTTGCTGTATCCCGCAGTATGAATAGATGAAGGGGAACATTTATAGACATAAAAAGCTCCCGATAACACAAATGTTCAAAACAGCAGCAGGTCCAACCCAACTGAGTCTCCACCTTTCTGTGCTTCCAGTACAACAGAAGGACAAAAAATGGATTGAAATGTAATTAAGCATTTTTTTGTTGTCTGCCGTGCAGCACAAAGAGTTCTGCTGGCTTTTAGATTTCAAAGAAGGGAGGAAATCAAAGAAAAAGTGTCAACAAAGATGAAAAGGTCATCACACTAACAGATGATGGCAATCTAAAAAGTTATGAGGATCTTGGTGAAGTGTGTCAAGAGTAGGTGGGTAAAAATGAATGTCCTTACAACTTGGAATGGAGCTTGATAAAACGTTCAGGTCGGCGATTCGAAAAGATAACTGACATTTCGAAGAAAATGGGCCGAATTTCAGATGGACGACTGAATTTGAGGATGTGACAACAAAAACTTGCTCAAGCTACATCCATAAAGAGAGCTCTCAATCACAGCGAGACAGGTTCATCTCACATTCACTGTCTCGCACACACAATCAATACAAATGAAAGACAACAAGCATGAGGATCAATAATTATATCTTAGGCTTTTAGTGAAGCTACTGTATAGCTTCTGATGTACTGCATGTCAAGTAGAAGCTATTTGACTAGTGGCTATAAGAGATGTGGTACTAGAGTCCTAAATAAGCTTCCTGTCAAACCTACCAATGGCTGGTAGATAAGCAATTTGCATACCATACATTTTATGTGTGTGTGATATAATATTCAACTAAAACAAAAAAATCCAACTAAAATATAATTTAATTAAGTTAAATTTCCAATAGTTAAAAAATAGTTAGCAGCTAATGGTTTTATTTACTTGCTAAGAAAGATTTTCACATTTGTTCACTGCATGGTACCATTACACTGTGGAACCTACTTGTAGGAAGCTGAAGGGCCAACTCACACACTTGTAAAGTTAAAATAATGTTTTATTTGCCCCCGAGTAAACAAGCCTGCCATCAAGCCTATTATTGGAACAACAGCATTGAGAGTTAAAGAAGGCATCAGGTACGAGCTTGACTCTGAGGGGCCTGGTAAAAGGGAACAACAGCAGTGATTTTAAGAGCATGTTGTGATTATGCTGATCTGATGGGAGAAGTAAGCACTAATGAGTGCTACACACTAAGTCGTTGCTGGCCCGCACAGACACTGATTACATGGAAAATCGGACCTCCACACACACACACGCTCTAAAACCCCATGACCTGATTGGCGGTGTAATTTGGGAGGTCTGCCTTTTCCCTTGATTAAAGAGAGAATGGGATAGGTGCTGATTTTGATTTCAGAGTTGGGCCACACTGATTTAGAGGCCCCTCCATCAATCTGAGAGCGTACGTTTACCACCCACATACTCTTTCACAAAATCCTAAACCCTCATCTTCATTCGTCATGGCTAGAGTATCAGATTATGGTTACAAAACTACGTATTTCACATCTTAATTTCTTTTTTCATACGTTTTTTATATTTAATTTTTCATATTTAATTTTTCATAAATATTAACGTTTTGAGAACTTGAACCACATGACATTTTACAACATGAACTAACCATGCCTTGTCATGAAAATACCAAATACTTTGATATTTTAAGAGTTATGTTGACCTTAACACAGCTATGAGGGTCTGCAGGAGTCATCTCTATGATGAGATAGTAAGACCACAGGACTTTTTTGGTCACGCCACACGACTTTGATTTTGCTTTTAATATTAAAACACTTTTGACTGTTGGACTTCTTGACTTGTTGGTCAGACCACAGGACTTTGCAGACGTCTGTCTGTAAAATCAAAGCCTCCCTATGGTAAGTTAAAACCCTTGTCTGTTGGAACACATGACTTTGTTGGTCGCACCACAATTTATTTATTGTTTTATTTATTTCTTATAAATATAAAAAACTTTTGTCTGTTGGTTGAAAATCAAAGTCACGTGGTCTAAGTTATTATAGAGATGCTTTGATTTTGCAAAAGTGTTTTATTATTGTTTTTTCTTATACGTTTAAGAAAATATAAATATATTCCACAAAGTCATGTGGTGAGACCAACAAAGCCACTTGATCCAAACAGACAAGTGTTTTAGTAATAAAACATGTTTTGTCTGCAAAATGAGATGTGGTGTGTCATGTGGTGTGACCAACAAATTCAACTAATTTATCATAGAGTGGTTTTGATTTTGCAGACAGAAGTATTTTATTTCTTCTTATGTATATTTAAGAAATAATAATAAAACATCTTTGCCTGCAATATCAATATTTTGCGATCGACAAAGTCATGTGGTCCAACAGACAAAAACTGTTTTAATATTAAAACTCTTTTGTTTGCCAAATTAAAGTCAGGTGGTCTCACTAACAAATCATAGAGGACCACTGCAGACATACATAGTGTATATATATACTGTATGTATATATATATATATATATATATATATATATATATATATACACAGTATATATACAGTATGATGTTATAATACTGCAGTTGAATCAACCCTAACATTTTTTTTTCGAGGCATCATTCCTTTCCCTAGCCATCACCACTAAAAAACTCCAGTTCTTTACCTGTTCCACACAGCAGCAGTGAAGCACTCTCTCACTTTCTGTTTACAGGCATCTTGAAATAAAATTTTATTTAATCTGATGCACACAGGGGTGTTATGAACTAATGAAAGAATCACCTAAAAACTACTCCTGCCACTGACGGTCCATATAGGTGGTGTTTTGAGAAACAACCCCATGTTCAAATGAAATCTCGCAGGCTTTATAATGAGAGATCTGAGCAATGGTGCAGTAATCAGCCGGCTGCGTTATCTCTCACAGACCAGAGAGGATGTGGAGGGAAACCCCCGCTGAGACAGCCATTATGGCTCAACAGCACGGCAGCCATATTGGCTCCACAGCGCACAGGCGGAGGCGCGAGACTGAGATTTAACAAATCAAAGCTAGCAACTGCAAACAGGGAAGGAAAGCAGAACAGAGGCCTGTGGAGTCAATCCTTCCATCTATGCCTCTTACTGCGGGAGACTGTGAAACAAAGCAGACGAGTGGAAATGTCCCAAATAAGCACAAATGCTGTAGCTTAAATGGCAAAAACCTTCAGTCCAAGCATGGAAAACATTTTAGAGTGACATATTGGTGACATTTTACAACTCATACAGAACAACATATTGGGTTGGAATGACAAGATTGTGAGCAAATGATAGGAAATGTTTAACTACTCCAATTTTACTAGGCTTGTGGCAGGAAGTAAAAACAAGGGGACATGACTGTGAGTGCAAAGCTCAAGCTGTGTCTCTTGTCTAGATAAAATTCTGCCAATTAAATTAACGAGGCTTCATGCAGAGACAGACACTGTCCCTTTCCACTGTGTGGTCTACAGGGAGGTAGAGATAATGACCACACATTGATCTCAAATAAAACAACTCACATTCTTCACTTAACAATGCTGTCAGAAGCATGGAAAACAGAAAGAGAGAGAGTTTTACATGCAGAGATCAGCTATTTACATTTTAGCATCACTACGGGTTACTACAACTACATCATACATACATTTCAGACAGAGTTGTGCTCTAAAATCTTACTCCGCACCCTCAAAATTAGGGTTGAAAATTGAGAACTGGTTCTGATTTTTAACCGGTTTCATTAGAATAATAAATATATAAAAATTAAAAATAAACGGGCAATAAATGTTTTAATTGAATCTAAGAGATATTACAATACACTACTCACAAATATTGTTAGTTTAGTATTGTGTTAGTTTAGTATTTTTGGTGTAGCATAAAGTTAAGACAAGGGCAGTTGCATCTTTAAAAATGATAACAGAATTGATCATTTCATCATAAAGGGACTGGGAATGTCGAGACGGGATTTGAACAGAATAGCTTATAATTTCCAACTCTTGTTACCAGTTTGCACCTGACTGCTCGGTGCAATGCACTATGGGAATTTTATCACTAAGCCTGACTGGTTTGTTAAGCGATCAATGTTATTATGCTTTTCTTACACATTATCAAGCCAGACCATAAGAATGTCTAATTATGAGCAAGCTAACATCTAGTCAAAGCCACTGCATTTAAGTGCCTTTGAGGTCATTTAAAATTCTATTGATCAGGCTAAAATCACTGTATTAGCAGCTTTCTTCAACACCTCCGACTTTCCACTGTTATCATGGAGCATTAGGAAAAAGACAAAACTTCTGATAAAGCAATTGAGTAGGAAAAAAAAGAAAAGAAATGATGAAAAAAGGAGGAGAGTGGTCAGTTGAAATATGAGATTGTTTTACAGAGTGAAAATCTGAGGCGAATATATACGTGCGGCTCATATATAGATATTGTTTCAGAGGCAATTTGAGTGGCCACAGCAATAAGTAGGCTGGAGGTGGCAGTCGTCTCAGAGCTGTGAAGGGCTGTCACACGCGGGCCACTGATAAACGAGCAAACTGAATTGAAAGAGACATGTAATATATATCACCATTTTATTCTCTTCTCTCTCTGTATCTCTCATTCCCTCTCTTTTGCTTTTTCGTAGCTGGTATTGTTACCAAAGGCTAAGGAAAACCACAATCCTGTGGTTCCCAGAATAATGTGCGACACTAACATTTATATACAGCCACATTCTTTCTGTCTTTTATTGTTACACAGAAGATTTAAACGAACCTACTGTTCGCTCATTTTCACGTAATTACAATGAATGGAGATTTCAAGCTACAAAAAGGAAGCATGTATATATATATTTTTTATATATATATATATATATATATAATGCAATTACACATACTTATTTTTGCTAGGGAAATTATCAATATTATTACACAAGTATTTGATAATTTTATTCATTTTAATTATTGAAAAATTATTTAAATTATTAAAATGTAATTATTTGTATTTAATAAAAGATTGTTTTCTATATATGTATTATTATTATCATTATAATCATTTATTATCATTAGCTGCATCTGATAGTTCTTTTATAAGGCATATGATGGTGAATTTATTGTATATACTGTAAATCTTCCCCACTCTTTTCTATGCCACTGTCTTGTGTAAAACCCAGAGCATTTATTATTTATGATGTCTAACCAAAAAATCATGATTCACAAACCCAATGGGCTCAGACACACTAGTGTTCAGCTGAGTGTGTCTCTCTCAGAAGGGGTGAGGTCTGTGTATGTGTTTGTGTACATGTTGACACAGTGCCGGGAATATTGAACAGAGCTCGATAAGTGATTGATGAAGCTGCGAGTGATCAATAACGCCTCCGCATGCAGAGCTGAAATAGCGTGAAAGCTGTCCTTGTAAAGAGACAGAGAGACTGCGGTGTGCAAGATCAGCTAGATTCATGGACACAAGATAAGTCTAATCACTGACTTAATGGAGCTTTAAAAGAATATTCTGGGTTATTTTCTAACCTAGATTCTATGGACTGCATTTGTGGCATGCTGTCGATAACCACAGACTTGTCCTTTATACTGTGCAAACTAACACAAAAAAGCAGTTACAGTAAATCACTTATTACAGAAGCTTTCAAGTAGTGTGGTATGGGAAAAGATTTGATGGGCGAGTGTGGGTTCAGGAAGCAAGACTCTCATGCGTGTGCATGTTTGCATTCTGGAGAGCATTAAAGGTTTCTATTTACAACATGTTTTTGCAGCGTTGAGCAATGTAGACAATCACAAACATATCTGTTGATTTCTTGAACGCAAGGGCCAATCAGAGGAATTTAATTTAGAATCCACCCAGTTAATGGGCCCCATTGACTTTCATAGTACAGTATTTTTTTTTTTTTTTTTTTTTTACATACTATGGAAGTCAATGGGGTCCATCAACTGTTTGGTTACCCATATTTTCAAAATATATTTTGTGTTCATTAGAAGAAAAAAACACATACAGGTTTGTTTGGAACAACATGAGGGTGAGTAAATGATGGTAGAATTTTCATTTTTGAGTGAACTTTCCCTTTAACAGTGATTTGTGAATGTATGCTTTAATAACAAATAATTTATTAAGAGCGTTTAGGCTGAGATGCGTAGGTTGTGTCTACTTAAGACGGCCTAAACTATTTCATGGAAATTTCACAGATGTACTGAAAAAAAATGTATACGTTTACCTTAAGTGCTAGCTATCAAATTAGCCTTAGTAAGACAAAAGATTCTGCCATTTAATTCCAAAAAATTTAAATGAGACATGTTAGTGTTTTGCTAATGCCAAAGTATGTGAATTGCAGATGAGTTGAAAAAGCACAAATAGATGGTTACAGAGGGCTAAACCTTTGAAACACCTATGGAGACACAACCTACACTTTTAAAATGGTTCAACACTAGATATCTACCATTTTTGCACACACGTTCACACCCCCTTCCGGGAGCTTAGTATGTGTACGTCCTTTGAGGGTGAAGAATCTGAGGTGAGGGAAGGTGGACGCCTCCCATCCCAGAGGCTCAGAGGAGGATCTGACCATGAGCTGCAAGAGGGTGTCAGTTTGAAGACACAACAAATGAGTGAGAAAGGATGCAGAGAGGCCTTAGATCAAGACAACCTGCCTCACCATGGTATTGTAAAACAAAATAGCCTGTCTCACCTCTGCGTCTATAACACAGGACAGTCTGACTCACAATCTGCCTCTATAGCTCAGGACAGCCACATCGCACATTAGTGAGTTACTATCAGGAATTACGGTTATCATATGTTAATAATAATGTAGTGCTTTAGCGTTCATCACTAAATATTCAGGAACTGTGGATAATGTAACTGCAAATGTATAGGTCATACCCTTTCCTTCAGCTTGGCCACTTGCTCTCTGTAGAAGGTGTCCTGCTTCCGGAGCTCTTTGTCTCTCTCCTCCAACTGTCTAGCCTGTGGAGAACACGCACATGCACACAATTGCATTCAATATAACATCACACAGAGTTTCTAGCATCAGCAGACAGCAAAATGAAATGCTTGGCAGGATGTTCACCATGATCTTTTCCATACAATGATAGTAAATGGGCAGTCAGGCTCCAAAAATGACAAAGCACCCTAAAAATAACATAACAGTTGACAATATGACTTGATCGCTATATTTGAAGTTTCTAAATTAATTGGATAGCTTTATATTAAGAATAGAAAGAAATGTAATAAATAATAAATTATATTTATTTTCCACCTTATACTCAAAAGGGCTACAAACATAATGCATAAAAATTAGCAAAAATAATACATAATACATGATACATAAATACTACTAATAATAACATTAAATATTATTACTAATAGTATATGCACCCTATAATATTTTATAATATTATTCATATTTGTTATTCAAAGCTTTCATAAAAAGTAACGTTTTGAGCAATTTATTAAAACGATTAAAAGTAGGAGCATTAAGCTGAACATCACATTTGAATATGCAAACCTACTTAACTACAAGTGCAATTTAACTTAAATCTTGGTCTTTTCATCACACAAAAAAAAAAACTATAGAATATTACAGCACATCGGTCATATTGAGCACTTTCATGGTGCTTTAAAGGGGTCTATTATGTCCTTTTACGAAGTCTTGATTTTGTTTTTGGGGTGTACTAGAATGTTTCATGCTTGATTGTTCAAAAAAACGCATTATTTTTCACATATTTTACATTATTACAGCACCTCTCCCCCCAGTCTGGCTCGAATACGCGGATTTGGATGAAGCCTCTCCTTCTGAAATACCAAATGTGCTTTGATTGGTTAGCTGGCCCAGTGTGTTGTGATTGGCACCAAGTAGTGCATGTTTGGGAATTTTCCCGCCCCTCCATAACTGCAAGTTCTGCTCTAGTGTAAATATTAAGTATGGCGTCAATTTCAAAACAATTCGAGACAGATTCAGACCCTGACAATGTTAACAAACAAGAGCATTGTGCAGAACGTATTTCATGCACAGCATGGATTTCACAAGACATTTCAGTGTGGTATGTTTTTTTGTAATTTTCTTATACATTATAGATACGATGTTATCCACCATTGAATCATGATATTTGTCGGAAAACTAAGGTAATACAAAGATTAATCGATCACAAAACCATGTTTCAAAAGCGAGAGCTTATTAAAGCAACAGAAAACTGTTCTCCAAAAAATGTGCAGTGCACATATTAACGTTGGGGTTATAATGTTTAGGAACAGTGTTTAAAATCAATTTTAACCACTCTCATCAGTTTTAGGAAAGTCAAACAAATGAGTGGAAAAAATTGTGTCTCTGACATAGTTACAACACTATATTCTCTAATGCAGCTCAACCAGGCCTCATCACCTTTTGCACATTTCGTGGGCAGGGATTATTTAAATGCAATTAATTATGACTCCATAAGATCCTGAAAAATCGCATTGTAGTCTAAACGAGTCGTTTGTTGTGGTTCTTGGAAAGTGGATTCTGTTAAAAATGTATCCCTTTGGAGTGGAATTTGAGCTTTTTAACCTTGCAGATTTTCTTTATGCTCAAACAGCAACATTACACACTAACTAACGTTGAAAAAGTGGAAAAGCATAACAGGACCCCTTTAAATTAATTTTAACTTTGTAGCATTGGGTCACCATTTCCTTGTATTGTTTGTAAAAGAGGTTTAAATTTCTCCTTTTGTGCTTAATGGAATAAAGTCAGTTTTGGAACAACATGAGTGTGTAAATGATGGCTTAATTAAAATTTCGAGGGGAGCTATTAACATAACTTGAATATATTTCTTCAGGCACAATCATAACTAATCTAAGTCCTTACACATAGCAGCACAGTAGATATTCTCTACCCTGAAGAGTCATTATGGCCTCAGGTTGCTGGCATTGTGAGAGATGACATAGACCTTTGATTATTCCAAGGGCATCAGTTCATGACAGGGTTCATGTGGGACCGTTCACTGGAACCCTCTTTGTGTGTTAGAGGCTTGGTGTGTGTGAATGCAAGAGACAAAGCGATAACATCAGCAGTGGAAGAATAAAAAATCTTTATGGGCTTATCCGTGATTCTCTGTCCTATCGCACATGCTTTTCCCCCTCTGTCACTCCTGACCTTCAGCTACTAGAAGTGACCCTCACTAATTTATAACACACTCGGAGAGGAGATTCAGTATGCTGACGGCCATGTTTACTCATTTAATTTATTGCCTTTTGTGCCTTCAAAATGTAAAGGACTGTTGATAACAGACTCAAAACGCTTTTTGATTGTGGTTATACTATTCCTAAATTAATTTCCCCCTAAAGTTGTTGTGCTCTGTTTCCTATCTTAAAAAATAAGATGAAAACACTAGAAGAAAATAAAAATAAAAAATGGAAAAAGAAAATGAATGAGATAATCAATAAGAAAAAAACTCAAAAAATAAATTACTTAATAAAATAAACATGCGTTACATTTATATTTTAACTAAAATTGTAATTTTCACAAATCACACACACAACAAAAGTAAAAATTAAAAAATATTTGAAAGGCATTTTCTGATTATGTTGTGCTGGTCATATTGGACTTCAACTAACATGTAGCAGCGTGGATGCAGCATCATGCAAAAGTTTTTAGATTGAGCAATTAGTTTCAGCCATGATTCATTTGTTTTGTAAGCAAAAGTGTCCAATTGCACATTTAAATAATGAGGCTCCTTACATATGAACAATGAAACAAGAATGAAAATTAATTTCTGTGCTGGTGTAGAAACACAATGGCAAGATGACATCAAATGAAAGAAAAATTATGATTAGAAAAAAATCTCAGCAGTAAACCACAAAAAGAGAGAGGTATAGTATATTTAGGCATGCGGTACTGCAGCAGGAAGCAGGTTGAGACAGATATTGGATGTATAAATCAAACCTCTCTTGTGCCTTACCTTTCTCTCCATTTGCTGGAGTGAGGGAGCAGAAAGAAAAGGACAGAGAAAGAGAGAACAGAAATTTAACGATGAAGTTCCTATAATTACATTCAGTATTCAAAGGCAGAAGCGCACACACACACACAAACACAAAGACTGCAGTGTGAAGTAGCGGGGTGTTGCTATAACGCAGGGACACCGAGAAGTCACATTCATCTCTGTGTTATCAAACACTGTCGCAAGGTGAGGAGGAGCTCTTCACAACAAATCTCATCTAAAATCTAAACCCTGAAAATCTGAACTAATCTAAATCTAATCAGAGCGGAGCGATCTCAATCAGAGCTCAGCTCCAGCGCTCATGGAGGCCAGTGCGGCTGATGAACTTCTCACTCACTGGTATATCTATAAAGCCGCAGGTAAGTCTGCCGTGATATCTAGGTCACTAAGAAGTGTTAATAATCCCAAAGAAAATTAAACTTCTTCATCTTCTCACGCATGCAAATTTCTCATTCGTTTCATAATGGGAAAGGTAACATCACCACATGACATTATTGAAAATGACATTTTTGTGACATAAAATTGTTGCTTGCCTTTTGGTTGGGCCTTAAAGGTCATTGTCAGGGCATTGCTAAGTGGTTGCAAAGGTATTCGGAGTTATTATTATTATTTTTTATGTTGCTAGGTGGTTTTCAGGTCAGTTGCTTGCTGTTCAGTTGAGCCTTAGCAAACACTGCTAACTTAAGATTTTCATTCTCTTACCAGGGTTTTTATAAATAACTAAAACCATAAAAATATGTTACTTGAAATAAAATAAACATTAAATGAAATAAAATCAAATATAAAAAACAACATTTTATTTCAGCTAGCTGCTAAGGCAACATTTGTCATTTTGATTTAGTTTAACTTGATGTACAAATAAATAAAAATGCTAAATCATAATTTTTTTAAATACAATTTAAAATCTGATCTAATATTGCCTAATTGACAGTAAAATAATAGTCACTTACACACACAAAATTACGAATGAATGAATAAATAAATGAATGAATGAATGAATTTAACTGGGATTGGACAGTGCTCATTACATAACAGCTTTAAATACAAATATTGAAATAAAAAAGTACAAAGCTGTCACTTAGCCAGTACTCTAAGGTACAAAAGCAAAAAGGTACATCTTTGTACCTTATTCATTTACCCCTAAATTCCTTCAAAGTACATATTAATATGTTTAAAGAACATTAGTACCTTAAGTGTACATACTAGCACTTTTTAGCTTTTGTATGTTAGGGTACTGCCCCAGTGACAGCTTTTGTACCTTTTTTCTGAGAGTGTGTGTAACATGATTTAATAGCAACACACAGTTGTAGTTTAATCAAGTCCCACACCTGCAGCAGTGAAGACGGACAGAACTGCTCTCTAAAAACACCCACAGCCCTCGACAGAAGAGGTCCAACCCTCTGGCAGAATAAATCTGACCTCTGCACTGTTCCCTTCCAGCACTCACACACAAACACAGACACATTCAAGTCTGCAAGCCAATCGAGGCCCTTGCGTGGGCTAGAAGCATTGTGGGTAATCAGTCAAGGAGACATTATGGCTCCAAATTTTCAATACAAAAAAATTGCAGCTACCATCATTGACCTTCAGCCTGAAAAACACACACACACACACTGATGGAACAGCTGCATTCACAGACCAGTAGGCAAAAGCAGTTTAAGCGTATCCAATGAACAATTAAAGGACAGGGAGGCACTGCCACCAATGCGCACGCAGGGATTTTCCCTTTCATTCAATGAATCACGGGGGCATATGGCAGCCCTCTGTCGCTCAGTCACACAGACTGTCAGGATTATTTCCATCACATCACACTCATTCAGTCTCCTGCAGGTCATATAATCAAATTACACTGCTTGCATAGCGCCCTGAGTCACATGACCAAATCGCTCGCTATTATCCCACTAATGAAGAACAGGGAGTGGGATGGGAGGCTGAGAAATGAAAGTGAGATACAAACACCAAGAACAAAAAATGGGGAGGATGGAAAGGATGACAATGAGAGTGATACAATGAATGTATCATACAAGTCACACCTCCCATGACATGTATCTGGACGAAGAGAGAGAGTGACCCACAGTAATACACTGCAATCCAACTGTTCTACTATATATATATAGTAGATATATATATATGTATATATATATACATTTTTTTTTTTTTTTGACTAAGGTAAACTGGTGACTGTTTGTTTTTCAGAAGAAAAGTGAGCTTAAAGATAAATTATCTCTGTTTTCCCCCCTCAGGCCCAATATAGTTATCGTTATAGTGAGCTCCTTCTGTTTGTCCAGTCCGATTGTGAATCCTGCATCACATTGTGACTAATTCACTAAATAATCTGTATTTAAATGTACCGCTCAAGCGATTTAGATCAAACTGAAATGACTGCTAAAAATGTTTAAAAGTTGAAACACCCACTAAAAAAATATTAAATATACTGACCATGTATATACACGCATGTCTAATTTTGAAAACAAAAAACTAATTAATGTATACATTTTATTGTAATTTGTTGCCAGATGGAGTTCTGGAGAAGAAAATGTTTTTTTTAGGCATCACCAAATTTCATTAGAATAGTTCTTGTCCGTATGTCTTTGGTTTTAGAGGGATTTGATTTGAGCCATCTATATTGTTGCATTTTCTGAAAAAGTCACTGGCTTTATTATCCATATTAAAATTTTAAATCACATTTGCCATTGGACACTGCTCATTCTGGGCCCAGTTTCCAACATTAGGATTCTTCAGAAGGAAATGCAGAGTTGCAGGTGCTACACACAGCCAGGAACGGCAAAATGTCTGGCTTTATTTAACATCTTTTTTTTAAATTCTTATGTTCAAGAATAGAAGTATCTGAAAAATAGTCCAAATTAATCTTTATACTTAACTGTGACTGTGTTTGTCAAGTTTTGAATACCAAATAGACATTGCTGATCTGTGAATGTGTGAAGTTGTGCTCCAAGTGCACATCTGTAGTCATCTATAGTGTCAGTAGTTCAGAACAGGTTTGCTTAGTTTTGATAAAACAGGAAAGGAAAGTTCTGAGTTCTGAAAATTATTATAATAATTTCAAAGTACAGCGAACCATTTTATTTCCAAAGGATCTAGGAAAATGTAATTTCTCATTATATGACCCATTAAAAACACTGCCATCCCTGCGACAATATTTGCATTTTGTTGTTGCCTACACTCACAACCATTATTAAAAAAACAACTAATGGCCTGACTCAAATGTATATTCTGGGTTATTTTCAATCTAATGTCTTTGCACAGCGCCATAAGCGTGTCAACCAAAATGAAAATAACAGCAAATGCATTTCCAATTTGTTTATACACACAAAAGTACAAGCCAGACACCAAGCGTGCCACAGATAGACATTAAGTTGACTATAATCTAAACTATTCTTATAAAGACACAACCAAACACTATCAACAAAGGAATCTTTTATGAGATGAGCAATAAAAACAGATGCCCAGTGACATTTATCATGCCGTATCCACAAAGCGAGAATTCAGCACGGCCCAAAGCAACAGATGGGCCGCATTTCCTCCAGCTCTCTAACTCCAAAAAAAAACCTTAGACAGATATAATGCGTCAAAAACTTTGTATTAATTGCGAGCTCGCCTCTTCCCACACAATCTCCGGTCTCGCACGGCAGGATGACTTCGGCATCACCGCAGCAGACCCCATGGTCAAATTAAACGGGTCGTTTAGAAGGAAAAGTGTCTCGCTGAATATCAATAAGCTGCAGCTGAATAATTAAGGAGAGCAATGTTTTTAATTAGCCAAGTGCTGGAGAGTTTGAGCTCACGCAGAACATTCTGACATAACAGGTGAAAACATGTGCTGAGTCAGGGAGAGATTTAAAAACATCCCTCATTCTTCATATTTCCATAATTCGACCTCCATTTCTACTTCTTTCTCCTGCTTTGCCATTTGCTCTCCTACGCAAAGTACAATGACGTTCGTTTAGGTAGCTCAAATTGGGTCCGTAAGGTTTGTGCATTGCCTCTTCTTAATGAAGCAAGCATTGCCCACAGAGACCCACACATAGCCACACATGACAACAAATGAGTGCTCTTTGTTAAAAATGTTGTCTCTTTCACCATGACCTTCGACGGCCAAACCGAAAAAGGTCAGAGTTATTCAGGCCCCGGCATCCATCACCAGGAACTCAGTTGCCAGTACAAACTCGCAGTGTGCCATGAGTTCACCTGCCCAGCAGGCACAGGTCGAAGGCCAAATGTCGGGTCACAGCCAGCCTGCTCAGATCTAATTGGCACTGAGAAGTATGAGAATAAAAGTGATAATGAGAGAGTGTAAATGTCGATGTTGTAGGAAAAAGATGTGTGATTGTTGAGCAGGTGAGTGTGGTTGGAAACAGAGTTTAAAAGAGGCTTCTAAAATAATATGATTAATATCCAGTTAAA
The DNA here is from genome assembly GCF_051911475.1 of Siphateles boraxobius. Taxonomy (NCBI): domain Eukaryota; kingdom Metazoa; phylum Chordata; class Actinopteri; order Cypriniformes; family Leuciscidae; genus Siphateles; species Siphateles boraxobius. The sequence goes on along the minus strand of NW_027508799.1, from coordinate 24,360,012 downwards.
CTGTTTTGAGTGGATCAATGCTGATAAAACCACAACATACCTTTAACAAGGTCGATTTATGCATGACAACATGCAAATAAGGTAGATTTCACACTGTTTCAAACGAACCATCTTTAAATCACATGGGACACTCCATTGAATCATGCTAAAAGGTGTCTGGAAAACCAGTGTATTAACCAGCAGTCTGTGCTGCTATGACAGAAAGGGTCAGTGGGTAATTGAGAAGGATTCTGAACAGAGGTCAGAGGTCATTCTAGCGTAGGCAGAAGGAGTTGGCCCCCTGTGTAGGACTGGACATATCCTCTACTGAGATGGGGGGGGGGGGGGTTCTGTCCTGCCAGTTTCTGGGCCTCATTTTCTGTGAGCAAAGATCAAATTAGCAGCGAACCAGAAGGCCTGTCCTTTACTATTAAAGGGACCAGATACAAAGATTTCCCAATCACACTTGGTGCCCTACATCCCGACCCCCACTCTACGAACGACCTGGTACTCTGACACCCCGATCGATCCAGTGCCCTAAAACACACAAGCATGCACGCACTCCTCTGTCCACCTGTCAAAAAACATCTCCATCCGATCCATATGAATTGACGAAGTCACCAGATCTGCTCATAGACAGATATATCAAAATTAATATCTGGTCGAAGAAGATTGTCATTGAAATATTGTGTATTCTAACCTTGTTCTGATTAACACAAGCCATCAGAATACCAAACAAGTCACTTTGAGTAGGTTACATATTTCCTAAAAAAAGTTAATTAATTGGGCCCAAAAGAGTTTTGTCCCCTTCCTCAAGTGACACATCCATCACACATTCATATCTAGAAATAAACATAATATTTTTATTTATTTATTTGTTTGGTTGGTTGGTAGGTAATGTGACTTCAGCATGAACAGCCAGGACACAACTCATTTTTTACATGAATCCAAATGTGTGGATTCATGTAAAAGTATCATACTTCTTTTAATAGAAATCCAATGTGACATTTTGCAAAAAAAACATGCTTAATTTACCCTTGCCGTAAAAATGAAGGACAGCGAAAACAGTCTGCGATGTGATGGCGAGGTGTTAGACCTCATTGAAATATTTGTAAAAATTATTTTTTATATGAAAAAAAGTAATAAATGAACAAATCTATTTAAAAAGCATGTAATTTTATTATTTATAAAGTATATATGTTACGGTGTTTATTCATTTTGTCATGTTTCTGGTTTGTGGTTTCTCTGTCTTTGGTCTTTTATTCAGTTTGTGCCTTGTTAATTGTAGTCTGTTATTCTAGTCATGTCATTATTAGGTCCCTTGTTTCAGGTGTGTTGTCTTGTTAGATTGTATGGTCCCGCTCGGTGTTCTGATTTGCCCCAGCTGTGTCTTGTTCCCTCATCCCGTCTGTGTATTTAAATCCTGTCTGCTCTTTTGTTCGTGGTCAGTTATTGAATGAATGTTTAATGTGCGTACCACGAGTATCTTGTCTGTTCTGAACCCGTAATTAAAGTCAACTGCTGCATTTAGATCCGCCTACTGCCTTTGCTTCCACGCAAATTCGTAACAGAATAACTGACCCCCTAGGATCTAGCAGCCATGCCTACCTGGAGTCCTGATGTCCAGATCCTCCGTCTTCGCCAGGAGAATCGCGCCATCGAGGATTATGTCGCAGAATTCCTCGAGCTGGCATATCTCGCGCAAATGAACACCCACGGCTTGAAGATCTTCTTCCGCGGAGGATTATCGGAACCACTCCGGTCTCTGATGCCCGAACCTGGTCCTCACGGATCTTTAGAATGGTACGTTGACCTGGCCCTGTTGTGGAGCGGTTCCCCGTTTACTGTGGGCGTAGAGGAGAAGCTGCGAGAGCCTGCGCTTAACGTCAGCCCGGTCGCGCCCGCGCTTCACTTCAGCTGCTCAGCCGAGGCCACGCTCCACGAGCCTGCGCTTCACGTGAACCGAGTCGAGCCCGCTTTCCACGACATGCCTGAGCTTCTTCCTGCCGAGACCGACATGCCTGAGCTTCTTCCTGCCGAGATCGACATGCCTGAGGCTGAGCTTCTGTCTTCCGAACCCGCACGTCGCTTCAGCCTCGACGAACCCGAGTCAAGTGAGTCAAGTGCCGCCGAGTCAAGTGAGACCGCGCTTCCCGAGTCAAGCGAGTCAATTGCCGCCGAGTCAATTGCCGCCGAGTCAAGTGCCGCCGAGTCAAGTGAGTCAAGCGCCGCCGAGTCAAGTGAGTCAAGCGCCGCCGGGTCAAGTGAATCAAGTTCCGAGTCAAGTTCAGAGTCAAGTGAATCAAGTTCTGAGTCAAGTTCCGAGTCAAGTGAGTCAAGTTCCGAGTCAAGTGAGTCAAGTTCCGAGTCAAGTTCCGAGTCAAGTTCCGAGTCAAGTTCCGAGTCAAGTGAGTCAAGTTCCGAGTCAAGTGAGTCAAGTTCCGAGTCAAGTGAGTCAAGTTCCGAGTCAAGTGAGTCAAGTTCCGAGTCAAGTGAGTCAAGTTCCGAGTCAAGTGAGTCAAGTTCCGAGTCAAGTGAGTCAAGTTCCGAGTCAAGTGAGTCAAGTTCCGAGTCAAGTGAGTCAAGTTCCGAGTCAAGTGCCAAGTCAAGTGAATCAAGTGCCAAGTCAAGTGAATCAAGTGCCGAGTCAAGTGAATCAAGTGCCGAGTCAAGTGAATCAAGTGCCGAGTCAAGTGAATCAAGTGCCGAGTCAAGTGAATCAAGTGCCGAGTCAAGTGAATCAAGTGCCAAGTCAAGTGAATCAAGTGCCAAGTCAAGTGAATCAAGTGCCGAGTCAAGTGAATCAAGTGCCGAGTCAAGTGAATCAAGTGCCAAGTCAAGTGAATCAAGTGCCAAGTCAAGTGAATCAAGTGCCAAGTCAAGTGAATCAAGTGCCAAGTCAAGTGAATCAAGTGCCAAGTCAAGTGAATCAAGTGCCAAGTCAAGTGAACTGACTACCGAGTCTACCGAGTCAAGTACGTCCAGTAGTGAATCAAGCCCAGTGAAGCGTCGTCGCAGAAGGAGGAGGAGGACTCGTTTGCTTCGCCAGGCTACGGAGGGCGTTCCCAGACTCCTCGCCCTGCCGGCCCCGCCTCTGCGCCTCGCCCTGCCGGCCCCGCCTCTGCGCCTCGCCCTGCCGGCCCCGCCTCTGCGCCTCGCCCTGCCGGCCCATCCTCTGCGCCTCGCCCTGCCGGCCCCGCCTCTGCGCCTCGCCCTGCCGGCCCCGCCTCTGCGCCTCGCCCTGCCGGCCCCGCCTCTGCGCCTCGCCCTGCCTACGCCCTTCAAGCTCCGGGAGGCCTGCCCGGAACCCATCTACCACCTGGAGGTTCCTCCCGAGGATTTCCCCAAGTATTTTTTGGGGGGGGGCAGAAGGTACACCGTGAGGGCCATGGAGACGACGTCGACATGGTCCTCATCCTCGTCTGAGTCTGCTCCGACCTGGCCACCATCTCATCGTGCTCCGCCCTGGCCTTTGCCACGCCATGCTCCGCCCTGGCCTTTGCCACGTCCTGCTCCGCCCTGGCCTTTGCCACGTCCTGCTCCGCCCTGGCCTTTGCCACGTCCTGCTCCGCCCTGGCCTTCGCCTCGTCCTGCTCCGCCCTGGCCTTCGCCTCGTCCTGCTCCGCCCTGGAGGCTTCCTGTTCCGGGCAAGCCACGCCCTCGTCAGCCTCCAGGGCGCCCACCCTCCCGCCCCTATTTGATGTTCATTCGGCGCGGGGTCGCGCCTTATGGAAGGGGGGGATAATGTTACGGTGTTTATTCATTTTGTCATGTTTCTGGTTTGTGGTTTCTCTGTCTTTGGTCTTTTATTCAGTTTGTGCCTTGTTAATTGTAGTCTGTTATTCTAGTCATGTCATTATTAGGTCCCTTGTTTCAGGTGTGTTGTCTTGTTAGATTGTATGGTCCCGCTCGGTGTTCTGATTTGCCCCAGCTGTGTCTTGTTCCCTCATCCCGTCTGTGTATTTAAATCCTGTCTGCTCTTTTGTTCGTGGTCAGTTATTGAATGAATGTTTAATGTGCGTACCACGAGTATCTTGTCTGTTCTGAACCCGTAATTAAAGTCAACTGCTGCATTTAGATCCGCCTACTGCCTTTGCTTCCACGCAAATTCGTAACAATATATAAATCAAAAACAATTAACTATATTGGTAAATTATATAATATATAATACCTTTTTTAAATGTTTATACCTTTAATGAAAACATCCGTGTATTAATTATACAATGTAGTCAATTATTTCAATTAAGTTAATTTGAATAACGCAGTTATGATTGAAATAAGTATTAATTAAATAAATAAAGTACATAAACCGAGTTTTTTTTATTCAATTAAATACAATTTTATTAAATAATAAATAAATAAAATGTTGCTGTTTAGACCATTGTCTGAACCACAAGTAAAATGTCATGTGAACAGACTCACAAAAATGTTGAATTTGAGCACAAAATTTGTCACTTTTACTTGTGAAATGTATCCTAATATTCCCATATGCTGAATGGCTGTACGTCTCATTGAGGTTTAGAGCCCATGTCAATGTCTGTGCCAGGCCAGCTGTCAGTCTACGGGTCAAGCTCGGACCAACCTGATCATACAGTTTGATTAATTAACTGATCAGCAGCCCGAGGTATTAACTGATGGCTAAAGCACTTTGCAGCTTGTGTTATCTCTGCTGAGGCCATATGGATAAAACCATGGGGAAATCAAATCATCAGTCACGTTCATGGAGAGCGGTCTCTAAGGAGGGCTAAGCCATCTATTACCACCAAGAGAGAACAGCCGAATAAAGAGGAGAGAGACGACCCTGCAGACAGAGAGGAGCAGAGGTAGACAATAGAGCGGGGATCTAGGACAAAACAAAAGAGCGTTCCACTCTCTAATATCCAACTCTAGGACACACGGAGGGACCTGAAAGGCTGAACAATTGCCTTTGGAATAAAGTTCTCCCTCAGGGGAATGAGGGAACAAATAAGAGAGGGAGAGAGAAAGGGAAAAAGACAAAGACAGAGAGAGAGTCATTGGAAAAAAATCGAGATACATAACTGAAAGAAAGAGGAGTGTGGCTGCCCTTCAGATATGCAGTCGACTTTGCATTTCCTGCTGATGGTGACCGCATGACTTCTGTGTGTATGACCTCAGACAGGCAGTACTGTAATGAGATGGAGCTGTTTACATATTCATGTCAGCTGGGGCTTTCTAGGTAAAGGAGGGCTGCCCTTGGTATCTCCCAGTCAACTTCTTTTCCATGGCAGTTCAAGGTGAGCCTTGTTTGACCATTTCTATCTACAATAACTGGCCATTTTTATTTTTTTATCACTTTCGAGGATCAAAGAGAAGTCAGTAGACTACTTCAGTGTGGTGAAATGTTTCTTCTTATATAATATACCACCTCTATAATGTTTTTTAAGTGGTGCTTGTTAAAAAAAACCTTGACTTGCACTGAATAAAGGCCCTTCAGGTGAAAACTATGACTGACGTCATTTCAGATGGAGATTATGAATCGGTAATCTACTGCTATACCTGCAGTTCCCGGATGTAAAATGTTGAATTTCCTGTCAAATTTGAACCACTGAATTTGTAGACGCGAATCTGTAAAGCGAAATAAATTGGACCGAAAATTGCCGGTCGAATATTATAGGCTTGTATTTTTAAACAGAATTAATATTTTGGACGAGAATTCTGAAAGGTGAAAATGGATTATTGAATTTTTTATAATGAAAATGTGTGTGAAATATTTTGAATTGAATTATTCACAGCTTACATATACAACCATGTTGAATTTTCAGCCCATTAAAAATGCAAGCCCTAAAAATAGAATGCATTAAAATGCAAGCACTGTTAATGCAATGCGTATTTTTTTCAATTAGTGCAATTCAACAAGCTTTTCCGTTTCAAAAACATTTTTTTTTTTTTACTTCCATAGCTGCTTTAAGGTAGAAATTGAAGTTGTAATTCTAATTGAAAGTGATACTGTTTTTTCAAGTGTAATACTGTAAAACTGCTGCTTTAAAGCAATAGATTTTATAAAGTGGTATATAAATTAGAGTTGCCCCCTAATAGTTGACTAAACATCGCAGGCTTTAAAGGCATATACTAAATATATTAAAGGCTCGTTATGGTTTAGTAATCCCCCCAGTAATTATTTAAGCAATCAAATTAATATAAGCGTGCGATTAGTTGACTAATGGCTTAAATGAACCACTACTATTCGACTAGAAAAATCTTTTGTCGGTGGCAGCCCTAATACAAATAAACGACGTGACTGGAGTGCAGAATTGCATAGCTTGTGCAAACATATCCACATCGCTAGGCTCAGACGCTTTCTTAAATGCTGTTTTCTCACTAATATCATTTTTGTTGTGTTTATTTTGTTATTTAGAGGAAAGAAAACAACAAATATTTACATATTCATTTAAACAGCACTTTTGGCAGCATCATGATGTTCACTAACACTATACCGCTGTTATACCGCTTTGGTCGAAGTTAACTTAATTGCATACTTTTGTTGAACGTGCTGAATGTGTTTGAGATCAAACAATAAATAAAGATCACCGTCATAGAAATTACATCTAGAAATGCCTTAGAAACCACGCAAAACAACTTAGCAACGGCACAAAAACACACTAAAGCACTCAGAACTTGTGCAAAAAAATATATTACATAAATTATTCCAAGTTATTCGGAGAGAAACAATTTCGCACACACAAACACACACACAAAGTGGAAGTTAGAATTTAGATGCTAAAAGATTCTACTGCAGATCTGTGACCGGTGGCAGGACAGTAACTCCCACATGGCCGCACTCTCTGCGCTCACATTTGGGCATCTTCCCAATTAAAGGCAGATAAACAGCAGGGCTGTGCTCTCACCAAACTCTGAGCAATTATCAGGTTGCCTCAATTCACTGTGGAAAGTGTTGTCTTCATTTGCAACAAAAAAAAAAAATTCAAATTTTTTTTCTTTTTCTATTTTGCTAATGCAGACAAGGAAACAAAATGAAACTGAGGCAGCTGGTGGCAGCACGTCCAAAAAACATGAATCAAGGGTGAATAAAGCCAATGTCAATATGAGCATTAGTGGAAATCTAATTATGGCATTTGTCCATCTGGAGAAACCTCATGAACTGGTCCATTCACATCCGAGTAAAACCCTTTTCACCCAAAGATGCATGTTCAATCATGTTTACTATGTAAATTTAGCAAGGGATAAATGTACAGTTGGCCGGTCGTTACCACAAAATGAACCCAGATGGGGGAGCAGCGGTCTTAAATCACCCTGAAAGAGTTTATTTTGCTATAATGACCGTCTGAGTGTACATTATCCTGCTTATTAAATGTCCACTTACCAAATAAATTAATAAATGAATGGACTTGAATTATTGACTTTGTGCTAAATTATTTTATGCGAGAAAAAGAGACTGCAGAGCATAAAACCAAGAAAAAACAAACCAAGTAATAATGATTAGAATAAAGTCTTGTGGTCATTAAACAAAATATTTATGCACTGGATTCTAAAGTTGACCAATCAGAATCGAGTATTTCAGCAATACGTGCAATAAACTGACTCCGACAGATACTTCATTTTTATGTCAATGTTCCACTTTTTGTCTTTAATTCAGTGTTCACCTCAGTACCAGGTCAAAATAAAACCTTTGTTCATTCTACTGCTCACAATGCTTCCGGCGAACTTTAATTGCAAATCTACGCTTGTAATGAAGTGTGATAATCAAGGATTAGGGCGGTGGATAAGGAAAGCCCAGATCATAACAGCTATATCCCACTTATTTCAGTCTGTCAGGAGCTCTGCCATCTTTGCCAAGAATACATATGTTTTTTTTTTTTTCATTTTATATAATTGGGAAGTTAGTTTCGAGATTTAAAATGAGGTCTAAAAATAGCAGTGTTTTCAAATACCTTCTCTCTCTAGAGGCACGGCTACATGGAGGAGGCTTTCCTGTTGCCTTTTGGGCTGAAAATTGACTTCACAAGCTGCTCTGTCAGAAAGCAGCTTTCCTGACACCTGCTGCCATCCATCAATCCAACCCTGGTCGAAGCTCATGGAAACAGGCGGCCGGCGGAGCCAATTAGCTGCCGGGGTGAGCGCTGGGCACCGGTGCCAACCGGAGACCCAGCCAATTAGGGCCAGTTTCAGAACACTGGCACTGCAGGTGGGCAGCAAAGGCTACAAAACTCAGTGAACAAGGGGGGAATCAGCAGGATGCGCAAGCCGAGAAGGAGACAAGAGAAAACGCGCGCACACACGCGAAACGGGATTGTATGTTACTTACACGCCTAATTTACTGAAACTAGCCATCCACACACCCACGTATTTACATGCTAAACATATACAGTTAGTTGTAGATTACCATAAATCCAAAACACCTACCTCACTGCATTGACAAAACATAATTTTGCACATTCACAAATAGCATCCATAGTTGGCACATAGATCCTAGTTTGCATGATAAAGCTATTTGATATAATGATAAAGCTATTTGATATAAAATGTTAAAAGTTTCATGCTTTACATGAGATTTACAGGAAAAACTCAAAATAATCCTACATAAATCATATATATATATATATATATATATATATATATATATATATATATATATATATATATATATATATATATAACTGTCAATGAAAAAAAAAAAAAGTGCTTCAACACTGTTCTACAAGACCACAAGACAATTTTAATTTAAACTAATTATCCTGTACTCAAGCTTACATACCCTTAATTCGTAATATATTTTCTAGAATCAGAGACTGTTTGTAGACATTTGTGAGCATGTAGTTTGTCCAGAGCAGTCAATCTGTCCACCCTTTTTTTTTTCACCATGAACAAAAACCCAACAAATTCTTGGGTTTTACACAGCATCCTCTTCACATTTTTAATCATCCCTACAGTAGTTATTTGATGTTGAGTTCAACTCAGGACAACTCCTACACCGTCACAAAAAGGCTGCAAAAAGTTCTCAAGGAGGCAAAACAAGATTACGAACCAAGGTTACGTAGTGCAAATTGACGTATTATTTTGTCTTGTGGGATATATGTAAACATATGTTATCTATTAAAAATGCTGAAAATCTAACGGATTTTTCAAAAGGTACATAGACTTATCACATCCGCATGAGAAACAGCATTCTGCATGAATACTAACACATCTCCATTCATATTGCAGGACACACACACAAACTTAAGACTGAAAACATGGAGAAAATTCATTTCTCAGACCTCTTGAGCAAGGTAAAGAGGGGATTTTTTTCTGTCCTTCCCAAATACCACCAACAAGTACTTCCAATTCAAAAAGCAGCAAGTCCTCTTTAATACCTGGGAAATTAAATTGTGGGGTATTATCAGTCAGGGCCAGTCAGCTGTATCTAAAATGTGACAGCGTTTGAAGCATGCAGATTTGCAAGGGGGGTGCTTGCTATGGCTGGCACTATTTGAAGGCCGCAGAAAAGGAGGGAAGGAGAGAGAGAGAGAGAGAGAGAGAGAGAGTGTGTGTGTGTGTGTGTGTGTGTTGGGGAAGGGAGACATTTGTACTCTTAAAATACAAGCTTAACTGAAGTGGCGTCTGCAGCCCATCCACCCATCAAATAAAAACCTCTGCAAACTCTAATAGGTAGAGCTGATCGTGGAAGCAGAAAACTCAATTTGAAAACAGAGAAAGAAAAAAAGAAACAAAAAGTTCAGCCATAGTTCAAACTGTCAACTAAAATTAAAGTAATACAGGTTTCATTAAAAAAAAAAAATCATATCAGTCACACGAAATTGAAGACTCCAGTCATACAAGTAGAATTTTTTTTAATAATAATAATCATCAATAAAATAATTTCAAAAGGTAAACCATTAAGTTGATTAAGTTCAAGTCAAAATTGCCATATTGAAAATATAAAAGAAAATAATACTAAGTGCCCACTTAACAATTACCACAATAACCAATTTTAACTGTTTTATTTTGTGCTTGCTTTTTTAATTAGTTACTGTTAGTTAAGTGTTAAATAAGTGATAATGAATATTGTCACAAAATATTTGCAAGAGGTTTACACCGTCAGATAATTTCGAAACACTTTTGGTTGACTGTAAAAATAACAATCCCTTGTGATTTGCAGGGTGATAAAACGTCAGGCACACATTTCAGGAGCTTTTGCAAGACTGTCTGATCTTTTGTCTCAACAAATCACGTTGCCAGCCATCGAATAAGTTGCATCGGTCACTGGGTTGCAGATTGATGACTCTGCGTTTGATTGAAATGTTCGCCCCAGGGTTTGCCAGTGTCTGAATGAAATGATATGCGTTGTGATTGATTGGCTGTCCTGAAAGATCGCTAGAGGGCCAGACTCACTGAAACCCAAACACTACCAGACTTGACGAGTGTATTAATTTCTAGAATCGCTGACAGCATGTATGGTTGAAGAGATACACGAGAACTTCACCACAGTGCAGAAATCACAAAAGTCATTGCAATACATCTAAAAAAAGTTTGATATACTCAACAGGTCTATTGGGAAAATGACACTCGATAAGTGTCACTCGTTTGAATGTATAGCAAAACATCTAAGGAAACAGAAGCGATTACAAATGTCAAATAACATCCATTCTTGTGTCCACCAAACAAGCTGACATACAAAATCCAGAACCACAAAACAACACTACTGCAAGTGCTTTTAAAATCTAGCAAAACTCAGGGTCTTTTGGCTGAAGAAAACAAGAGCTTTGTTACTAAGCTGGTGGGATTTGAGGAAAATGATTTATGGTTTCAGGTAGAGTCAGCGCTCTGTTCCAGAAGAAAGACAGCCATTGGAACAGCAACCTCAGAGCTCTTGGCTGGGGCGGGATAATTGGAGAGGCTAATAATTTGGGCATGCGAAGACTGTTCCCGGAGAATGCACCCGGCACTAGCACTCAGCGGTGCTATTGTACGTGACAAACAGTGTCTGAAGACCAGAGCACAGTGTGAATTCTGATGAGAGGGGGATCGATATCTCCTTGAATGTGGAGATGAAAAATAAAATGCTCATGGAGCAGCACTGGTCAGCTTAATAGTTCACAACCTTTAGAAATAAAAGCCGTGTTCCTCAGGCATTAGTCTCCAGTCGTCTTTGAGAAGCAAAAGGTGGAAATGTGGTTTTCATTTGGTTGCCAAAAATCGATTTGTAAAAACATATTCACAATATAACGGCAACAATTCTGTTGATGACATAAAATTATGCAACACAGTGATTACATGCACCATTAAGTTTCCTACAGTCGTTAAGACTTGTATGGAAATCCCACTCTATAGTAACTTATGAATATGAAAGTGCCAAGACAAATATTTTTAAAAAGCCTGTCTTGTGTTGCAAAAACTGCCATATTTTTGGTAATTTTCATTAATCTATGTTATACTGTTTAGGTGAATTGGTTAAAAACTCTTACATAATCATTCATTTGGATCTTCACTCAAAAAGGGTCTCTGAAGTCCTTGTATTGAATTTGGCTTTAGTAATAAAATACTTAAATTCCACAAAAATGCATTAATTTGATCAAAACTGACAGTAAAGACATTTATTATGTTATAAAGAAGTCTATATTTGAAATAAATGCTGTTGTTTTGAACTTTCTATTCATCAAAGAATCCTGAAAAAAATAATAATCATGGCTTCCACAAAAATATTAACAAGCACAACCGCTGTCAACACTCTGAATAATTAGAAATGTTTCTTCAGCTGCAAATTATGATATTAGAATGATTTCTGAAGGATCATGCGACAATGATGGCAAAGCTGTCATTACTTCAGTATTCACAGGAAAAACTCCATTTTAAAACATATTAAAATAGACTTCATATTAAAATAGAAAACAATTATTTTAAGTTGTAATATTTCAGTATATTACTGTTAAACTGTATGTATTTTGATAAAAAAATTCAGCCTTGATGTATATACTTTTTTTTTTTACCAATCCCAAAATTTTTAATGGTAGTGTATATATACAAATTTTTCATCAAGACATCTTTTGCCATTTCAGTGAATAAAGAGATACATACTGAATACCAATAAGTGACGGAAAAATAAAGATTTCTTTCTTTATCCACTAAATATAAGTTACTATCAGGATACAAAGGTGAACCAGCAAGACATTTAGGCATCACAAAAGGTCTAAAAACAAAGTCGAGGAAATCCTGCTTGTCCATATGACCTGCCGCTGCTTAGATCGCTCAAACCCAAGAGAATACGACTAATACCGTAAGAACCCATTGGCCTGTGTAAACGTCCCATGAGTGAGCAGTACACCGCCTAGCTAATGCATTTGTAAAGCAAACTGCAGAAACCCTGAAGTGTGGCACTGCGGCTCTTACTCGCAGTAAGAATGCATTTCAAAAGCCTGATTGATGTTTAATGATTGAACGCCTTGCAGTCAGGCAGAAACGCAGTCAGAGGAAGGAGCTAGCCTGCTAGGACAAAGGACTTAACAAATCATCTTTGAAAGGTCCATCTATTCAAAGTGTGCTGAGAGCAGCAGAACCATGTACTACCCCAGCAAGGACTTTCAAACACTTATTGATGTTTTGGAGGCAATTTAAACTAAATGTGCAATTACTAGCAGGTTGAACATTACTTTGTTATAAAGGAATAATGTATTGATTAACTCGCTATATCTTGTATGTGTGCTATGTTTATTAAATGCATTGTCACCTTGGTGATGTGTAAATCAATTTTTTAATCCAAGCAAAAATTACTGACCTACACACATGCTGCTAAGCTACAAGACATGACAATCTAGCCATGCCGTAAAGTTAAAAATTGTTGGATGGGAAAAACAAATGTGAAGGTCCCTAGAAACCGGGAGATTACAATGAGAGTCAGGCAGGTTAGTCTCCAGCCTTTCACAAGGAAAAAAATCATTTCAAGAAGAAAAAAGTTTTATGATAGCACTGTCAGAACAGATGATTACATGAGAAAAAGCGGCAGGAATCTGGCGATAACCCTTCAAATTCTATTAAAAAAGCTCATCTCAAAAAAGAACTCAAAATTGAGAGGGATGAAATGTGTGTGATGTCCGTGAGTGAAAATGTTCTGTTAAGAGGAAAAGACAAGAACCTGTCCAACTAATTTATCTCTGCATGTGTGTTCCTTTTGAACTGAAAGAAAAAGTCATCTCTCAAGACGTCTAGTTTCCTCATTTATCCATATTATTTATTTACACCTACATGTCTATTTCCTGAATGATTGCAGAACAGTGAAAACTGCAAAACACTGCAAAGCACCAATTACATTCAATAATTAAAGCATCACAGGATACGATTGATCAAATACTGACCTGAAATATCTTAAGCATAAACATCTGCTAATTTTACATGTCCTGAGAAGTCTTGCATAGCCAGACCTCTGACTGAACATCTACAATGATCCACAATGTAGCTTAATCTGGACAAGAAACTCCACTTTCACAGGAAGAGATCGTCTGACTGACAATTTTTTTTAATGTTGCCTGAATTATATTACGGACGGAATCATTTTTTAACACCATGTTAGCATAGAGGCTATTTACATGGCAAACAAGGTCAACATTAAAATAAATAAAACATTTAAACTTGACATAAGATGTGGTTGATACAATCCATGTAAACATGTTTCTGAATAAAAGCTAGCAGTATCATAAAAATTACAGTCCAACACAATATGTTTGGATGGATGGACGAACAGGCGGACAGATGGAAAATTGTGGAAAAGATCTTTTATGATTATAAACCAAAAGTACAAAAAGTGTAGATTATTTCACAGACAAAACAAAACAGAATATACAATTCTGCTTGTGGATATCAAGTTATGGTGTAGTCCCCATAATGAGCAGAAGGGCAGAGCAGAAAGAGCTTCCATATATGACAGTCTGACTCTTGATAAACCCATAATATTGAGTTACACTCATAAACCAGCAATTTGTTACTCAAGCATGCTTCATTATTGGTCTTGCTCACAACTGCTGCCGGTTTTGTGTGTATTATACTGTATTGCAATCGGTAGGGATTGAATTAGAATGGATTGTTTCTCTGGGCTGCTGGGATCCATATATGTGTTTGTTTCAGCTACAGCTGGTCTGTTCACAATATAGATATGGTCTAAAGTCAGTTAAAATATGAAAGAGATTGTTCTAATGCTGTGGTCAGGCTTTCAAAGGGTGAACACTGAAATGAGACCAGCACCAACAAATCATGGGAAAACATTCCTACACACAAAATGCCTCGAGTCGCCTCCTCCTCCTTGCATTGTTTAGATTTACCCATCGTTCCCACTGACGATTTCCCAATTCTCTCTCTCTCTCTCCCTCTCATACACACACACACACCTTTCTTCCAGCCGTGAATTACAGCACATCTCACCCTCATCCCAAAAATGATTCATTTTTCTATTACAGAGATGACTGTGTGAAATGAGCTATGTAATCAATACCATACGTTTGTAAACAGCTCCAGTTCTCCAGGGAACCTCTTTTATTTATTTTTTTACCTCATGCTCAAATAATCTGTGCCCTGTCAGAACCAATGGAGGGGCCCCTCGTCTTACAATGTGTTTACAAGGGCAATTTAGCTTCCTGCAAATAAAATTACCTTGCACTGGTATGTGCACTCTGGTATTCCTTTTGGATTAACAAAGAATGCAAAGAAGATGTAAAGTTTATCAATAAAGGCATTCCCACACTATTCTGTGTGCTTGTGTGACTATTTGAAGTAATTTTGTGTGTATGTGAGAGTTTTATTATGTTTTAATGGATGTGAATGAGATAGATAAGTGGAATAAGGTCCAGACAGACAGACAGACAGATAGACAGACAGACAGACAGACAGACAGACAGACAGATAGACAGATAGACAGACAGATAGATAGATAGATAGATAGATAGATAGATAGATAGATAGATAGATAGATAGATAGACAGATAGACAGATAGACAGATAGATAGATAGATAGATAGATAGATAGATAGATAGATAGATAGATTTCCGGACGTCCCTTAATGATTTCTTTACCTTATCATCCATACTGTAGTGAAAGGATGTTCGTACCTGTTTGGTTACTCTGAGAAGAATGACTTTAGAGGCTGCTATATTTTTAATGCAGCGTTAAATAAAGCAAATATGCTAAAAAAAACTAAAAAAAACACACAGCTCTCGGAGCCAGGTTGAGAAACAGTGCCAAGCTAAATTTACATTAAATGACTTCCTGTGAGGCAGCATTACTTAAAAAGCAGAGGTCTATGCTGAAAGGCGAATTACTCTAAGGCTTTGCTCAGACAGGCAGCAAAAATTAGATTTTTTTCTTTTTGGCATAGCCGACTTAAATCTGTTTAGTTGTTTGTACACTGAACAGCAAAAAAACAATAAGAAATTTCTTCCTTTAGCTCAAATAGTAGAGCATGGTGCTAGCAAATAAAATTAAAAAGCATCTTCCAAACGCTACATGTAAACGGAATCCAGTCAGATCGAGTTTCCAAATACTTTTTTACATGCAGGACACAATGTCATGTGATTCTAATGTCATATGCACAGTAGTTTCTCATTTATATGTGGCAGTCACTGTGTAATGAACGGTAAATGAGTGAGTAGTGTCAGACATAGCATTTGGATGAACATTTAAATGCAATTACGCCTCTGACACTTATGCTGTCTGTCTTTCCTCAATGTCAATGTTGCACTCTTATGTCTCTTGACACTTAAGTCATCACTACAGCAACCAATGTTGATGGACCGGATATTGACTACACTGTCTGAACGAACAGATCAGATTTCATCACTTCACTCCTAAAGTTTTGGAAATCAGATTTATGTGCAGTGTGAACAATGCATAAGTGCTTAGCTGTTTAGAACATAGTCATGCAGTTTTATTTTTGATGATTTACTCACATATATCTGAGCTTGTATTCTTTCATCCTCAGCGGTGACTCTTTCTCTCAGTATGGCCTTCTGGATGCTCTCCTCTGCACTGGCTTTCTCTAATGCAAGGATTCTGCTCACCTCATCTTTTACCAGGGCTTGAGCTTCTGCCTGAGCCTGTGCATGAGCCTGGGACCTTTCCTTCTCCAGCCTAAACGTAATGCAGCACAGAACACAGAAAACATCAGATGCATCTTCTGGTCTACATCACTGCAATTCAAATAGCCTTTATTTAAAATTAAACAGTCTGTTTTACAACATATACTACATACTAGGAATATCAATAATACTGGTACCTCAATACAAAATCAAAATTATTAGATTTTTTTTATTATCGGCGGATTGTTGGTTCCTTTGACTGACTGATTGGTTGATTGATTGACCTGTTTGTGTGATTGACTGATTGATTGACTAATTGACTGGTTGGTTGGTTGTTTGGTTGGTTGTTTGGTTGGTTGGTTTGTGGACTGTCTGTTTGTTTTGGTGGACTGGCTGTTTGTTTGGTTGGTTGGACTGGCTGTTTGTTTGGGTGGACTGGCTGGTTGGACTGACAGACGGACTGGCCGTTTGGTTGGACTGGCCGGTTGTTTGGTTAGACTGACTGACTGGCCGTTTGGTTGGACTGGCAGTTTGGTTGGTTGGACTGGCCGGTTGTTTGGTTGGACTGACTGACTGGCCGTTTGGTTGGACTAGCCGTTTGGTTGGTTGGACTGGCCGGTTGTTTGGTTGGACTGGCCGGTTGTTTGGTTGGACTGACTGACTGGCCGTTTGGTTGGACTAGCCGTTTGGTTGGTTGGACTGGCCGGTTGTTTGGTTGGACTGGCCGGTTGTTTGGTTGGACTGACTGACTGGCCGTTTGGTTGGACTAGCCGTTTGGTTGGTTGGAATGGCCGGTTGTTTGGTTGGACTGGCTGGTTGGACTGACTGACTGGCCGTTTGGTTGGACTAGCCGTTTTGTTGGTTGGACTGGCCAGTTGTTTGGTTGGACTGGCTGGTTGGACTGACAGACTGGCCGTTTGGTTGGACTAGCCGTTTTGTTGGTTGGACTGGCCAGTTGTTTGGTTGGACTGGCTGGTTGGACTGACTGACTGGCCGTTTGGTTGGACTAGCCGTTTTGTTGGTTGGACTGGCCGGTTGTTTGGTTGGACTGGCTGGTTGGACTGACTGACTGACCGTTTGGTTGGACTGGCAGTTGTTTGGTTAGACTGGCTGGTTGACTGACTGACTGACTGGCCGTTTGGTTGGACTGGCCGTTTGGACTGACTGACTGGCCGGCTGTTTGGTTGTTTGGACTGGCTGGTAGGACTGACTGACTGACTGCAAAACTAATATTCCTGAAACCAAATAGGATGCTACTTTCGAATGATGATTTAATGCACTTCTTCATCAAAATGTCCATCGTGATGACAGTTGATTATGCCTTAAGAGGCAGGACAAAACAAACAAACAAAAATAAGTAAAAATATTGGATCATTAAGCTTGTAGTGTAAATGCTGCCTAATAGACCTGCCACTGTTTATTCTGTTGCTGATAATAAAAAATGACAACAATATTGACAACAAAAAAGTAAAAGCACTCAATGTTCTTGGCTAGATCATTTTAAGAGCTTTAATAAGCCTTCGACAATCAAAAATGAACAACATTAGCCCTGAAAAAGAAAAACCGTACAGCTAATTTTAATTACAGGCCTGCATCTCAGTCAAACTCTCAGCACTGAATCGCTATTAATGCATCATATCTAATAATCATGCACAGAAGACTATGCCAGTAATTTAATTAAGAAAAAATTGAAGGGTGCATGCCATTGTTTCACTTTAATTAGTTAATATTCACATTAATACGCAACTTTTTAAATAAATTAGTCAGTTCAAATTGCGCATTGGTATGATTCATTTCTCTAGAACTTTTTAGTGTAAAAAACATGACTAACAAGTTCTTAGAAATCTCTATAATACGATTAATAAAGTTAAGCACACAAAAATGATTTTATTCACAGCTTGGGATAAATACGGTAGTTAAAAAAAAAGACCAAAAATACCAGCCTCAAGGAAAGAAAAGCACTCCTAAATCAAGTGAGATTTTAAATATGGTCCCTCATTTGAAGTTGTTTAATAGGTGTGTGGTGATAAAGAATCTTTGATGTTTTCGAGATAATCCTGCAGAGCTATTTGGAATTTTGAGCTAGAATGTTGAGAGACTTTATGAGCCATCACCCGGTTCTCACAGTTGCCTAGCAACCTCAGCTGCACCATCAAGCAGGAGGTTTGATTTGTAAAGTAAACTCAGGCAAGATACAAACTGTAATCTGCGATGCTGTGTTTTCAATCAAACAGCAGCAATCTAAAAAAAAAGAAAAGAAAGAAACCGAAGAATCGAAAAGGGCAATAAGGGAGTATATAATTATAAATGTTACCGAAACAAACACAAACAAGCATGTGAGATTTCCAAAGATGTGCTCAAAGTTCCACAAAAGTTTTTTTTTTTTTTGTGGAAGCACAAAGGGTTAAGTCTTCAACAACAACAACAAAAAGAAGCAATTCCACAAAAAAGTACCTGAAACAATTAAACAAATCAAGTATGTTTTAAATTATTTTTCAAGTAATGGCCATTGAAGGTGGTGGGAGTGCTCAACCTTCTCAAAATGTTGATGGTTAATCTCAAGAGATGCAACTAAATATTATACAGGTTTATGTTCCTATTCATTTGTATAAGCCATGTCATTTTTCCAGACGATTCCAAAGAAAATTCCAGAAAATTCAAATATTTACTCATTATGCTGCCAGGTGGTAAGGGTCTTTGGACCATTGAGAGTACTACATTCATGGAATATGCCAGAGGCCAACATAAAACTATTATTTATGATTAATATTTACTAGTTTTGCATGCGCAATTTTACTTCCAACCAAACAAGAATAAATGAAGACAAAAAGAAAATTAAATATTTGGTGTCATCCTGTTGTGTGAATACACACATCATTGAACATTTTGTTCTCCTGAGAAAAGTGTGAGCGACTCCAGCCATGTCCAGTCTCAGTCTACTGAACTGGACACATATCAGCACAACACATCCATCATTACTTCCCTCTCTGGTATTGTGCGTGTTTATCCCATCTTCCAGTACTAAAAATAGGCCAAAAGCGTCAAGTGAGCACAATGGTGTCGCTTGCAGGGCAAAAACACAGGCCACTCAAATACAATTATGTTCGTCTCAAAAAAGAAAAAAATAATATGCTGCAATTACGATACCTATGTGCACAAAATCGCACTGCAAAACAACACCACTATTTCCTTCCTTATCCATGATTAGCAATACTATAATCCATACTATAGCAATACTAAATCTTAGAAATAGGCAGATAAATATTTCATGAAAGGAAGAGAATACCACATTGATGAAGATGCGTTCATCAGAGCTAAAATAAATGAGTTGTACCACCCTTTGATTGGAAAGATTGAAGAAACCACTTTCAAGCTTCCAAATATCCTGAGCAACTTCCAATGAAAAGACCCATTGAGAGAGACCGTGACCTTAAAATCAAATAACGGCAAACCGAAAAGTTTCTAAATAATTCAAGCTATATTTCACGAACCCATCTCACTCTCTCCATTGCTATAAATAAACTATGCTTTGATAATGTCAGACAGTACCTGAACTATTCGGCTATTCTTCAGAGTTCTATGGTTATTTGATGTTACACGGTATCCATGCACACACCCCTCGATTCTTAGCTTAAAGCGCTGTACAGAAATGCCGTTTGCTTAGAGACTTGCTTTTGTACATATAAGGGGCCGCTATAATTTACCATCCTTTAAAACCGCACACCTCTGTACACCTGCAGGAGAGGATGTCACTTCCCCTCCGGTATCACTCCATCTGTCGGCTCTCACCTGCAATTTAAATCAACGTGTATTCGCTAAAAAACGGATTCCGACACGCCCGTAATAAATTTATAGAATGTTTCCCTCTTCAAGAGCATTTAAAGGAGCCATGCATTCTTAATGAGGCAAAATAATGTTCAAGAATGTAGGGTCTGAATATTTCATGATACCCCCCCCGTCCCCCCCACCCCCCCCTCCCTCGCTCGCTCGCTGCTGGTCATGTGGCTGTTCCTTTACAGCTCTCACTTGGGGGGGATTTGTTCCCCTAGGAAAACTCTTAGAGACTGATGCTGTAATTGTCAAATAATGAATAAACGCATAGCTGCGCGTCTGTTGCTTTAATTACATAATTTGTCTTGGGCGGTAGTGGAGCTTTGGCTGTGCACTCTGATGGATTCAGTGCAGGAACTTTTTTTTGTGAGATTACAATTTTTGTTAGATCGTTTTTAACAGATATGAAAAGCCAATCCTCATCCTGAAATTGGAATAGAAAAGAGATGAATAAATAAAGCAAATGGTGATCAAGTCACACAGTGACATGGACGAAATGAAAACAAACACACAGGCACCCAGCATGCCTCTGGGGAGAGGGAATATACGCCCGCATTTCAGCTGTGAAATGATAGTGAGTGTGCGAGAGCAGCAGGGTGGACTCTGACAATGAGTGAATATAACATGTGGTTCTGTATCCTCATGCATGCACTAATGCATTTATTAATATGCATATTGAAGAGATAGTTCAGGCAAAAATGAAGCTCATATTCATATTAGGACCTCTTTCTTCTGCAATATTTTTGCCACTTCTTTAATATAATGCGAATGAGTGAGGCTATAAAGCTCCACAATAACTAAAAAGCATTATAAAGGTAGTCCATATGCAATTATATTTCAAGTCATCTAAAGTCACTACGATAGTTTTACATGAGGAACAGACTGAAATTCACTAATAAAATGTTCACTGACATTTGCATTTGCTGTCTTTCTGGTGTTTATGAGATAAGTACTGATGCATAATTTGTAAAGTCTTTTGAGCTGGCTCTTTTTCAAGATTAAAATCAGTTGGATTGATTTGTTCATAAATTGAACTGATCTGGCTCTTAAGTTCACCTCTCAACAGTTGACAGTACTTCACTGGAGTTGAGATGGACTACTTTTGTGATACGTTTACGGTGCTTTTGTGTCCTTTTTGAAGCGCAACAGCTCCAGACTTCTTCAGTTTCATTATTTTTAAAACAGAAGCCAAGACATTCTTCGAAACTTAAGGTTTGAAAACACGATATTAAATTGTTAGGTTAAATCTCGTTAAATGGCTACTGCTGGCAAAATGGGCTTTCAATAAAACTTTGCTGCCTACACAGTAGACCTGAGGCTGACTTTTTTTTTTTTTTGAATCAGTGCACCTTACAAGAGAAAACACAGAAAAAATGGCTTCTGACATCCCATTTGCCAAATAGGTAGGAAAACTTCAACAACCATAATGCACTGGGCATGATGCCATCCAAGACCCCTCCCACTAGTCTGCTATGGATACGCTTGATCAGAATGAAATGGGGCCTTGCTTTATTAGGAAATATTTCTTAGCAAACTTTTAGTCATAATGGTGTCAACTTCTATTGTTCCAGAGTACAAGAATTTAAAAGAGTTACTTTCGTTTTCCAGTGAAGGATCCAGCGAGTTGTATAGGCTGTGGCAAAAGGCTGCAAAGTATTGTTAATATGGAGAGAACACGGCTACAGAAAATCTGAAAAGCCTCCTTTTTCGTAGTCAACATTTCAAACTGGATGACTGCGTTTTAGAATCATGTTGTAACAATGTTGGTAGTATGTGCAAATGAACAATGTTTACTCATTCTCTATTAGCTGGACTGAGAAATTCACGTTTTTTTGTCCAGCTCCAGGGCAAAAACTTAAAGAAACTGTAATTTTGTCAGTTCCACCAAACCGCAAAATGCTGTTGTGTACAAGTAAGAAAGCTGTTGTCATAATGTTCCATGTTTACCATAAAGCTGAGTAGACAAAATACAACAAAATGTTCAGTGATAAACCTTACAATAACTGTTCTGTTAATAACCCTTTGTCGATCCAACCGTCCGTGGGCGGGGATACAAAAAAGCCCTGGAGCTGTCAAAAGTCTCCCGAATGACGCAAAAAACGTCAATTTCTCGGTCCAGGAAACACAGAGAACGAGTAAACATTTAATTTACATATTATATACTATAGACACTGTAACAATACAAAGCAGGTTAAAATCGGCAAAGTTACACTTTAACTGCTGTACATATAAACAGCATAACTGATGTATATAATTTCAGAAAAGAAAAAAAATCCAAAAGTTCCACTCCCCGGTTGACTAAATAAATTAGCTGAATAAATAAATGGGTAAATAAAATTTAAAAAATCCAAATAAATATGTTAATAGTCAAATCAATTAACAGGTAAATAGCCAAGTAAAAAAACAAACGGCCAAATAAATAAATGGCTAAATAAAAAAAATATTAATAATAAAGCAAGCAAGCTGTAATGAGCAGTTGTTGGAGGTGAGGTCAGAGGTGTTGACAATGGGTTCATGCCCTAAGATGCACCCTCTCTCTGTCTGTGTCCCTGAGGACTTTGTGTAATCCTCAGTGAGTCTCTGCGTGGCTAAGAGCTGAGGCCTTTCTGCTGATGCAGCATTGCGCAGGTCAGCCAAGCCCAGTCTGTGCTTCTGATCTGCAGAACGGTTCTGCTCCAGTGCTTGCTGCAAATCTCCCATTAGAAAGGCCCGCAAAGGACCTCATACACAGGCCTCAGCAGCAGAAACACAAAATCACACAGACCATCTTCTGCAGTTTATCCATCCATACACATGTAAACATGCGATTTTTAACGAATAGTGAGGTCAACTAGATTTTATCTAGACGCATTCATTTATTTTTGTTTTGACATTTTTGCTGCTTCAGCTATACAGACAGACACATTTGGTGTTTGTTGAGTCACTCACTCGCACTATTTTTCTAAGCATCTTGCACTCTGAGCATTACATTTTAAACAACTTAAGAAATACTTTTAAAAGGTTTAAATGATTTTTAAAAAGAACACACCCCGAGACCCCTGCATTATAATTCACTCTATTGTGCTCCATCAAGCAGTCGTTTAGGCAACACACCCACTACATTTTTTTTGAAAATATGTAGTTTTCTGATCCTTAACCTCCTACATTTAATAGCATATATTCACTCTCAAGAAAAAACGAATGGCCCCACAATACAAAACACATTTTACATCATGATACACACTTATAACAATATATCTGTCTTATTAGTTATATTTTAATCAGAAATAGAAAAAGTATAAATAGATGGATACTAAGTTGTGTATGCGAGTGCAAGGTTTATCAGAAATAGCGCATCATGGAAGGCCAGTGCTAATAAAGTGTAGCCCTAACTAACCCACCTTAGACTGAGACACACGTTCAGACGCACTAGTTAAGTAGCTGTGAAGAAATAAAGCAAAAGGACATGTAAACACTGTGAAATAAGTGAAGGAATGTGTACTTCACATATAAATCACACCTTATATGCATCTTTAATGAACCGCCCACTGCCCTGAAGGCAGCAAGATTAAAGGTCACTGCTAAATTAAGTTGGCATGGTCTGACAAATCTACCATCGGATTCATCTCCGGAATTCTGCTCTTTTAAATGGCATTTGAACATCGCATGCAGATTTAGCTCATGGTAACGTAAGTGAAATCAGAAGAATCAGTACTGAAAACATGATTTTTTTTTAATTAATAAAAAATAAATAAAAATATCAAAACAAAAACATAACCAAAACAAAAGATAAAACAAACAAAACCATAACCAAAACAAACAGCAAAGCAAAAGCTAAAGCAAAGCAAAAAAAAAAAAAAACATCAGATTAGTTAACCAGCTGTGCACCAATCTAACTAACTGAATCGGGAAACAGAGAAATACAATGAAGAAAGCACACAACAATAGTCCACCTGAAGGCGAGGTTGGAGATTGCCAATATAAGGTCTTCAAACCCAAAGCCAGAGGCTAATTTCATTCATTCAATCCTGCAATCTCATAAGGGCACTTTTAAAACAACACATTCTAGGGGAGACAGAGGAATGAAAGAGGAATGAAAGAGGAAATGGGGAGACTGAAAGAGGAATGAAAGAAGAAATGGGAGTTGGAGAAAGCTAAATGGAAGACAACATTAAGGACAATATTGATTCTGTCCTTCCAAGCATGACATCATGGTCAATAAAGCGCCTACTTTCCCTTAATGGCGTTGCCTGGGCGATAGGATGGAGCACTTTTCCTGAGTTGCCTCAACAACAATGCTGTAAAACAACACACCGTGCCCTTAAATTTACTTTTATAGCCAACAGAAAATAAACTTCCTGTCAATAGTCATTTCTGCAGGTCAGAGTGTTAGCCTTGTTGAGAATAACAGTATAAGAGGTACCGGAGTTGACAAGGACGTGAGACTCAAAGCTGGCACATCCATCACAAGCTTTAGAGGAATAAAATGGAGTGAGTAGTTAAGGAACTTGCACTTTATAGAAGTATAGCATGGTGGTGCAACTAAAAGGTTTGGAAAAAAGATGACCGCACATGATGCAGAGATATTAAAGGCAAAATGTTTGTCACAGTACAGCCACCAACTCACAGACAGAGAACAGGACAAAAATGGAAAACTAAGCCCTCACCGGTTGAAGCTAATAGATCATCATATATGAAGAATTTAACTCCACCCTGACTCCCACTCCCTCGCTTTCATGTATGATTAATTGCTTTCACAAAAAAAGAGAAAGATATATGAAAAAAGTGAGCATGATGGGCTCAGAAAAAGAGGCAAATGGATCCAGACAAAGCACAGACAGTTTGCCCCAGTTTGACTGTTGATAAGACAAAATTCTCATTAACGCACAGCTTCTCTGTCTTGTACTGAATTAATCAAGAGTTTGTACCTCGGCTCATAAACTCGGCCCAGGCCGTGGCATAGGTTTCATTTGAACATTGTGGAGGATGCATTTCACCATATCCAAAAAAACTAACAAAAAAAATCTAATGTTAAGTCAAAGGAGAACAAATGTCTTGAATAAATGATGTTCTACATTTTTTAAAACCTAACCTGAACTAGACTAGGCTCATTTTCAGTTTCATTTAAAGAGTTCCGGATGTTTATGTTCATGTATCTACGGTGCATGAATGAAAGAGAAACTTTTGTTTCGCTTGAACACCATTGCTAGAACATATTGTTTCTATGGATTTCGTGTTTAACTTGAAATGCTAATCACATAAATGTTGATATTTGCTTGTATATAATAAAATTCAGGCCAATATTCAATAATATTCATGTTTATTTACGTGTTGTTATATAGTATAGTGACTAGCCATGTGCCAAACGACTAATTGCATTAACGCTTAAACAGAAATTTTGCAACCGACAAAGTGTTAGTTGACATAGTTGCAAAGTTTCTTATAGGTAGGAGAGTGTTTTAAGTGGACCATAAAATAGTGTCACCTAAATAAAAATTTCTATTATTAATTATAATTTATCTGTTTTTATCATACATTTTGTCTGCATACAAAGTGGATATGTATATGCTAATTTATAATAATTTTATTTATTATCATTATTATTATTATTATTATAATAAGTACAAGAAATCAAACACATAAGGTTCAACAAAATTCCCAAATGGACTACTTTCGCATTCTACTTATTACTTACTCAGGAGTTTACAGTAACAGCGCACCTTCATATAGACAATTACTCATGAGAATGCAGATTATTGCTACATTTTATGGCTGTCAATTGATTAAAACAATTAATCATGTTCTCTACGTTAACATGAATTATCTTGAATCTGCTTTAAAAATTTCCCCACAAACCGGCAACAGACCAGTGCTCGTCTTCTTATTAACAGTGTTTCGCTCTTGCTGATCATATTTCATGCCTGTTGAGGTTACATTTTTAAATGAAATTGACTGGTAAATATTTGACTTGTGTGCATTGGTGCTCTTATTCCAGTCTTTGAAATATTTCATATAAATAAATAAAGGTTCGTACTGATGATGTTATTCATCAGGTCTCACACATTACAGCATCGGTCACTTGTTTAGATGAGTGTGTTGAAATAATCGCACGTTTACCAGCCGCTGCTTTCTCAGATCGGCTTGTGTTGGGATTAAAACTTTGTGTTCCATTGAGTTTCTCCTGTCTCTGAAAATGTCCAGAATTTTTAGTTTTTTTTTAAGTGGCATTCAGTCAACTAGGTAAATATACATAACTGAAAATAAATAAGCTGTGCCATTACGAAAAGGAAGTGCATCACAAAGCTCAGTGCAAGTAGTCCATAGCAGACATTTTCAAAACTCTATACTCTGTTCAATACTTCCTAAAGACACCAGTTTCAGACAGAGACTGTTTGTAGAGTAAATGTGTGCATTGATAGTCACCGTTGGTTGAGTTCCTCTTGTGCCTTTCTCCTCTCTTCCTCCAGGCCCTTCTCCAGCTCTTCAGAGATCTTCCTTCTCAGTTCAAACTCATCCACTAAACAGAAGACAAAACATACACTTAAGATGCTGACCTACTGCTAATACACTTACTCCTGAGTGTTTGATTTTGTCGTTGCATGTCATAGAAGGTCATAAAAATTAGCATGCATATTAGGATATTGGCTGTTTATTAGTACTTATAAAGCACATATTAATGCCTATTCCTGCATGACCATATTCTACATCCCTAATCCTAGCCAATACCTAAACTTAATTACCTTACTAACTATTAATAAGCAGTAATTAGGGTTTAAAGGCAAAAGTCATAGTTAATAGTTAATTAATAATGAGAATGGGACCCTAAACTAAAGTGTAACTTAAGTTGAGGCAGTTTGAACTTGTTTGTAAAAGAAGTTCGTAAGCAATATAGTGAGGTAGGATATTATTTTGAGCCCTCAAGACATCTCTACCTTATGAGGCAAAGCAAAACAAAACAACTTTCAAACAAACAAATCAAAGCTACACTTCTCACAACTTAGTGTTGATATCAACACCGTCACAGTCAAACATGTCAGTGTGTGTCCTGTTCTTTATCTGGATGGCTAATTGTCCGTGAAAGCACAGCAGAGATATAAAACGGACAAACTTATAGCCTCAAAAAGCAGCAGTACAACAGCACTGCAGAGGCCTGGAGCTAATGCATGACAGGAAGTGTTACAGATGGAGAAAAAGGCTTACAGTTTGTGTAAACAACCAGCATTTGGTCTAAAAATAAATATATAAATTAAAAAAAGTACTAAAGCAATCATTGCTCACAGACACGTCCAAGTCAAACCTTTTGTCACAAATCCAAGTCAAGTCGTTCATGGCTAAGTCTAAAAGGAAGTATATGAGGTTTTACTTCACTAAAAAGATCATTTTATCTTTAACATTAAGTACTTTTGAAAAAGTATTTATTATACACTAAGTAGGCGAGTGATGGATCATTTACCTAGAAAATAAACCTCACTGAACAAAGCAGAAATGTCTTAACTTTCCCCATAGTATATAAAAGCTTACCTAACTATGGGAATCAAGATTTGATAATATATGAGAGAAAAACATATTCTTGCAGACATACTGTAAATATTAAAGATGACTAGATAGAGACTAGTCTCTAATTGAGTGAATAGTTATTTTAAAATATATAAAATAATAAAAAATCTAAATAATAATAATAAACAAAACTTTTGTGACATACTAAGTGAGACTTGAGTTTCCATCTCAGTTCCCCCCATTGGAGCATTTCACGGCTCTCAGCCTTGTCCTGCTCATATCTCACGGAGGAGCTCTGATTGGATAAAAGGAGGAGTGACGACAGTGAAGGATGAGAGAGGACCAGACCTGGACATTTACGTTATGTTATGTGTGCGCGGCAGTCATCAGTGAATGGCTAATGCTTTTTTTGCTAAGTTTTGCTGAACGTTCGCCGGTTCCCGCCTCCATCTTCCTTGATCTGTTAACTTCTCTACAGAAACACCTATTACCATATCTGAATTTCAGGCTTCCTCAGCCCTTGTATACACAGTGATATGAACAGTAACGATGGTGACGTTTTTTTTCCCAAATCAATTCCAGGGCGTCCATTTGAAGTACATGCAAAGTGGATATGCTGAAAATAGACTTCTCGACAACACAAACCAAACTCTTCTTCTCGGCCTCAGCGAAAACGGGTCAAAGTAGACATTGTTCGCGGAAAGGCAATGAAAAACATAGGCTGGCATTATGCAAATTTGTCACATTGTTACATAGAGTGCAATTGCTGACGACTCGTTTGCCAGCTCAGAATCGATTCTTTCTTTTAGGAGAGAATTCATTTATTTGTCATGCACTGCAGACCTTTTACATTCACAAACATCTATATTACACAATGCATGAAAAGGTAATATTCGAAAAAAGCATAATAGGGGCACTTTAATATATTCAGGAAAGGAAGACGTAGTAGCTGTCAGTAGTTTAAAGTGATGTTTTATAAGCAGCCGCCGGAAGGAGCAGTCAGTATGGGTGCCATATGGTTCGGTTGCGTAACAATGTTCATTTTAGAAACAATTTGAGACTGTAAAGCCAAGAGAGGAAACCTGTTGGGAGAGAAACACTTAAAAGTTATCACTACACCAACCTTCAAGACTAATGAGAAATCTTCCTGTAACCGTGACAATGCCGAAGAGGGAAGCAAAATTAATTGTGGACGCTGGCAGAACATTTATCAAACACCAGGGTAGTGTAATGGATACAGGCAGACAGGTGCCGTTTAACCTCAATCCCACGAGATACCATCAAATTAAAGATATGGTGTAATAACAGAGATCCTTCACCGGTAACACATCTGATCTCCACCTGTTAAACAGGGCGATCCGATTTTTGTATATAACGGTTTCCCTTCCACTTTTTGATCCACAGTCCATAAACAACAAAAAGGATCATTAGAGCATACCCAAAAGCTTCGTCTTCATATGCAAAAAATGTCAATGAGCATTGGTATACATATAAACAGGTGAAACTCGAAAAATCAGAATATCGTGCAAAAGTTTGTGTATTTGAGTTATTCAAATTAAAAGGTGAAACTAATATATTTAGTATATATAACTATATACATATGCATGATTATACTTTTCAGAGGGCCGGCATTTCTGTATTTAAAATCCTTTTTTTTATTGATTTCATATAATATTCTAATTCTCTGAGATTTTGAATTTGGGGTTTTCATAAGCTGTAAGCCATAAACATCAAAGTTAAACAAATTTGTGTGTGTGTGCATAAAAGCAACACTTTTTCATGTAACAATTCCAGTAAAGACTTATTGTAGGGTCACTTATTAAATAAATAAATAAATAAAGTTACATATAATTATAGCTATATTTTATGTTAGAATACTATTATAAATATAACATTTATACGGTATATAATAATAACATAATTTACAAATATACAAATATATGTATTGTATTTATTTACTATGAAATACGTAGTATAATACAAATATACTCATTTACTTAAATATACTTATACATATTCATTATATAAGGCAACTGGAATAGTGTATTTTTGGTGGGGTTTCAGTTGGTTCTAAATTTTATCCCAAATTTAAATGACATTTAAGAGTAAACTTATTGATTTAATCAGGAAAGCAGCATGAATGATTCACAAACAGATTGTATGCACAAATACATGCCTACACCCGGTAAGTGAATGAGACGCCCTGTTATCAGCGTCTCAGAAAAGAAAAATGTAGTCCTCACACTCGTTCTTTTTTTTCCCCTTTTCTTTTCCATCAGGCTTAAGACTTTTCTACAGTGTCAGACATTTATTCAGGCTCTAGGTTCCCATAATTCATTAATTTAAACTGGGCTTTAATATTTAAAAAGGATAAAGAAAGGAGTTCTGTGGATTCAAAGGATAACCAGCTCGTATGCTAAAACGCCATCTGAGAGTCTTCCGGGACTTTTCGCAGGAGGTCAGCGAGAAGTTCAGAACGACATTAACCGTCTGGGCACCCGTGTCACTCCTGAGTGAGAACAGTAATGCTTGAAGATGAAAAACTCATCATCTTTAGATATTCCTCTCTCTTTCACTCCCTCCATCATTCTCTGCAGAAATTTTAAAAAGTAGCTTCCGGGCAGTCGGGAGAGAGATAACAGACAGAGACAAATTGCTTGTCTCATAAGATGTTTCATTAATCTCCAGACCTGAGAAGAGGAGGGGCTAATCTAAACCATTACACGTTCCTCACGATCCAACTTTAACGAGCCTCAACATCTTTCTACGCACATGAAGAAACTCCCAGGAATATCAAACGATGAGATCTTATCTTCTCAGGTTTCATGGAACTTTTCGTGAAACAACATGCAAATGGGCCAAAAAGATCATTTCCTCAAGGAGCTACTTAATATGTAACGGAAAGAAATGTATGTTTATGTATGGCTGAGACAAAGGAGGATTTGTGTGCTGGTAATTAGAGCGTAATGGAAAACGGTGTGTGGGCCCTGCGTATGAATATTCATGGTACGCTGAGAACGTGTAGGAGGATCAACCTTGACCACTGTCTAATCACCGTGCGCAGGGACTCTGCCGTGATTTAGCGATGGACTCGATCATCCACAGCTTCTCTTAATACCTCCACTCGTGGGCGCACATAATCAATGTCCCTCATTAAGGTCACAGCCTTTGACCTCAGAAGATGAGCTGAGCCTCTTAAGGCAAGAAGAGCTGTGGCAAAGAGAGACAATTTAAGAAGTGAGTCATCGGCAAATGGCACAGCATTAAGTTTAGTTGAGGCTTAATCTTTCAGTATGGTCATTTTTAATAGATGTAGATACTAAGTTTCAGTAAGCATTGTTTGGTAATTGTTCACCATCATTTCGCCAAAAAAAAGACAGTCAAACAACAAGAAGGTCAATAAATCGGGAAAACATTTTTTCGGGGGGAGCACTATTTTTCCCTACAAAATGCAGAAATTGCACATTCTGTCTAAAATTATGATCAAAATTAGGTCTAAGACCACAATCCATACTGTGACAAACATGTTTGGCTCAACTATGCTAACATTTTTGCTATGTTATGTTCTTTTTTTCTAAAAATTAAATAAGCCTTTAAAAGGTAAATTAAATAAGCATTTTGATTAAATAAGCCTTTTTCTATTATTTAAATGCTATGCAATAGAGCAAGAAATACAGAAAATAACTATGTAAGCCTAATGACACAAAGTTCATTGTTTAATTGCTTTCAAAGATTGCAACATTATTCACGACAATAAAACCTGGAAAAACTGAAAAGCAGTTTTTTAGTACTTTTCCCCTCAATAAAACATTAATAATATAATTATTATTATTTCAGCAAGTGGCAGCTGTATAGAAATGTAATGAATGTTCTACACAGCATAAATTAATAAAAATAAATAGCAAATTAAATAAAAAATAAATGTATTCATTTAGATACACAAGCGTATATATAATAAAAGATCAAATGTTTTAGCACGTTTCCCTAGTTTCAAAGGGGGTGTGATGAGAACTACAGGGTTATGCTATTCACTGTCATTGTATTACATAATCCCAGAATACATATTTATAGTGAACACAAAAGTGTTTCTGTCATCATTATACCAAGGAAGCACGAGACAGCAAGAAAAACGTACACGTGGGAGAGAGAAACCATGAGACAGATTGAGATGTAGAGAATTATAGATAGACGGATCGAGAAAAAACGTGTGTGTGTGAGAGCCTCCACGGTAGAGCTCATTAAGCAGATCTGCGTCTCATTAACATGGAGCTGTCTCGTTATGTGTGATGCGGGCGGGCGGGCGTCTGTTTTTCTCTCTCTGTAAGTAGAGCCAGTTCATATAATGTCAGCTCCAGCCCACAGACTCTGCAGGTTACACTACTATTATGGGCCGAGAGGGCGCACACAGAAATTTTCACACGTATTTGAGCTGACAGCCACTGTTTCAATACATATTAGATGAGCTTAATTATGTGGAGGTGGAAGCAAGGAAGCTCACAGCTCAGAAAAAGACATTTCCAAGTCCATTTTTAGCATATGCTGTTTAACAAAAGGATACATTATGGGTTAACGTTATAAATACACAAGTGTTTAAATAACATTTTGCTGCACTAGCCCCAAAACAGGAAATGCATCACCCTGCTATAATGACTGTCCCAAAATACAAGAGCACCAAACTTGATCTGGACTTCTAGGCCCCGTTTACACCTGGAATTCACAAGTGGACGATGCTAAATACAAGTGTAAACTGTGTCTAAAGTGTTTTGAGTTTGAGATTTTTAATCCCAGATATTTTAGCAAAGCTACATAAATCAAAGAAGAAACTTACTCACCAAAAGTTATTGTGTACATTCTGTTATCAAAGAATGGACTTTGAGCACAGCAAGGGCATCATTTGGGAAAGATTTATAGTCATGTGACTCACATTGAGTAACTGAAAAAAATGTCAAAGATTTGTGGGTTCTTTCCTAATAGGCATCTCAGTTGTAATCGCTCAAAACTGCATCTAAACTTCCGATTGAAAGATCTATGAACAAAGTCTTACTTGCTAATGAGAAATAAATCGGTTGCAAATGTGATCGGATCGACACACTTTTGGGAGGACATGCTGTTCGAGTTACCTTGGAGGCTGAACTGGCTTAAGTGGAGTTCCTAATTGCAGCATTGATTCATTAACTCTATTACAAGTTAGAATTAATCGTTTCATTAGCACTCAGGCACAAGCTATGAATCATAATATGGAAGGATCCAGGCCCACTCACTAACATCAAGAGGACTAAACTTTAAGGAAAAAATAAAATACTGTTAATCTAATTTTTAAAAATCCATGTGGTGGTAGTAGTTCAAATAAATCTCAATCGTACTGGAGTCAGCAGGTGTGCATTTCTGATTGATGTGCTTCGTTTTTGCAGAAAAAAAAGAAAATATACATTAAAAAATCATTTAAACAGATAGTTCAGCCAACGACTACTCATCCCAATGTCCTTCCAAACCAGTAAAACTTTTGTTCGTCTTCGACGCACAAATGAATCCATTTTTATTGAAACCTGAGTGATTTCTATCCCATTCAATAAAAACTTTGATGCTTCATAAAGACATCAGAAAAATATTCCATATAAACTGTGACTTGTAGTCAAGGTCTCCTTAGCATACATGGTGTCACTCTATGATGAACAGATAACATTTAAGATACCTTTATGAACTTTTAGAAGCATTCTTGAATATTTGATGGAATAATGAACTTTCAATAGAGGGAAAAATATCTTCATTTGTGTTTTAAGAAGAACAACAAAAGTCTTATGGGTTTGGAACGACATGAGGGTGAGTAAATTAAATGATGACGGAATTTAGATTTTCAGATGAACTATCCCTTTAAAAATAAGTTTCTCACTGTCCCTGCCACATTATAATGTTTTTTGTAATACATTATAACATTATAAAATGTAATGCTCATTACCAATTTCTTTTATGATTCTGTATAACAATAACGACTGCTCTGGTACTATAGGCATGCTTTTACATTCAAAGTGCTTACAAGACGCAATTTACCCGAGTATCATTACCGCTCATGAATGACAGGCACTGAAGTGCACTGTGCAATATGTGTGAAACACATCAAGTGTAATTCACGAGCAAACCACATGAACACATGTATGCGTGTCGGCATTACGCTACAGAGCAATCCGACTCACCGGCAGGAGGTGGTGGAGTAGAAGCCACAGGTTCGTCTACGGTCGGAGGAGGGTGCGGGATAGTTTCAGCGGCAAAAGCGACAGGAGTGTTAAATTCAGCTGGAAGGGAGGGGGCGGTTATTTCCACAGGTGGAGCAGAGACAGGTTCGGCAGCAGTTTTAGAGATAGGACGGGTAGGAATGGATTCGACAGGGGGAGGAGGTGTGAAAAGCTCAAAAGCAGGAGTGGCGGGAGCAGAATCAGCAAGGGGAGGTAGGGGTCTGGGTTTGGAGGAGTGAGGTTGGGCAATTATTTCCACAGGTGGAGATGCTGTAATAAGCTCAGCTGTGGAAGCAGGTGGAGAAATGGACTCACCTGCAGGGGTCGATACAACACCCACGGATGCAGCCGGTGCTGCCTCTACAGGAGGAGGAGGAGGAGGTGCAGGAGTGGTCACTTGCTCAGGGGGTTTAACCCACTCTGGCAAGGGAGGAGGTGGAAGGGAAGTAACAGGGTCAGATGGAGGAGATATTGGCACCAGTGCTGGCAGAGGATCAACCACAGGGGGAGAAGCAGGAGGGGTTCTGCTGGGTGCCTGGGGTCTCGGTGGGCCTGAGGGTTCCCTCATGCGGTCGATGACCTTCTCTGAGAGCTGAAGAACAGAAATGAAGAAACCAAATGTCAGTGTTGTGATTGTGAAAATATTTTTGCTCATTCTCTAGTTTCAAACAGAGTGTACAATAAATGATAAACAATGCCAGCTCATTAGAAATTGCCATTCTGTTTGAGCACTTGAGTAAAAGCACTTATGTGTTTTGGTTAGTCTTATAAATATAGGCCTTATAGCCAATCATATTTAAATACTAATAATAGTAAGTTGCTGGATTTCAATCAGAGTAAAATATTTTTTAGTTGTCAAAAAACAAATATATATATATGAATGAATGAGAATGTTAAAATGTTTATATTATTTTAGACTATGCTTGATATGCAAGACTCATATTTTTATATAGATTTATACAATTACTGTTTTGTCTCTTCATATAGGCTGAAGATCACTGCTTTAACTTGGTTCTCATTTATGTAAACACTGAAAAACACCAGCACATGTTTAAAAACAAACATTCAAAACAAATAAATATAGTACCAGACCAGTATCAACTGGCATAAACAGCTGTGTGAAGGGTGACTGTTTAAACTATATGAATTATGGGGTTGGGGTTGGGGGGGTTGACATTGTACTGTCATGCTTGACATTGTAATGCTTGAACTGTAACAAGTGTCTGCTAAAGTAACTCTTCTTAGGTAGGCTTGCTTATCAATTGCATAACCTGTTTTCCAGCTTAACTCGGTTTTCCAGGTCAGCTGAAGTGAGTGTCCAGGCGGACAGGGACAGCATGTTTATCCAGTTAACCTTATGTAAGTTAAGACTGTTAGATGCATTCATCACGATCCCGCGCATGCATTCAAATCACAGCAGAGGTGAATTAAAGCCATGCGTCAGTGTGAGTGATGTGCATTTGACAGGTGGAGGAGAACAGACATGAGTGTCACTCACCCTTATGCCCTTCACTATCGTTATGTTCTCATTTTCATCCGATTCAAAAGACACGCGGCGCGTGCTGCTGTTGGCTCCCATTCCTGGTCAAACAAGCCCCTGGTCTTTAACCAGCTAATTCATGTAAATCTGATAAATAGTTATGAGAAGTAAAGAGTTTAAAGGTTGTTACGCGCGAGCACCAGGGCCGCACGTTCCAGTTTAGAAACACACAGCTCTTCCGCCTTTAGCCCCTCCCACCTGGCACAGGCGAAGAAAGACGACTCTCATTCGTTGACCGCAAGTGCTTAGTGTCTCTATTGGACAACATAAATGGAAGACAAATGTATTGGATTTCAAAGAATAGGCCTATTTATTTATTTATTTCGGACAATAAGCATTTCAGATCTTATTTAGAGCATTATAATTATAAATAATTTGCTGATATGTTACAATGACTTACAACAGGCTCATTTTAGCCCTTTAGTACAATCTAATAATCTAACAATCTAAGCTGTAAATGTCTTCTATTTTAATATTCACCTATTTAATATTTTTTCTAAGATTTCGAATTTCAAGTCTAGTAAAGAAAAAAAAAAGAAAGAAAGAAAAACACAAGGAATTTTTCACCTTTATTAAATCTGTTTTTTGGTCCTGAGGAAAACAGCTTATAGGCTAAATTATGTTTCATAAAAATCATAGCTTCATAAAATCAGCTTTTGAAATGTAATTACATTTTACATTTTGAAAATGTAAAAATATTCTGTGATGGGTAGATTTAGGGGGTAGGGTTGGGGTTAGTGTAAGGGGATCGAATGCAGTATACTGTAGAAAAACCGTTATGTAAAGTCCTCATAAAACATGAAAACGCAACACATGTGTGTGTGTGTGTGTGTGTGTGTGTGTGTGTGTGTTTACAAAAACAAATATTAAAATGTAAATACAAAAAAATGAATACAACCAATTATACAATAAATATTGCAAGTAATTTAGAGAGTTTTAATGCATTTCTTTTTTCAGCTGCTTTGAGGTTCGAAATAAAAATGTTCTCAAATGTTTAAATGCCACAAAACTTGTAGCAAACTTGGAGAAATCTACATTTGTGTAAATAAATGTATAGATTTTTTTAAAAGATTTTTTTCGCATATTAACAATGCAATACTCATAAGGCATTACATTCTTTTTAATCATTCATGCATTCTGTCCCAAAAGTGCTTAGCGGTAGAAAAGAAGTCCCTGAACTCCTCATGTCAAATGAGCTGTGTGGGCATTCTGTCCTTTAGTGGGTGGCTGTCTTTGTCTACATGTCCTCAGGTGTCATCGTGACAACCTTTTATCCTGCACTAGGTGATGAGAAATAACCTAAGCCCAGTGTCATCAGCAAAGGACAGTAGATTGTTCAGAAATGATGGGCCTCATAGGAAGCTGATAAGAACTTCTGGATCTGACTAAAGGCTCAGAGGAGCTAAAGGAAAAAATAACCTCAGAGTCTCAGTGATTGTTTCCTTTTTTGAAGCGGCACAAAATTGGCCACTATGTTATCTTTGCTGTCCACGGACACATCAGTCAAAGAGGAGACTGCCAGATCGACCCTTTCCCACACAATCAATTCCCTTTCCTCCCTGGTTTGTTACAGCAGAGATCGTCAGGAGATAGAGGGGAACAGGTCCAGAGCAATATATCCTAGGAACAGAAAGCAATTAACAACCTTCACCTTTCGCTCCATATTGCTCCCATGGCTAATGTACGTCTGATTTGTGAAAGAATCTTTCGCATTCTTTTGGGTGTTTGAACTGGCTCTCAAAACTGGTCTGAACAATGATTGGATGCACATTAGTTACTTTTAGCATATATTTTATTTATTATTATGTAAATGCATTTTAGTATTGTCTAATATGTGAATTATATTTATTATATATCATGCATAAACTGCTAATGAGACTTTATTATCAAAACAGGAATAATAAACAGCTAAATGAAAAAAATAAACAGCAAAATGTGATTTATTTTTTATAACTATAAGAAGACAACATTTACAAGCAAAAGGATAATATACAGAATATCCTTACAATGCAATTCTGAAATGAACTATAAAAGCATATTACACATCTTATACATTTTAGACTCTACAAGCAATTGCAATTCTAGTTCTTTGAAGAATCTTTCAATCATTCATCTTATCAACAACAACAACAATACAACAATCAAAGTAGCCTAATTTTTTATCTACATTTATGAATGTAACATTTTGCAAGGAATACTAATAAGTAAACCTATAGCTAAACTTAATATGAAAAGGGTCAATTTTCAAAGAGGCACAACATTATTATTATTATTTTTTTGGCTAATACAGAAGTTTGGGATACATTCCTTTTATTAAAATGATAGCCAATCCAAAACTTTGCAATAAACAGTTCCAAAATAAATGTGTAATTGTTTCTTCGAAATGATGATAAAATGAGCAGAGGTGAAAAAGGGCTACCAACTTTATATTTTACTAGGTAATAATTATGCAACGAGTGATTCATATTATGCATATGGTTCCTTGAAACGAACTGTTCAAAAGAATCGAGCCGCAGAAATGAGTCGGACCTCCTCTCCATCACTGCCATCTCTCACTTTTAATGGCTGCAAAAAAGACTTCATTTCCCAGAGATCCCTGTACACCTGAGGGAGGCTTCCCATTGGCTGAAGTCCGTCACGAGTTGTTTGGGTGTAGTTACGGAAAGATGGCAGCGGACACAGGCAGATACAGGAGCGCTGTCTCCAAAAGCAAAGATCCCTCTGGTTTACTTATATCTGTAATAAGGTGAGCACGGTCTTTTTTACAATGTCTGTGCCGGCCAGCTTGATTTTGTCTGCGTTAAATCTTTGCACCTTCTTTTTTGCGAAGCAAACGACATGAATGGATAACCGCTTAGCTTGTTTGCTAACAATACATCCTGTTATTCTGTTATATTGAATTATTTCAATTATGGATTAAATAACAAGTACTTCTTAAGAGGCTTTACGACTCATCAGCTCAAGTTTATAGTTTGCTGTGATGTCCTCTGAATGACAGAATTTGCAGGCATACTTACTGTAGGAACTTGTTTAAATGGACTGCTTATGTTTTGACAGGACTGGCAGACTTTCAAAATAGAGACTGTGTTTCAAAACTTAGTAAGCTGTTTACTTAAACAGCACTGTTTGAACATCATATACGCAGTCTGAATGTTTGTTTTGGTTGTCAACACATAAATAATAATACACATAACGACATACAAGAACAATAACATGAAAATACAACAACAGAAAATTGGTCCCACTTTATTTTATGTACTGACATTTAAATTCATAATTTGATAAAAATGCACTTATCGTCTGTATGTTTTTACATTGTACTTATATTTAATGAATGTAATAGAATCTGTTATTAATCTGTAATTACATCTATAATTATAATTACATCTTAACCCTTTCCCTTTAAAAAAGTATAGTAAGGAATTATTCTTAAATGTTCTTTAATTTAGTTACAGTTACTTCTTATTTAATTGACTATACAACAATTCTATTTAAAACAATTGTGGATTTAACATAACATTGTAATGTTAAAATGT
The DNA here is from genome assembly GCF_051911475.1 of Siphateles boraxobius. Lineage (NCBI taxonomy): Eukaryota > Metazoa > Chordata > Actinopteri > Cypriniformes > Leuciscidae > Siphateles > Siphateles boraxobius. The sequence goes on along the minus strand of NW_027508799.1, from coordinate 24,321,403 downwards.
ACTGTACTGTACTGGTTTGATGTAACTTTGTATGCAATTTGTATATTGTTTATTTGAATGAATCAAATGTGCAGTTCCGTGTCTGCCCTTGTATTGTTCAACTGGTCTAGGTTGATATGGGCTTTGGAAAGTATCTAGTAATAAGTAATGCAATACTATTTTGTATCCCACCTCAACAGCAGCAAAACAATTTTGCAATACAACATAAACACAATACATAAGTTATTTTTTGATATAGCCTGAGTACATACTAGTTAAAGAAATCTAATATAAAGCTGAACCATAAATCTTATCAATTACAGTGGAAAAACACTATAGGCCTATATAATATGTGATGTTAAAAATATAAGTAATATATATTGATAGATTTGTTCCAGTCTGCACAGTTGGTTTATTTATTTATTTTTAAGGCCATTGAGAAGGCAGGGAAGAGTCTATCATGAAGACAGGAAGTTCTTGTAAATATAGACTTCCATTGCCTTGTGGAACATGTGACAGATCCGACTATTTGAAGCCCTCATGGTGTAACGCTTCTCAGCTGATGATAGATGGCAGCCAGAACCCAATATAGTGTGCTAAAGTAAAGTTACTGCCTAACTGATAATGACAGTTACAGTACATGACTGTTGGTAATGCCTGTTTGAGTTGTAATGAACTATTTTACTTGCTTACATAGATCAAAGGTATTTTCTTCCATCGAGCCCAGTTAATGTGATAAGGTGTCAGAGATCCATCACTCTGCTTAACGGCTCTTCTATCTCCATTTTATCCATCAGCCGTTTCCATTAGGATGTCTTCAGGGCAATCCATTGGGGTCAAAAAAGAGTGAATCTATGGGCAGAAGCTATATCTACATGATCTGTGCTTCACTGCGAGCTTGAAGGGACCCTTCCCTACTGAATACTGGCTCTCAGACGTTCCTTCTATATCTCTATGAGCTCTAGAGACTGGAATGAATGTAATGAGTTCTTTTGGGAGATCTTTACTCTGATTTAAAGCCACACCGCAGTGGAAATGAGTTCAGGATAGACTTGGAGAGCTGAGCTGTGACTGGCAGTCTGCGGACTGGGACAGTCGGTGGATTGGCATCGGCCCAAGCGGGTCTCTCTGAGTGGGTGGGCTTCTGATGATGGATTGTGGTGAAATTGTGTTGCGATGGAAATCCAACAACATCTGTCTGAAAGTTTGTATCATAATGATGACAGGATGAGCTCATATTGGGTGCAGGCTTGTCTCTGGCATTCATGCTGTACTCTGGAGAAGATTTACAGGTTTATTGAAATTTTTAGAAATAACAAGAGAAGTGTCATGGCCATTCAAACCAATGTGTAAAATTACGCGCAATACGCACAATCCCATGCCAAAATTCAAGCCCTGTAACACCAACAATATTCACCTGGAGGCGTTTGTGTGACAACTCGCTGTCGGAGATATGAGAGAGCGAGAAAGCGCAGCTGGTATATCGCGTATCTATTCTATTCTGCAGAAAATGAGTAGGCGTATTGCAAGCGTTTACGAAAATTTCAGTATCGTTAAAAAAATCGGAAAACTTTTCGATTTTCGATGCATATCACTATAGTTTGGTGATGTATCATATGTTTACTGTCTTTCGGTCAGGACACTGTCCAGCAGTGATGACGTGCAGGACCGAGAGACAGAGAAGGGCCGTCTGGAGGAGGCCTATGAGAAGTGTGACCGAGATCTGGACGAGTTGATCGTTCAGCACTACACAGAGCTCACCACAGCCATCCGAACCTACCAGAGCATCACTGAGAGAATCACCAGCTCTCGCGACAAGATCAAACAGGTGTGCCACACATTCATCTGCGTGCGGAGACTCACTAATAACTATGAATGTTTTAGACCATGGGTTTCAACATTTTCCAGATCAGGGACCATGTTCCAAGACTCAACCAGGGACCTCCTGTATAATAAAGCTAAATTTCACAATACATTTAATTAGCATTTTATACATGCTTAACACATTATTAATTGCAAGTGTTGACATCGTCACGAATATTTAAGTGCTATATAGACTGCTGTTCAAAAGTTTGGTCAAAAGTCAGTAAGATTTTAAAAATGTATAAAAAAAGAATGCCTTGAGGCTGCATTTATTTGATCAAAATTACAGTAAAAACTGTAATATTACGAAATATTATTACAATTTAAAACAACTGTTTTCTATTTGAATATATTTTAAAATGTAAAAAAAAAATGTCAGCATCATTACTCCAGTCTTCAGTGTCACATGATCCTTCAGAAATCATTTTAAAATGCTGATTTGCTGCTCAAGGAGCAATCCTTATTATTATCTATGTTGAAAGATACTTTTCAGGATACTTTAATGGAAAGTAAAAAACAAAAACGAATTTATTTGCAATAGAAATATTTTGTAACATTAGAAGTGGAATTTCTGTCATTTTTCATTTAATTTAATCAACTTCTTTCAAAACCAAAAAAATAAATCTTACCAACCACACACTTTTGAACAATAGTCTATCTTCTCCACAGAACCCCTGGAGTACCTTCAGGGACACTGTTAACATCCCTAATTTTAGGTATCTGCACAATGAGTTAGTAGTATATTTTAATAACATAGGCATGTAGCCAATCACACAGTAATACATCTTCATGCTGTCAGTCTGTTTGCTTATGGCTGATTGAAATAACTTTCTCACAGCGCATCTATATTTTTTTCTTCTGGTCAGCAGCTGGTGGAGATAAAACACAAGTGCTGCTTTGCTTTATAGCCCACAGAGTTCTGTAATAACCTACCAATACGTTTAACACACACAAACTGCATGCAGTCGGATATAATACTGGCTGTAATACCCAGTGAATGATTTATAAGACATAATTAGAAGGAAAACAACACGCTGTAGCAGTTTGACGCAAAAAGGGAAATTAAAAGCAAATCAACAGCTTTTTTTTTGTGTTGTTCTTGTTCTTAATCTTCGCTCTCAGCCATGCGGCCTGATGGGTCGTCCCTCAGGCTTCTGGTGTCAGGCTTCCCACACGCACACACACTCAAACTTGCCTCAGAGAACATAGAGAATAGCAGTTCTGTCTTCATGCTGCTGAAGTATTTGATGAGAGGTGCCAAGGGACCTCCAATCACCATCTTTACTCATTATTATTTAAGGACACAGGTGACCGAGTCTGTTTATTGCACTCTTGGAAGATGTGTTTGAGTCAAGGACTCGGAAAAAACGATTTGCGGTTTGTGTGGAAGACATAAACCCAACGCAGCCAATAAAACCAAGCAATGTTCATTTTGCTGTTTGTTTATCCAGCTTTGGGATTTGTTCACGTTTGTGCATGTTTTGTAAGCTCTTTTAAGAACATTAAAAATGAACTAATTACTGCTTCCCACGACACCCAAAACAGGTTTCAAAACATGGTGAGCTATCATAAAAGAAACATTAGGCATCACTAGTAATTGTCTTCTATGTCTGAAATAATATCCTTGTAAATAAGCCACTAAGCTTGGGTTTTAATCTACTGCGAAATGTTTGTTTATCATCTTCTCCCCTGCCGCTGACACACTTGAAAATAATTATGCGAAGAAAATGAGCAGTGAAAGGAAAACTGGAAAGATGATGCTTGTTTCATCAAGTGTGAAGGGTCTTTAACTGTTCTCCTGACATGGTGTGTGTGTGGGCTTCTCTCTGCTTAGGTCAAGGAGAACCTGTTGTCCTGTAAGATGCTCCTCCACTGTAAGCGAGATGAACTGAGGAAGCTGTGGATCGAGGGTGTCGAGCACAAGCATGTCCTGAGCCTGTTGGATGAGATCGAGAACATCAAACAGGTTCCTCAGAAATTGGAGGCGTCTATGGCCAGCAAGCACTACCTGCACGCCACGGATATGCTGGTGAGTGTATGTTCGTGACTGCCAGTGATGAATACTGTGTTGGTATGAGAAATCTCATTCATTCCATGGTAAGTACATATTAGCTGATTTTTGTTTCTCTAGCTTGTACCCTGATATATAAAAATATACAAATAATTATAGATCTTTGCACTCTAATATTAGAATTGCAACTAATTTCATGATGTGAATTTTGGGATGGATGAGTAGGGGTTCTTCTGGATACAATAATTAATTTAATTACAATAACTATACAATATAGTACATTGATTATATATTGCATACAATAATTACAATTACGAAGTACTTTTATTTTTTTAACTGAAGAGTGAAGAAACAAGACCTCGTTATTTAGTTCAATAAAAAAATGAAAGTAAAGAAATCCATAGATGGCCAATAAAATAGTATATATTATTATTTTGTGTAACATTACATGATGTTTCATAGAAATTATAAAAAAACTTAACCTTGTGATGAAAAGGTCTTTTAAATTATGAAATTAATAAGGAATTAATTAAAGGTCATTAAAGAATAAATATTCTTATTCAGAAGGACACATTAAATTGATCAAAACTGACAGTAAAGACATTTATAATTTTACAAATTTCTATTTCAAATAAAGGCTGTTCTTTTGAACTTTCTGTTCATCAAACAATCCTAAAAATGTATCATGGTTATTAAGCAGCACAACATTTTTAAATATTGATAATAAGAAATATTTCTTGAGCAGCAAATCAGCATATTAGAATAATTTCTAAAGGATCATGTGACACTAAAGGCTGGAGTAATGATTTTGAAAATTCAGCTTTGCTATCACAGGAATACATTAAAATTGAAAATACATTAAAATATAAAGCAGTTATTTTAAATTGCAATATTATAATTTTTTTGATCAAATAAATGCAGCCTTGGTGAGCATGTGAGGCTTCTTTTAAAAAACATTGACCCCTAACTTTTGAACAGTAGTGTACTGTATTTACCTTTGTTTTTTATATCAGCATAGTGCAGAGTGACATGAAGTTATTTAGAAGAGGGAGAGTGAATTGTTCTAGTGAGAGGGGAGATGGTATCAAAACTGCATGGTGTGTCAGGAGCATGTGCTTTAAACACGGCTCCAATGCTAATTAAAAAACTGGCCTATTCTGTTACGCAATTCTGGTCAGGTGATTCATTCCCACTGCATTCATCAAAGCTCATGGGCCCAAAACATCAAAAATAAGAAGGAACATGGACTTACAGGTGTTTTGTTTTTTTAGATTCTAGGTTTTACTTTGTGTTCTTTTTCAGTGTGTTTTTTTTAGCACATTTTTATCAGGTGTTTTGATCACACTGGGTACATTCACAGTCAACAAGGGAAATCAGTGAGTAGCGGTGGTCAGAGATGACAAGCTTCCATCCTCCTGCTCTCTCCGGTCTCTCAGGTGTTCTTCTCCTCCTCAGAGAGGTTCTTCTCCTCCTGCGTGTGTGACTGTGTTAAATCTGACAAGGAGTATTGGGACTGCCAACAGAGATTACGGTGTACACGGTGTTTCAATTTGCTACTCTTGTCTGAAAACACTGTCCCTCACTTTTCTGTGTCGGTTAGCCACACACACACACACACACACACACACACACACACACACACACACACACACACACACACACACACACACACACACACACACACACACACACGCACACACACGCACACACACACACACACACACACACACACACACACACACACACACACACACACACACACACACACGTAACTGTGGTACCTGTCAGTCAACTTAACTTCCCTAGTGTGTGCTTTTCAGATGAGCTGTCATTCATTACCTCACATCTGTTGATTTGTCCCTTTCCTCTCTTTCAACTTTTTACTTAATTCTGTTTATTTCCTCTTCCCTTTCCTCTCTGTATTATTTTCCTTTTCCTCCTCTACTCCTTTCTTCTACCTCTTCTTCCTTTACCTTACTCTTCTTGTCTTTAATTTCTCCTTTTCCTTTCCTTTCCTTTCCTTTCTTTTCCCTTCCTTTCCCTCCCTTCCCTTTCCCGTCCCTTTCCCTTCCCTCCCTTCCCTTTCCCTTCCCTTCCCTCTCCCTTTCCCTTTCCCTTCTCTCCCTTCCCTTCCCTTTCCCTTCCCTCCCTTTCCCTTCCCCTTCCCTTCCCTTCCCTTCCCTTCCCTTCCCTTCCCTTCCCTTCCCTTCCCTTCCCTTCCCTTCCCTTCCCTTCCCTTCCCTTTCCTTCCCTTCCTTCCCTTTCCCTTCCCTTCCCTTTCCCTTCCCTCCCTTCCCTTTCCCTTCCCTCCCTTTCACTTCCCTCCCTTTCCCTTCCCTTTCCCTTCCCTTTCCCTTTCCCTTTCCCTTTCCCTTTCCCTTTCCCTTTCCCTTTCCCTTCCCCTTCCCTTCCCTTCCCTTCCCTTCCCTTCCCTTCCCTTCCCTTCCCTTCCCTTCCCTTCCCTTCCCTTCCCTTCCCTTTCCTTCCCTTCCTTCCCTTTCCCTTCCCTTCCCTTTCCCTTCCCTCCCTTCCCTTTCCCTTCCCTCCCTTTCACTTCCCTCCCTTTCCCTTCCCTTTCCCTTCCCTTTCCCTTTCCCTTTCCCTTTCCCTTTCCCTTTCCCTTTCCCTTTCCCTTTCCCTTTCCCTTTCCCTTCCCTTCCCATCCCTTTCCATTCCCTCCCTTCCCTTTCCATTCCCTCCCTTCCCTTTCCATTCCCTCCCTTCCCTTCCCTTTCCCTTCCCTTTCCCTTTCCCTTTCCTTCCCTTCCCGTCCCGCCCCTTTCCTTCCCTTCCCGTCCAGCCCCTTTCCTTCCCTTCCCGTCCAGCCCCTTTCCTTCCCTTCCCGTCCCGTCCCGCCCCCCCCCTTTCCTTCCCTTCCCGTCCCTTCCTTTCCATGCCCTCTTCCTGCCTTTAACTACTCTTCTTTCTCTCTATCCTCCTTTACTGTAATTTCACACACACTCTCTCTCAGCCTCCTCCTTTTCTTCCCTCTCTCCTCTCCCAAATATGAAGAGAATTATCTCAATTGAACATTGAAGTGTCTTCTCAACTAAACCTGGTTTGGCAAGAAGACATGTAAACAGGCACACTTACACATACTCAGAATGAACCTGATCATCTCATCCTGCTGGTGTACACTGTGGCTCATGCAACCCTCATTTGCATGAACAACTCCTTGACTCGCATGACACCTTCTCTGTCTGTCAGAAGCAGTGCACAAAGTGTGCAGTGATGGCCCTCCAGAGCACTATCAACAGGCCATCAGCTTTCCTCTAAATAATAAAGCACATTCATTCACAGCCATCTTGATTTATTTGCTAACTATAAACAAGCAGTAGCCACTGCAGGATCATTACGTGGTGAAGGAGAGGAGAGGTAAAGGCAAAGAGAAGTAAAGACTAGAAATGCAAGTTAATGCAGTAAAAAAAGCAAGAGAGAGAGAGAGAGAGAGAGAGAGAGAGAGAGAGAGAGAGAGAGAGAGAGAGAGAGAGAGAGAGAGTGAGTGAGAGATTAAAAGAAGGATGGAAGGAATAAGGGAAATGTTGCATAGAAGATCAAGGCTCTGGGACATGTGAGCCAGGTCAGATGAATGAAATGAGGAAATTGAACTTATCAACCACACAAATGCTTCAGATTCAGTTTGTAAATGCGACAGCATGACAAGTAGCTGCTGATACGGTGCAGTTTCAGGACGGCATTAAAGCTAAGCCTGAGGGGACTACCTGGACTCGCGCTCCATGTTAAGTTGCATTTGTTCTTTTTTGCTTTAAAATCTCCTTGCATGCATGTCTGAGAAAGAGAGGAGCTGATGAATACAGATACACAAAACATTTTTTGAGAAAAAAAGCCAGATATATTTTTTAGTTACTTTCTATATCCACACCCTATTTTCTATAATGCGAAATATATAACATGTATGTAATATAAATCCATCCATCCATCCATCATTTAGAGATTTTTGAAAAAAAGTAAGCATTACTAGTATATATATTTGTGTGTGAGAGAGCAAGCTTATGTATGGATTTAGTTTTCCTGCTTGTTTTTTGCATCATTTTCTCACTTTGTGTTCACTGATAAGCTCAGTCTAATGCCTCATTCAACCAGCAGCCGCATACTTCATTATACTCTCTGCAGGATCCACACGCACTCAGCAGAGTGAATATTCAGCGGCACTGCAGTCCACCACACTGCATTCTTTAATACTTTGATTGGACGAGAGTTGTTATTGTGCTTTATCATTGTGGTTTTGGATGGGCAGGTAGGGCTTGTGCTATTATGTGATCCTGGACAGCATAAACTTGAAGGCTTTACAACAATGGATATACCTGGATCACAATATACCTTTACTACTAGCAGTAAACACGCTGCACTGGGATTTGGTAGTTTCAACCTAACATGCAAAACAACAGATACCAAGGAGTCGAAGTAGATAAATAGTCAGAGTTAATAGCCAACATGTAATGGCATTCATACATTTTCAGGTACTTCACATTTTAAAATGTAGGCCTATTAAGCCACTGCAAAAGATAACAAAATATCAAACCGAGTTAATATAAAGAACACATTTTCAAGCAAAACATTTTACAAAAAGTTTAAGATTTAAATCAAAACATTTAAAAATACATATATTTTAATTATTCGGTCCAAAATTAACATTAAATATGTTTGGATGCTTTATAATTATTAATTGACTTCATTATCAGCTGTCAAAAGTAACTGACCTCAAACATCCACTACAATGACATTTATTTATTGCAATAAAATGCATACACTTTTAAGTGTGGTAATATTTTTGATATTATATTAAATATAATCTAATATAATATATATTATACTATATGTGTGTGATATTATTCCCCATCCCAATTATTTATCACAAAGTTATTTATTGTCTTCCATCATTTTTGCTCATAGACATTCATGCAGATGTGAACTCAGGTGTGCTGTTTTGTTTATAGGTCTCAGCGGTGGATTCTCTTGAAGGGCCCCTGTTGCAGGTGGAGGGTCTCGGTGACTTGCGACTGGAGCTCCACAGCAAGAAGCTCAACATCCACCTGGTGCTAATCGACGAGCTCCATCGACACCTCTACATCAAGTCTACTAGCCGCGTGGGTCACCGCGGCAAAGACAAAGACAAAGACAAGGACAAGGGACGGTGAGCTACAGTAACGTGCTTCACATTTGATTGGGCCGAGTGTGCAGTTTGGCAAAATTAGAGGCTAATTGTTTGATTCAAAGATTTCAAATCTAGCGTCAATTCAAATCAAAGATTATTCGAGAAGGAAAAGTACACCGTATCACTTTAAAGATATGTTGGCTCAGTTTTGGACCCAAAATAATATTACAAAATGTGAACAAAAACCTCACTCAAAACTTTTGATTCCGGTTGTGGCAGTAAACCGAAAGCAATTACCTTTGGAGCGGCAAAGTCATTTCTCAGCTTTCGATTAATTTACCGTTGCAGGTTGCTGGTGGCAGGGCGCACAGCTCATCTAATTACTGTGTGTGTACTTTTTAAAGAGAGAGACGTGCTCTCTTAAACCAAATCACATGAGTCAATGCTGTCTGATCATTAATAAGGGGTTTGGATTATGCCCGACAGAATAACTGATCAGACTAATTAAGAATCCGGGGGCCTGAATATGGGCCAGAGCTGGTGTAAAACATTCTGAATAAACTTTAATTAGTCAAAGGGGTGACACGTAGAAAACTCACGCTTTTTCTCTAAAGTCTGTTTCTGAATCTCAGCATAGCTCTGCTTCACGTAATTAATGACAGGCTGCTGACGGGGGGATTACGCTATCTTGAAGGGAAGTCACAATATTCATTCTTCATTGAAGGCTTCGTTCACCAGGTTCTTAATTCATTAGCTTGTTGGTAAACAAAGCTTCTCTGGCCCTGTTGCATCCTTCTCACCAGAGTGTTGTAATTAGCTGATTTGCGAGTGTTCTCTTCCTGTCCCTGCGTACAGGGCCTGGCCGCCGTGGCACTGATGCCGGCGTTCAGCACAAACAGAGATAAGTCATTCGCACCCTCGTGGATGAGCACGAGAGGAATGATAATAGGTTTTCTGCTTTTCTCGATGGCGACAGGGCCGCCCACGTGCACGCGGGCGCCGGGGGACTGCTGACCCCCTCCGTCAGCGTGCCGTGTGAACCGCCGCGGCTGTCTCTGCAATGCTAATTCTCTGAGATTAGACAAGGCGCAGCGGTGTAGCGCATTAAGCTAATGCAGGTTGGTGACCCCCGCAGTGCTGAAGTGTGGAGTTGTTTGTAATAGCGTTTCTGATCTCAGAATTGTGCGTCCATGTTTGTCGCTCTTCCACCGCTCTGTTTACGGCCATGTAATTATAGCGCGACGCTTTTATGAGGAGAAGCGATTTATTAGTCAGGGTCATGACGCGACTGCAATTTTCTGGCAGGGTTTTTATTCATTCCGTCTCTCTCGTGTTTCGCAATCTGCCTTGTTTGATTCTTCCTGTTCTGACCACTTTAATGGAAATGTTTTCTGTGGACAGTTCTCGATTATTTTCATAAAACATTCACCGCTACTCTTGTTATGAATGCTTAAACAATAGCTGCTGTCACTCTGAAAATGGTTTCTGCTGTGAAGAAGGAAATAACAGTACCTGTGGTGTTGTTGTTTTTTTTCTTCAGGTCTGCCCAAAAGGACACATCTGTTTTGGATGTCGGTGGTTTGTCCACTCCACGCAAGCTCACAGAACCCTCACAGTTCAGCACCCCGGGAACATCCAGCTGTAAGAACCACCACTAACAGAACAACAGATATGACCAGACACCGAAACAACCCTGATATGTAAAGAAGAATGAATAGAAAGTAGTGCTGCACCATTCATAGTGAACATTTTTGGCTGAAACCAAAGCAAAAAAATCTGGAAACACTGGGCCAAAAACCAAAACTAAAAAATAGAATTGTTTAGAATAACTGCATATTCTAATATAGTTATATTTTTTTACAGTCAGGATAATGGTACTAATTATAAGGGATGCAATATAAGTGAATTGAATATAAATTAAATATTTATGCAGATTTTTTTGTTAAAATAAATTATAAAATGAATATTTATTTATTCATTTTAAGTATAGAATACATACACATTTACAAATACAATCAAATTATATATAATTGACACATTTAGTTTAGTTATATTTAGTTAAGTTACAAACTTTCTGCTTTTATTCTCTTTTGGCCAAAACGTTTTTTTTTTTTTTGTCCAAACATTTTCAATGAGTGAAATTTTGATATGATTGTGAAGACGAAAAAACTAAACAAAGTGATTATTAGCCATTGAAAGAGAGAAGTAGAGTGCTACTTTTGCAGAGAGAGAGATAGCGAGAGAACGAGTGAATTAGAACTTGATTTAGTGGCTCATAATTTGAATGATGGATTCCTCTCCGCTGTACTGAAGGGAACAGCGGGTGTCTGGGGCGAGGGATGAAACGATAGCAAGGGGTGATTTTGTTGGGCCTGGTGCACCATATCGCCTGCCAGTGTTCAAAGTGCCAGTTAAATCATTAGGACACACATCTGACTAGTATCACTGTGTCTATTAATATTGCACTGGAGGCTGCCACAGATCAGAAAAGACTTGCAACTGTTGCTTCCTGTGTGTTACTGAAGGCAGTGACATACACGTACTCCTATTATACATACATGCAGATGGTCATTATAATATACACACACTAATTCGTTGACATACCAATTTTCTCTTTTACAATTATACAGTGACTCACACATTCACTTGCATGTAACTCTAAAAAGACTGCACAGCACACACACAAGAACACACTCTCTCCGGTTTCATGATCTCAGTACATCATGTTTCAGTAAGCATATTAACCGGTGCAGATGAGATCCTCTCTTACGTTATTAATCATGCAGCACTGTCAGCACAGCGGGGGTGCGGGCCTTGTTATCCGTGCTCTCCTGTGTGGGGCCGACTCCACTGTGAGCTCAGAGACTGTTATCAGTCCCACTAACCCACCCACAGCTGTCTGTTTCTGCCTCTCCTACACTGTCTCTGACATGCTGTCACTTTTCAGAACAACTATTGACAACCCTATCTATCTATCTATCTATCTATCTATCTATCTATCTATCTATCTATCTATCTATCTATCTATCTATCTATCTATCTATCTATCTATCTATCTATCTATCTATCTATCTATCTATCTATCTATCTATCTATCTGTCTGTCTGTCTGTCTGTCTGTCTGTCTGTCTGTCTATCTTTGTCTATCCATCCATCCATCATCCATCCATCCGTCTTGTCGTTCCATCTATCTATCTATCTATCTATCTATCTATCTATCTATCTATCTATCTATCTATCTATCTATCTATCTATCTATCTATCTATCTATCTATCTATCTGTCTGTCTGTCTGTCTGTCTGTCTGTCTGTCTGTCTGTCCATCTTATCTATCTATCTGTCGATCTGTCTGTCATTCTATCTATCTGTCCATCTATCTTGTCGTTGTATCTATTTAATTATTCTATTTAAATATCTATTTATCTTATATAATCTTATTTAAATAGATCTATTTAAATTATTACTTACACTTTAATTATTCTTATTTGGTCTGATTTTGCTAAAGTAGGTAGAAACGTCTCTAATTCACACTCAGAGCCCGAGTAATTCCTGCGTCGCCTGCAGTTTTCATCACATTACACGAAACACTCGCAATTATTGCTGTCGCAGTGCTTTATGTGTGATAGGGTGACGGCATCAGACAACATTTCCCCTGCTGCTGAAGACGCTTCCCTTTTGTCGCCTATTTTGTGTAATGGCCTTTTGCACATCATTTGTCGGTGGTAATTGTAGTAATTATTTAGCAAGCTACAGTTGGGGGGATTGAAGAAGAAAAACCTGAGCCCATTAACTTGCCATAAACATTAAGGCCATTTTAAACAGTCATTGGATTTGAGGGTATTAGCTGACAGAAAAATAAGCACTTCACTGTGCGATTACTCTATTGAACAGGTGAATATGGAGAGGTGTGTTATGCAGGTTTTTAAGGAGTGTGCTGATGAGAAGGGAGGGGATGATTATGAAATGTTGCGTACCACTGAAACATTAGATGACTTGAAAAATGTATTTAAATTGCAGGCGTTGTAGGTTCAAGAAATCTCAATGTATATGCTATAATATTTATTTGATAAATAATATATTAAGGCTAATTTACGTTAACATTACTAACCTTTTATCTGTAAAAGCTCTCGAAGAAACATTTTATAATAAATTAAATGTAACAACATTATAACATATAAATCTTAACAAATTGTTAGCACATTTAGAACATATTCAGAATTATTAATTGATATAATCAAATTTGAATCTACATTAGTGACCTTTAAATAGTTATGTATTTAATGACTCAACAATTTATTTAAAATCATATCCTACAGTTTTACTACCTTTTACTCTCTATTTGCTATCATGGTTGCATATATATTTATTTAGCTGTTCCATAAACCATTTTGTCAATTCATGCTGCTGAAATTATATAGTGTTGCAGTGTTCTTCATGGAGTGTATGTATGTATGTGTGTGTGTGTGTTTGTGCAGTGCAGGAAATGAGAGAGGACCTGGAAGTGGACCCAGAGGAGAACAGCGCAGAGTTCATGGGGATCCTGATCAAAGCTCTGGCCAAACTCAAGAAGATCCCGGAGACCATTAAAGCTATCATGGATCGTCTGGAGCCTGAGCTCAAGCAGATCCTCAAGAGATCCACCACTCAGATCGCTGACCACGCATACCAGAGAGGAGAGAACCTGGCACAGGACAACCAGCCCAGGTAAAAGATAATGGAACGATTGGGCTAGTACTAGCATCCATTAAAAGTTTCTATCTGCCATGAATGTCCATAGTTATACTTTACCACACTACAGCTGTTTCCTAGTTGATTGAATTGGTTGATTGATTGATTGACAAAATATTGTATGGTGGTTAAAATAAAAATAAATTGAAATAGAAAATAATAGAGACATCATTCAAACAACTCAAATTAAATTAATGTAAATACACAAATGAACACTGGGAAAATTGTGAGTCTGAAAATAATTTTTTGTTTTGTCAAGACATATGTAAAATTTGTGAATCTTATTGTATATTTCCAAACCTCATAGTATGTGTACCTCATACTATCATTCATTTATAAATCGGTTTTCTATTTTTTTTTTTAATTCTACAAAATGCAACCACGTAAATTGGTAGGAAGGGCAGATCTTTTTTTATGAAAATCTGAATTTCTGCATATATGAGACACAATCTATTCTTTTCAGCTCCCAAAATATACGCAGCCATACTGAATATGATCTCACTGGCTATTCGTTTCAAGCATCTGTAGTGTAGAGACTCATTTAAAGACAGCATAACACTCTTTACTTGAGACATTAGCAATTTTCCTAGTGCAACTGCAGACGAGACTTGATTTTATCAATTGGCATGTGATTGGATCATGAAAAGTGAAGTGTTAATCTATGATATTATTGGTTGATTTAAATTTTCCCCTGCCTACATGGCCTTGATTACATCAAATCAGGAATGTTTTGATGGAAGATTATTAAAACAAATTGATTTCTTTACATTAACATGCACCATCAAATCATGCACAGGGTGAGAATTATTAATTCAAGTATGTCCTTAAATGATGTAGGAAATAAAAAATGCAGATGACAGTCTCTTTAGACTTTTAGTTCTTTTAGTTCTCCTTCTTAAAGTGATTTTGTTTTTAAGGGAATGCACTTTGGAAGGCATTTGTACTGAAGTGTGATTGGTTTTCATTGTTTTCCTTCTTTATTGCGCTCTCTCTCGCTCTCTCACTTTACCCGATGATGGCTCGCTGGATCAATGCACTCATCTGTCATGTGGCATTCATACCTCCCTCATTTCCAGAAATGGTGTAATCCATAAAAGCGAGCCACGGCCAGGGTCTGCTTAAGGATCGGCTCTAACAGAGAAAAACAAAAGCAACGGAAGAAAAGACCGATAATGAAGGCTGTTAAAGAAACGCTCTTTACCGAAGGCAAAAATGAACTCTCAATCGCTTATTTTTTCATAGCTATTCTCTGGGATTTAATGTTTGCCCTCCTCATTTCTCTCAGATGTGAGCTTCCAGTTTGCAAGTGAATATCCACTGAATTTTCATTGTGTGCTTTTAATGATATAAACTGGGGCTTTTCTTTGAAAGCAGTGACTAATGCTGGAAAATATCCATTCATCACAAACTCATTTGAGAGATGGTTTTGTTGTACCTATGTGTGTTTCATCTGAATGTGCTAATGTATCATACAATGTAATTACCTTGATAAATAACACAAAAAGCACTGCCGAATTAATATGGCAGTTCATAAATCTGTTTCCCGTAAAAGGTAAACCAGCTGAAAACATCCAAATGACCCGGGTGAAAATAAGGTCCCATTTTAACCATAGAGCATTTTCAGTGTTTACTTGGGTCTATGTCTGTGCTAACTTGAAAGTTGAGGTAGGGCTCTGTTTCTATGGAAACCTCAACAGAAAAGGGAAGTCTCTGCTGCATTACAGTTCACAGTGAAAATATGCCTTACACAGTGTCCTAACCAGGCATGATGTGATATTCACACTGCAAGCCTTAGTGTTCAATTATGATTTATTTCTCAGATCCGATTTCTTTGTGTGTCTGTTCACATTATGTTTTTAAATGTGGCTGATATATGGTTTTGAGTGTGAACTGGTCACAGTCCTGAACTGACCCGCATGCAAGAACAATAACTGAGAACCATGCAGCACGCTGTCATTGATGTAAACATGGAGGCCACTAAAGTTATTATGCATTCATTTTGGGTGATGTGCTGTGGAAGCCAGGGAACTTGTGCACAGCTGATGACAAGGATGAGAAGAAAGAGAGCAAAGTTTTTCTTGTATAGTTTTCGCTCAAGTTTTGTTTGTATAGAGCTGTCATCATAATACTTATATTATGTATAATAGCTCACTGTCCCTCTTCTGACTAACTTCACTGTTGACCAAAGATCTACCCGTATTTAACATTTTTGGAGTGGGGTGAAAGAATTGTGATGAATGTTAGTTAGGGTTAGGGCATCTTAAATGACGTAAAAGTCACATGAATGCAAAATCAGTCCAAATCATAATTGAAAATATCAGATACATGTGGTTTGTGCTCTTCACACTTATGAAAAAAAGGGTCTGAGTTGCATATGTTTATTTATGTTATACTTTTTTTAAATGATATAAATTAAATAAATTATTTAATTAATAAAAAAATCTTTCCATAAATTAAGAAAGATGCTTAGATAGACGGTCTCGTTATGACATCTACCAACTGGTCCATGGCAAAACCTTGTCCCCTTGGTTCATATGTGTTTGTGTAAATAGGTGTGGTGCTTTGGGTTGGCTTTCTGCAATGTTTGTATGAAGGAGTGTCATGCTGTATAATATATGTTTACATGTTGAGTCTGAGTCAAGGGTTATGTCCTGTCCTTTGTAAATCAAGCTTAACATGTGTTATCATGCACTGTCTCTCACATGAACATCCATCATCTTCTTGTCTTCCACCTCCCAGCAATCTTTATACCCTACATCATGCTGTCACCTCCAACCTCTTCATTCCGCCTATCAGGGGTTTCTTCTGCCTCACTATACTGGGATGAATGAGTAAACTCCACAAAAGTCAGACAGATGTGTGTCCTCCTAGTGGACCCAGAGAGTTTGACAGATGCTGCTAATTGTTGTTGGTGAACAGCTGGTGCTGCTCAACAGGGAGACTCTGTCAGCACCCTGCTGCTGTCATGTTCATTAGTAACAGAGAATGGACCGGTTTTGGCTTGGTTTTGGTGATGTGGAGGGATTTATGATAGACAGACAGACCGACTACAGTAGTGGCCTCTAGATGAGGAGTTTTCAGACTCGGGTCCAGTGACCCGCAAGGGGGTGCTGGGAGTTCTGCAAACAAACAGACAAGCAAAAAAAAAAAAAAAAAGATTTGCCAAATTTATTTTTTAGGGGTTTCAAGGTTAACATGCTAAGTCAAGACTTTATTGGACACTAATTCTAATAATTAACATGATGAATGCAATATTTGTTAAACATTTGTCAAATCTGTCTGTCTGTCTGTCTGTCTATCCGTCTATTTATCTGTCTGTCTGACACGTTATTTGTGTTTTTCCTTGTCATTGCTGCATTTGAGCTTGCTAATATTAATTATTTTTTCATCCATTTTGAAGTTTTTCTCACTCTATTGCCCTCTACAGGTTGTTGCTGGAACTGCTCGAGCTGTTGTTTGATAAGTTAAATGCAGTGGCCCAGGCTCACAGTGTGGTTCTCCGTCACCTACAGCAGATTGTCGTCTCTCCCAATGGAGCCCAGGAAGGGATCAAACTCTATGAGCAGGCGGATGTCTATGCCAAGATCCAAACCGTCCTACAGGTCAGTTTCTGGAGAGTCATTCCATAGAGCAGATCCAGGTAACTGAAAGATTGCAGTGAAATGTATTCAATATGTTAAAGTGGGTTTTGCAAGAGACTATTCTGACCACCTACGGCCTTGCCACCACACATCAACGTGTTAGAAACCATTCAACTGACCTTAGCAACTGCAAATCTTCAGCATATAATTCATAGCAACTTCTTTGCAACAACCAAGAGCTGAGAAACCACACGCTTATTTAAAGCTACCATTTAAAACCAAACATACTATTAACTGATATTTACTAGCTGTATATTTAATTACTAGTAAACAGAAGGGCTGTTTATAGTTGTTAGATGTTTCATGTGTCGCTTCTGTAAAACGGTACAGGTGGTGAAAGAATGTGTGGCTGAAGTTTTGTGAATAATCTACATAAACTCATCCCAAGTGCTGTGTTTAATTGGAAAATGTTGTATTTTAGTGTGTATGTGTTTGCTTGTGTATTTGGCAGAAGACTGATGGGCAGGTGAGATTACCAGCTGTTCACATAAACTTTGAGAATCTCTCAAGAGGCCCAACATTTTGTGTCTGTTTGTGTGTTTGAAAAGTACCCGCTGGAAATGCTGGAAGGTTTTTATTTTGTGTGATTTGAGTGTTTACATTTTTTTTTGCATTCATATTTCTTTGTTGGTTTTTCTGTGAAATGGAGTAAACTAAATTACAAAATTATTTTTGGAGCTAGAAGCTCATACTAAAATTATAATTAAGTCAACAACAAGGATGAAATAAAATTTCTTTCATGGGAGGGGAAATGCTTCCCAAAACTTGTTTGATTGAAAATGCTGTGTCCAATTAGATCAAACTATATTTAAATGGGTGATTTAGATTTTTTTTTTAAACAAAGTTTTTTTTTTTTTTTACGGTTTTGCTTTTTGTCTATTTTTTGCAATTGAGTAATTCTTTTTCAGAGTTACTCCAATCTTTCTTGATTCAAGTGGCAGTTTGGATTCATGATTTGCTAGATTCACTAGACCAATGCGACAATCATAAATCTTGCTTTTCTCGTAACAGTAACAGTAAATGGAGAATGGTTCTTCTGATGGGTTATGCAATATTGACTCGCATATATCTAGAATTATTGTGTTTAAGCTGTTTTAAAACCATTTTAGGTACAGATAGTCAAACTAATTGAATATTCAGATTCAAAGAGGTAGTAAAAACTAGACCTCATAAACTTTTGTATGAATGTTCATATCATTCTCTGTATTTGTAGTTTTTCTTCCCTTTAAGAATTCCAACTCTCTCCATTCTTTCTCTGCCTTCTATCTCATTGCATGTGCACTCTTTCAAAGTATTATTTTTCAGCTGCATGCTAGAGAGGATCCAGTCATGCAGTAAAGACAGGAATCAGGAGAACGAGGGAGGGAAAGAGATATGGGAATGGTGGTGCAGCTTGGGAATGAGTAAATGGGTTTGTCATCACTCCATCACACAGGGTGAAGAATCAGACTGTAACCTTGTACCTTCCTCCTGTATTTTTTACCCCTCCTTTCAAAGCAGTCTGCAGAGACCGGTAAGGAAAGAACAAGCTCGGCCCTGCCAACTGTTGCTAAGGCCCGCTTGAGCTCCTCCCAGACCTTAAGTATCAAGGAGCGTCTTTCTGAGAGGTGAATATGGCAGTAAAAATATGCATTTATCTGCCGTATGATGGGGGGCTCGAATGTGTGCATGTGCACTGCCTCTTTTTTTGGCATTCATTAGCACGAGAACCTCACGCCCAAAAAGGCGAGCAAAAAGTTAAATAATTGGCTGGTCAAATTCAAGGAAAGGCGAAAAAAACCGAAAGGCAACAGGATGGAGAAGTGTTCTTATACTGCAGCGTCATCTTGGCTTTGCTGAAATAGATGATATTAAGTGTTCAGTGTGCTTCGTTGCCCAAGCGGGCTGCTTGCCAGGGGCTGCCGAGTCTCCCGTGGTCACTGTGTGAGGTAATGTAAGCTCTCGATGAGAATCTTCATTAAGGTAGATGAGGTTTTCCTAATCTTTTGCTTTATTTCTCTCCTCTTGATCACATCAGCAAATCTCATCTTATCTCTTCTTCTCTTCAGCTGACTGCGACAGTGTTTTGTCAGTTTAGACTGGTCCATCATAAAAATACACAGCATCTTCTGAAGACATGCAGAAAAGCTGCTTCCTTTCTGTTTTCTCTTTGGCACGAAGAATGTAGGAGAGGGAGGAAGAGTACAGTGTCACACTTTCCTTTTTTTCTTTCCCCTCCTGTCCTGTTTTCTTTTTTGTCTTTCTGTTTTCTGTTCTTTCATTTTCATTTTTTATTATTTTTTTGTTTGTTTTCTCTCCTTTTTCTGTTATATTCTGCCCTGTCCTTTTTTCTATGAATATAGAGTGGTGCAGGTATGACGTTACTTTGTAGGCCAATCAGCAGTTAGCATCACACTGGTTCCCTCAACAATAACCCAACAGGGATTATCGCTATAAATAAGCTCTGTGATCAACAAAAGTTTATGATACTTGCTAGTTTTGTCTATCAAGATAATTATCACAGATGAACACAACTTTTATGAATCATGAAGCAGCTGCAAGAAGATAAACGAATTACACCACGGTCCCACAAATTCAACGTCACCATCACTAAGCTTCTGACAACTCTCAACAACATTTTCCAGAAAGTTCGAGTTCTAATAGTTTGTAAGAGCACAGTTATAAGCATAATGATGCTGTAAAAGTGGACTGAGCTTACCTTTTCGTCGTGATGACGTTTAATCTCCTCGACAGCCTTTGTAGTCCTATTTAACCAATTGTTAGCAACCGCCTTTTTCAATATGTACCACCTTAAAAAAAATCATGAGTGGGGTAATATTGGCGTATTTTAAGTCGTGTTCACCACAGACCTTATTTCAGCTATTTAACCAAAACCCCATTCAAAAAACCCATTCATTTCGGGACCATGGAACCAGCAGTGCTCTCTTATTTTCTTTTTTTTCTGTTCTGTTATTGTCTTTTTTCCATTTTCTACGCTTTTAAATGTCATTTTCTTTTTCTATCCTATAGTTTTCTGTTATTTTGTGTCATTTTTTTTTCTCATACGGTGACACTCTTGAGTTCTGGTGTGAGGTGCTGATTGCGGGACTGTTCTCAGGTGTGACTTACGCAAACTTCAGTCCCAGGTGAGAATGATGGTCCCGCCCTCATGCACTGATGTACCTGATGTTCTCTTGTTCTCTCTTAGGTGTAGATGAGACCCCTGTGCACCCTTGTCTTTCTAGCTAGCTTAAAACCAAACTTTTTTTTTTTTTTTTTTACCAAGTTTCCTCTTTTCCTGTGGGAGACAGGAATTACATTGACCTTTCCATTACACTGAAAACATGAAGGCCATGGACAGATGGACCTGAGAGATATGTTATAATTTATTTATTTCAGTTCCTGAATCTTTGAACTGTGGCTCGGCTATTCTTGAAGACAGCTGAGCAAAAGTCTGTGAGTGTTAGGATCCATATTGCACTTGTAAACCTGGTTCATAAAGGACCTTGCAGAGTTTTTTAGTAGTGTGTGGAGTAAATAGATATAATTTTATGAAGTGGCCGTTGACTGAAATTTTTGCCGCTGACAGACCAATTCCAGATTTGTCCTAGCGCCATTTAAATGCCACTGAACAAGTGACAAAACTGGCTGTAGTAATTATAAATATGTTTTGGGGTTCTCAAGTGGTTTGGCCATAGAATCAACATTTTCCTATAGTCGAGCCAATTTTTTAGGAATTTGAACCAAGCGAATGTATTTTTTTTAAATGGTTGACACACACAAGCACTTTACTTGACATACGCATAAATTATAAGAATATCACTAACACTGATGAATAAACAGTATAAGGTAAGGCTATTAAATAACAGCCTTAAACTAGGTTTTGTTAATATAATAAAGTTAGGAAGTGAAAGTGAAAATAAAGCGGTAATATGGGTTAAGGTTACAAAAACACTGTTTTATGGTTGTGATAATGTTTTCTTAAATTTATTCTATCATCCCTGTGGATATTGGTATTGATATTGAATAGATATTTGACTTTTGATCGATTTTTTTATATGATATGAGTTTTCTTTTGAAGTTGCTGTTTTTTATGCTGATGGAACATAGATATATCTGAATTATTGATTTAATATTGGTTTAATACAATATTATTGTTTAATATTGTTTTCTTACAGTAAATTTAATTAATGATTTGAGTCCCATCAGATATTGGTATTTATATTTAAGAGATTTATGATTTTTGATATTGAAGCGGCTGTTGACATTTTACTTCCTTTTTTTGGGGGGGGTCGCTGACATACTAGTCCTGGATCTTAATTATTCATTATTGATTATTGGTATATTTAACATGGTCTTGATATTTGATGATTTAAAAAATCTTTTTTTTTTTTTTTTTTTTTAGTTTACTTAATTCTCACAGAGGTCCAAGTCCAACGCTCTAGAATCCGTATCCCATTGTTAAGAAGATAAAAATGATGGCACTAGTTGTAATCTCCCTCTTTGCGCTTTATTACTGTCCCTCCCTCTAAGCCTCACGGACTTGAGCCTGGGAATGATGGGTAAGAGGGTGAAGGGAACAAGAGCGTGAAAGGGGAAAAAAGAAAGGAAATTACAAACTTTCTACTTTGACAACTTGTTTAGATTTAGTGCGAGCCACACAGCCTCAGAGTAATTGGATTATACAGTGTTAGTGAGGCGTTTCATGCCCTGACAGTGATTAGTCTGGCAGCGGAGGGAGAGGCAAAGTGCTTCTGCTTCATGTCGATGAGATAGACAGACACATGGCCTCTAAATGAGCTGTTGTGTACCAGCCTAAATGATCTATTGTAACTGGCCAAGGCTTGCATATCGCTTGTGGATTTGAAAGATTTCCACCACAGGGTTAATGATCATAACAGTTCATTTCAATGTTTTAAAACCCAGCGTTCCTTTTTTCCCCCCAGGCTTTATTGTCGAGACACGCTGGTTGTTTTGAAAAGCGACACTCTTATGTTCATTAATTGCTACAGTAATTATGCATTCTTTTGATATGTGCGTCTCTGTAATAGCAGCAGCCGTAGTGGACCGTACTGAGTATCGCTGAAGGGAATGCTAATGACATCTCGTAACAAGATTCGGCTCCAAGCATTGACCTCTCTATGTGATATGTAATATCTACAATGAACTAGAGTATGTCAGAAGTACTGGATATAATACAGGATGAGGGATAAATAATGCTCAGCGAGGCTTTTGAATCAATAGACGTCACAGTGTATCAGTGATGAGGTCAGCTTGTGTTTTTAGAGAAAGGTTTTTGGCTCTCTGGGGGGGAAGGGGTTGTTTGCCCATGTCTTAGTCTTGAACAAATATGTTTTTCAGCCTGGATGCTCACACTCATTCTATGTATGTATGTGTTTTTTTTTTTTTTGCTTCGTCTTGGTTTGTTTGCTTCGTCTTGGTTTGTTTATTGACTAGATATATGATATCGACAATATATTGAGGTTTTTTTTACGTAGCTGTTATTAATTAGTATGTTTAATATTGTTTTTATAATGTTTTTTTTACAGTAAACTTAATTGCCATGTTCTGAGTCCCAGTATATATTAGTATTTATATTGAAGAGTTATTTGAGTTGATATTTTTTATATTGATAATTTCTGGAAGTGGCTGTTGACTGTATTTTATGCATTTAATTTATTTTTTCTATTTTACTGTAGATTTTTTGACCATTTTTAATCCTCACTACTTCACTACTTTGAATAACTATCAATTATTGGACTCTTTTTTTCAGGTTATTTGCTATGAATGACCAACAGCTTATAAATACAGGTAGATTCACTATAAACTATCTTACGAAGGGTTCTAATGGTTCCAGTTGTATTTCCACTTGAGCCTGGTACGACACGATTACAAACTGTTCTTGGCCCGAAATTTTTAGCACCCTTGGCACATGGTAGCTTAATTTCAGCTTCTAACTATTTATAAAAATGCTAAAATTATATTTACACTCAAATTATCTGTGATAAAACAGCTGATATTCTGTTTGTAGACATTATTTATTGTGTCTGCTGGGAAAATCTGATGAAATAGCATGCCAGAATGTGCAGAGAAGACAACAAAGAGAGAAATTAATCAACAAGTAATTTTTATCTCTAACTGAGGTGTATATTTACACCTATGTGTGCTTATATGATAAGTAATGGTAATGTATCCATGGTGATAGAATCCCAGGTTCATTATGCGCTTCCATTGTCAGTCAGGTCATGCATTTTTAATTACACCATTTAATTGCACAGTTTGGTAGTTTTTGTGAGATTTTAAAAGTTATGAAGGTAGTGCATGCACCCAGTTTAAAAAAAAAACACTTCAGAAAGGGTCATGTTTTGGTGTCGGATGCCTTCTTGGAAACCATGGAACGAGAGGAAACAGCGTTTTCTTTGTAATCTCAAGAGGGGTTGACGAGAGGCGGGAAGCTTTGTTTATTTCCCTCGTTTCTTAAAGCACTCTGCAAACGTCTATCATTAGAAAGCAGGTGCTCACCTGCACATCCTTCAACACTGTTTTTCTTCTTTAATTAGCTTGATTTGTGGCTAATAGAGGGGATGAGTGCTGCTTTTCACTGTTCATTAAATTGAGAATGTGTCCTCAAAGACAAGGGGCCGGGTTTTAAAGTTCACTGAAGATTAACTCTTGCTTTTCCAGACAGTATATAAACACTTTGCTAAACTTTGATGAGTTTGAGCCGTAAGGAAGCAGAATTGTTTGTAACGGCGGTGGGTTATACTGACGCACATGCATTCATGCACATCACAAACCCAGCCAGTGTGCTGCTCTGTGTTTATTATCTGGTGTGAAAAGCCATTTGCTGTTTCTCACAGGCTCTTGTTTCCCAAGCCCATTTTCAAGCTAGTCTTTTCTTGGAAAAGGCCATGAATATTGATTTTTTTTTTTCCCCCCTTCTGTTAAAACAACCTAGTCTTTAAGACTCCAATAAAGAAGAGGGCTTGTGAAATGAACGTTCGGAAATGGAAGGGTCCAGAGTGTGTCCATCACGTAACTGCTCCTCAAAGTGGTGATTTTAATTTGTATTTGTCCTCCCTTTTTCTCAGAAAAAGGTCATCTGGAGGATGTTTACTGAGGAAAGTCAATGATAATCATTCATTTAGGATTCTACCAAACTACTATATTTTCAGAGCCTACTAGTCAATCATCTTGATCCGTCCTTAGTGTTTTCCCAAGGTCATTTGCGAGAAAAAGGTATTTCTCCGTGAAGACACAGATCGGTGTTTAAATTAACACTGAAATGACCACGTACATATATTCTGGCACTAAAACTGCAATGTAAAACAGGTCTTTTGTTAGTATGTCTCCATCCATGGGCGGCATAAATCATAAGTGGGACGCTCTTTGTATCTTTTTGACGTGGTGCTTTTAGACGTTCCTGCTGTGGATCAGCAGTTTGTTCTGCATGTTTTATTGCCAGACTCATTCGAGAGTTCTTTGTGTTGTTGGCGGAGCCGCCTCTGTTGTTTCCACCTACTTGTTTGGTGTTTCAAAATGGACATAGCACTGCTGCTGCCCACGCTTCATCCCTGTTGTTACGGAAAAGCGAAGGCTGCTCTAATAAGCCGCATTATAATGGGGACGAAGACACTTCTGATGAGGCATGAGGCGCTTTAGTGAAAGTGACCTTGCTGGCTCTGGTGGTGGTATAATGAGTTCTGTCGTCAAGTTTTCCTCCCTTCATCTTCTTGTGTTTATCTGTTAAATGTCGTGCAACAAATATTTTCATCTACTTGCAGTACTCACAAACCATAAAAAACCCTACACTGCTACTGTTACTCTCGCACTGAAACATATTTAAAGGATATTACAAAAAAGTAGCAATATTGACAGCGATCTTCTTATTTAATGTTAGTTTTTATGCCAGTTCCAATTACAAATTTCTATTCTATGGCACATTGAATGGCTAATAAAGCGTACAGCAAATAAAATAAGATCCATTTGAGTGGGACTTAAAAATTTACTGCATTGTACTGAAGGAATGGCCCGTTCATTTTTGTTATTAGCTTTGCTGGGATGAATTTGCTGACTGATCACTTTCTAATCTCTCTCTCTATCTGTCTCCCTTTCTGTGTTTACTGTTTTCTTCGTGATATTTCTCTCTCTGTCTCCCATCCTCCATTCATCCTCCATGGTTAATTGCCTTAAAAGTTCCATGTTCCCTTCTCTGAGGTCACTGAAGTGGGTCCAGACTCCTTCATCAGGCAAACGCTGGCATTTAATTAAGTTGGGGGTCTACATGCGAGACCCGCTCCATCACTGGATCAGATGGGCATTAGTAATTAATAATCTGACAGGAATGTAACGGGCTGGCCGGATTGGACTTGTCTCTGGGTTGAGAAATGGCTGTTGATGAGGCTTCCCCTCCTCTCATAGACCGTTCCCTTCTTATCACTGTTTAATTATGCTATTATCAGTCAGATTTAGTTCCATCTGTCCTTTCCCTAATTCCATCTCCACTTTGGACTGTTTTGCAGCTGGGATTTAGAAATAGACCAAGCAAATTGCTTCACTAAATTATGGAGCCATTGGAAAACGGCTTGCTAATTTGTGGAAAAGTTTACTTGAACTTCTTTTTCAGTACTCTTGCAGCTGTTTGAACCTCTCTTAATGGTTATGGATTGTGTTGAATGGGATATTCATGAACTCGGATGTGCAGTTTTAATCAGAGTTAATGGGAATTTGCTGGCGGACATGGGTAAGCGTTTGAAGTCAGACAGACAGACTGGAAAGATGTGGGCCTGAGACAAACCTAGAAACAAATTCGTTCAGACTGATCCAGTTAAGTCATTCTAGACTTAGAATATGCATAACTTAACTACATATTTTATTGTAGTAATGTATTTAAGGACTGTATAAGTTAATGTTAAAACTGGTTTGAACCATATTTTGTGCATAAAGCGCTGTGTAAGGCCTGCCCAATCGGTCCAACGACAGTTTCCGATAAGCGGGTAAATGTTTACTGCGCGTGTTACTGTCTTTTCCTTGTGGCAAAGTAATTTGATTTCAATTAAACTTTTATCTGACTCCATTTTATCACGACCTTGAATTTAGGTTGGAATGCTAATTTGTTATTGGTCATTTAATAGTTTAGCAATACATTTGATTGGTCTATTTAACTTTTTTACTCTTATTAATCGATCATTTGGGGGCCAAAGTTGCACAGGGTCCTTGCACCGCCCGTTAATATAATGTGGGCCCACGATCACAAATTCACTAAACGGGTCACTTAACAGAGGTAATTGGCTAATACCTTAGGCGGTCGCATTCACGCTTACTCAGTCTATGATATTTTGTATAGCCCCCTTGGTTGTATACACTTGAATTAAAGTGATGTTTTCTTTAGACAGAGGTCATGACCACTACTACAGATATAAGCCGACCAAAAACACTTCTCTGATTGTAGCTTTGGTTTGGTCATGCCATGGTTTCCTACGTAAACTTGACTAAAGTAACATTATATTAAACAGAGGTAAGACTCAGCAGGTCAATCAGCAGTTTGCTGTCCTAAATGGAAATTCCCTTTTTATCTTTACATTATAAGTGCACTTGAATTAGTGCCAGATATTAGCCGGAACTCTAAAATCGCAGTTGGTTTGTTCTATGACTCAAAGGGCTCAAAACTGGACGTTAGTCCATTACTAATCTGCCGGTTACATAATCAGTTCAAAGATAATGAATACAAAACATCAAATGCTCTGGAATAAAGAGAAAAGATGCGAACCTGACATAAGAAAATACATGATGCTGAGTGTCTTGAGCACACTCAGCATTACGGGCTAATTTGAGCTACAAATCGCCCCGAGCCTCTTGTTGCATTTCTTTAAGTACTAAGACTGACAGAGAAACTTCTTTCACATGGAAACATTTGCAAACAATGAGATTTTGCATTCAGAGTTTACACCAGGATACCATTTGCCTGGAAGACACACCCTCCTTGTAAGCAAAATTAAATGAATTGAATTAATTAAAAACTTTATTACCTTTTGGTTTACTTCTTTGGGGATGATACATTTGTACCAGTCGCATTGAGACATGCGTATCAAATGGTACCAGACATGTTTGGTGTTGTGTTACAATTGTTCACATTAAACCATATAGATTTTTGGGTGAATTTTGGTGATCTCAGCATGACGGAGAGAAGGAAAGTGGTAATAGGGGGTCAAGGGAAAGAGATGTAGATTAGGATGATACTGACTGATGTATATATAATACCGTTCAAAGGTCAGCAAGAGTTTTTTTTTTTTGGATAGAAATTAATACTTTCAAGAAATTCGGCAAGGATGCATTAAATTGATCAAAAGCAGTAAAGACGTTTAAATTGTTTGAAATAAATGCTGTTTTTAACTTTCTGTTCCTCAAAGATTACTGCAAAAAGTATCACAGTTTCCACAAAAATATTAAGTAGTACCACTGTTTTCAACCTTGATAATAATAATAAATGTTTCTTGAAGACCAAATCAGCCAATTAGAATGATTTCTGAAGGATCATGTGACACTGGAGTAATTACTGCTAAAAATTCAGCTTTGCCATCACAGGAATGTATTAATATATTTATATACTTAAAATAATTAAATTAAGTTAAATAAGAAAACGGTTATTAAAACTTGTTTTCTTTTTAAATCAAATAAATGAACATAAGAGACTTCTTTTAAAAACATAAAAATTTCTTACCGACCCCAAACTTTTGAACCGTACTGTACTGTATACAGTTTATCATTAGTCTAATAGTGGGCAGAAATGATATGCAGATATACAGATGGATAAATATTAAATGATTTAAATTATGATAATAATATATTCAATAACATTTTATTTTGGGTATATCATACTTTTACTCACAGTATAAATGTGCATTAAAATATACAGATGGCTTTTCACAAATGAATCATCTCATTTGGGTGTCTTTTTGCCTGTTTGCTTGTGTTTACAAAATGAAGGGCTGCCAGCAAGTGCACTAATAAAAACTGTTTATCATAAGTGCATGTATTGGAACAGCTGTTTAAAGTGTCAAAAAGTCTAAATGAATTTGGTTGTTTACTGTAATGTAAGACTGAATAAACATTTGAATATTGCATGTCACTCAACAATCTGCTCTTATGCTCGCTCAGGTGCTGCTAATGGACTACCTGGATGTCAAAAACACCCGTAAAGCTGCAGAGCCTTCTGCCCAGCTGTCCTACGCCAGCACAGGCGGAGACTTCGGAGCGTTCTTCTCCAAGAAGAAACCTCAACGACCCAAACAGTCTCTATTCAAGTAAGTTTGTTTGTGCAGGTTGATTCAGGAATTGGAATTGAAAGGTTTTAAGCAGACAAGGACCACACAAAAAATCCGTGTTAAGTGCCTCATGGGAGACCATTTTCTCCTTGCGCTTACGTTTACAATCCATCAGATGCATCAGATTTCAGGTTAACTTAAAACGAAAACCCTTGACCTGCTTTAATACATGATCTTTGACCTTTGACAACTCCTTTTGCAGGTTTGAGTCGTCTTCCCACGCCATTAGCATGAGCGCGTACCTGCGAGAGCAGCGGAGGGAACTCTACAGCAAAAGCGGGGAGCTACAAGGTAAGCCAGGGGACCGGGGGGAGGTTGAATGAAGGGGCCGGAGAATGAGGCATGGGGGACGGCAGGTGCAGTGTGAATAGGATGGAAGGAGTGAATAGAGCAGTGATGGAGAGGAGGCCCTGAAGTCATCAGGGTGAAGAGTCGCTTAGCAATGTATCATCCACCTGTTAGAGCTTCTTTTGTTCAGCGTCTCTGTGCTACAGACACATACACACACTTCCCGCTGGAGTGAGACAGACATGCCAGAGAGCGTCTCTTTCTCTCCCCTCCTCTCTCACTCTTGAAAATGACCTTGCAGTTTCAATCAGCAGTGCTTGACAGTTGTATGTCCTTTCTTGTTTTTCTTTTTACTTTTTTTCCCCCTCAAGCAATTCCTGTGAGACGCACACTCTGTGAAATGATCGAGAGGGAGCACAAGGTGTTAAGACAAAAAAAGTGAAGGACACATAGAGGGAGAGAGGTGAGAGGCAGATGCTTCTCACACTATTCAGAAATACTGACAGGTTGTTTTCTTGACAAAAAGTTGAATACGCATTCAGTACAACCCCCAAGTTTAAAACAAGGGAAATAAAGCACAGGACATACTCTCCAGCTGTCTATTGAAGCTTTTGTGTCTCTGTTTGTATTTATTTATTTGGAGTTTTATCATTTTTCTGTGGATTTTTTTCTGCCTATTTATTATTTGTAGATTCACATTTTATTTTTCAGTTTATTTCTTTTGCAGTTTTATTACATTTCTGTGTAATTATTTATTTATTCCAACATTTTTTGCAGTTTATTTCTTTTGCAGTTTAATTATTTTACTGTTTAATTGTTTGAGTTAATTATTATTTAGCACTTTATTTCATATATATTTATATGAAAATATGAAAAGCATCTGCTTTTTTTTCTGTAATCCTTTGGCTGTGCTACAGTATATGATCACGCTATCCTATATTCAAGAGTGATAAGACACAAAAAAGACGCACTCCTTTTTTTGTGTGTGTGAATTTTTCCCCTGTCTCCATAGTTCATAACATATTGGTTTGAAACAACATCAGGGTGAGTTAATAGTGACATTATTTTTTATTTGTGTGTGAACTATCCCTTTAAAGATGTTGGTTTGGAATTTTAAAATTCTTAAGGTGTGGCAACTTCTCAAAGCACACCAACTTAATTTTTTTCCCTGCCCGACAGCTCCTCAAGTACAATTTCAATTGATCGGCAATCACAGTCGACCCGTCAGGTGCGAAAAGAGCAAGGTGGATGTGGAGATTAATGAGATAAGGAAGTAAATGGGCTTCTAAGACTCTGAGGTGGTCTTTCAAATGCTTCACGAGTGAAAGAAAGAGAACATTTGATTGGTAGAGCACCTCACACCACCAAATAGGAGATGAAATTTCCACTGTTCATTTGTGCCGTCACAATACGGGCGCTGTGTCTGTCGCCTGAAAGGACGAGAGGAGATTGAAGGGATGAAATAATTTAACAGACGGAATAAGTCGACTCTGTAGAGGGAGGGAGGAGAGAGTTGAAAGTCATTGTTTCATTGCGTGGGCAGAGGGGCCATTCATGGATTTCTTAGGGAATAAATTAGAAAAATGACAATATCGGCGAAAAGGGTTATAATGGGGGTAAAAATTCTAACTTTAATTGTATGAAGCTTTCTGTTAATGCTTTGAAAAAGTTTATAAATAAATTATATATATATATATTTTTTAAAAATGACAATATATATTGAAGCCGACAGGAATGTTTCTTATTTTAATTTAGTGTTCAGTCGCACAGACATTCAAGACTAAAGCATTGTGACGAGTAGATCGTCTGATCTATCTGAATTGTTGTAAAGAAACATTTAAAAGCCACAAAATGCTCCATAAATAAGCAGATCCTGCAGTTAGTATGATGCCCTCTCAGAACAACCTTTGCTGTCTTTTAATACAATTGACAAACAGTAGGTCACATATACACAATCATTTAGTAGAATTCTTTTTTTTTTTTTTTTACACAATTCAGTCACAGTGCAAGGCTAAACAGTACAGATGTTAAAACATCTGTGCCTCTGCAGTGTAATTTTTGCTAGCAGGGTTGCAAGTACATGAGGAATTGATCTATTAAGTATGCTAAGCACTGTATTGCTTTCCAATGATATAAAATTATAAAATTTCAACATCTGCTGTAAATAAAATAGCGCTTCACCAGTCTTGGAGCAAACAGCTTTGTCAGAGTTGCGTGAGACTGCAATTATATGCGTGTGCAATGTCATGTGGAACGTCTCTGAGTGAACGTGTGTGTGTGTTTGTAGCACTCATTATAAAACTGCATTCAGAGCCTCTGTAGCTTAATTACAGCTTTTTCTCCACCAGCACGACTCGTACAGATCAATTAATCCTCAACTTCTTTCTGAAGAGTTCATTACTGCTTCAGTGCTCTCCTCTTTCTTTTTTTCTTTCTGGGTTTTGCATATTTTTCAGACAGGTATAGTGGAGAATGAAAGGAAAAGTATGGGTAAATGGGGAATGGGATTGGAGCATGTTTCAGGCAAAATTCAAAATTGCAGCACTCATATGTTCACCAAGACTCAAATTAACTCTTTCTCCCTATGCTTTAAATTTTTGGGGGGTTTTGCATATTTTTTTATACTGGTATACAACAGAATGAGCGGAATATTATAGGTAAAATGAGAGGTGAAGGTGAATTTTTTTTTTTTTATGTTTTGGTGATGTAGTGAAAAAGTATATGAAATATATAGTATATTTATATGAAATGATAGAAAAAGTGAGCATGAATGGGATTTGAGCATGTTGCAGGCTGAACTCGATCTTGCAGCACTGGTATGTGCTCCTAGGCTAATATAAAATGTTTCTTCTTTCTCCATTTATGCCTTTCCATAATATTTTAGGTGGGTATAGTGAAGAATGACAGGAAAATTAAAAGAAAATTAATTAGAATGTGATCGGAACATTTTGCAGGCTGAACCTGCATTTCTTGCAAATTCACCTCGGCCACTCCCCACTCTTTTAATGGCTTTTTCATCATTTTTAGCCAGATATAGTGGAGAATGAGTGGAAAATTACAGAAAAGAT
Source organism: Siphateles boraxobius (assembly GCF_051911475.1). Lineage (NCBI taxonomy): Eukaryota > Metazoa > Chordata > Actinopteri > Cypriniformes > Leuciscidae > Siphateles > Siphateles boraxobius. The sequence continues at coordinate 24,289,408 of NW_027508799.1, read as the reverse complement.
GAGCTGAATTGGAACATGTTGCAGGCTGAACTCAAACTATCAGCACTTGTATGTGCACCAAAACTCATAAAACCTCTTTCTCCCCAAACTCACTCAATTATTTTTTTATGTATAGTGAGACTAAGAGAAAATGTGTGAGAATATGATTGGATGCTTCTCTAAACACTTTTCATTTATTGATTTGTTTCTGTAATTTTTAGACGGGTATAGGGGCGAATGAGCTGAAAATTGTAGGAAAAGTGAGCTGGAACGGGATTGGAACATGTTGCAGTTTTAACTCGAACTTTCATTTCTTGTATATGCACCAAGGCTCATACAAACTTTTTCTCCCCCTCCATTCTTTCAATTTTCCATACTTTGCATGATTTTATAGAAGGGTATATTGGAGAATGAGTGGATAATTCCAGGGAACGGGACCGAAAAATGGGAGCAGATCATGTTGCAAGCTGAACTCAAACTTGCATTTCTCATATGAGCACCAAGCCTCAGTATAAGTATCTGGACACTTAAACCACACCTGAGAATCTGTGATTGACTATAGTAGATCTTGTTTTCTGTTTATATGACGGATCCAGGAGTAATACCACTGTATGTCTCATGTCCTTTGGCCTATTCCTCACATGTCACTTCAATCCCACAAACCTGCAAACCATACAAAGCAGAGATAGAAGAAAAAAGAGACAGAAAAGCTCATTGCGTGTTGGGCAGGGATTATCACAACACAAGGAGATTCGTGTTTTTCTCTGAACACACGTATACAAATTGAGTTTTCTCCTCTAGGCTTGCAGCGAGAGGATAAAGGGAAGGTCTTGTTTATGCATGAGCCTGGTGTTCCTCAGAGAGAGAAAGAGAGTGAGAGAGGTGGATCATGGTGAGTGGCGGGGCTGTGGGTGGAGGAGAGTTGTTGTCTGTCGCTCTGATTTGTGAAGCACAATAGGGGTTGGAGAGGTGCAAATGGAAAAATCCCTCACCAGTGGAGTGAGGAGGTGTATATGGGCGTGTGTGTGAAAGTGTGTGTGCGACTATATAAGCTCTGTCAGATTTCTGTACACTAACGAAAGTTGTTGTGTTTGTGGACTCTCTTTTTAGTAGTGTTTCCATCAAAGACTCTCTAGCCTTACAGGCACTTCAAGATAACTCACTCTCTATCACAAAAGAGCTGTTTCTATGAGACTTTTCAAACTTTTCAAAGTCAGGGTGGTGATTTAGGTTTCACACATCCTAACGGAGACTAAATTCTGGATCAGCATTGATACACATATATACACACTGATTTCATATAAATCTGTGCACCTTTACAGCAACATTTTCTGAATTGTTCATATACATCCAAGGTTTAATTTTTAATTGAGTGACAAGGTTCTTTATCATCAAACCCATCAATAGTTGGCTTGAATTGACTTTACAGTTCTGAAATGTTGTTTTTAAACTTGAACCTGAAATGAGATTGAACTTTATTATATAAATATTGGATTTTGCCACATATAAAGCAGGGGAAAGTGATGAATGTCTTTTTGTCCTTCATACACAAACATGATTTGATTGATATTTTTCGTTTTTTTTTCTTTCTTTCTTCATTTCCTTGTAATGATTTTGCATCTTTTTAGCTACATTTACTCAGATGCATTTTATTTTATTTTATTAAAAGAATTATAAAATAAAATGGTAATTCCTCTAGTTATTAAAGCTCATGTGCCAATGGTGGCACGTGTGTGTATTTACTGACCCGGCCTAGACGATTGTAAAGTGATTATTTCGGACCAAATGTAGCCTGTCTGTCAAGTTACAATGATGGAAAATCTTAAAATAAGAGGGAAATTGGATATGCGTGTTTACTTGGTCAAATTATTTATAAGTAGCGGAATTAACAAAAAAAATCTGTAAGAGTTTTGTTGTGTACTTTTTGTTGTTGTTGTTTTGCATTCATCATGATCTAATCCATGCCAGATATTGGTGGCCTTGACCTTTCTGTTTCTTTCTTTTGTTCTTGCTCGGTTGCTTTCTTTCATTCATGCTCTTTCCTTTTCCTCTTGACCTTTTATTTTTGTAGATGTTGATTAGCCCCATATCCTCATTGCCCAAGCTGTATTCAGCTTTGGCATTTCTTAGCATCTCTTAAAGCACCAAAGACAGTATGCAATCAGGCATTCCTACTGAGAGCGACCGGGAGAGAAAGAAAAGATGAGAGAGACAGACAGACGCTACAGGGAGCATTGTTAGGTGTGATTGTTGAAGAGGGGCTTCACTGTTTGACAGACAATCAAAGCATGTTTGATGGACACCGACGAGAGGAATATGAAGGATACAAAAAGGTCATAAGTTTGTTTTTGGAATCTAAACCCAGATGAAACGCACCTGAAAATACTTCAAGAGACAATGAGACTGATTGTTTTGATGGTTTTTGTGTATTTAGTCATGATGATTTAAAGGGATATTTCACTCAGTTGACAGTTTCACTGTCTTAAGGAGAGGTTTTAAAGAATGGAAATGCTTATATTTTCCACACAATGGAAGTGGATTGGGGACCAGAGCTGTCAAGAAAAACAGCACCATAAAGTATCATACAAAGTTGTTCATATAACTTGTAAGCTATATTCCAACTGCCTTTAAGCCATTTAATAGCTTTGTGTGAAGACATTTAAGTCATTATTCACTGATAATCTTTGGTCACCTTTCACTTTCATTATATAGAAAAGAGCAGCTTGGACATTCTGCTATTAAGAACTAATTTTGTGTTTCATAGAAGTCAATCAGGATTCAAAATGAGGGTACGTAAATTATGTCTTATATTTATTTATTTTTTGCCTGAACTGTACCTTTAAGAAATTTCTCAGAACATTACAAGTGTGTGTGTGTTTGCTGAGCTTGATTATCTGTGTGCTAAATGGAGCCCAGAGACTCAGAAAAGATATGACACTGGAGACTTTATAGCCACAGATGTTGACACATCACGGCTCATACTTGCATCTGAGGAAGAGAGTCGTCGGGAACAAGCAACAGAGAAATGAGGAATTAAATTACTCCTTTATGCTGTTGTGGTTTTCTTTTTGTTTTTTCATTGTATTCGTTCCCTTGGCTCCTCATCCAGCACATCAAATTGAATATAAACAAATAAGAGCGGCCCACCAGCTGTGGAGCGTCATCAAAACACTGCAATACACACTTCATGCAAATCAGTGTCCAGTGCTAGTGTGTGTGCTAGAGTGCTGTTTGAGCCATTAGGACATCCTCAACTTATCTTGTTCTGTTGAAAGACATCTATTTACTAATTTACCATGTCATCCTCCCTGTCTGTCTGACTTATTCTCTCACCTTTACTTCTTCATCCATCCATCCATCCATCCACATCAATCCATCCATCCACCTGTCTGTCGTTCTATCTAGTGGTCGACCGATATGGGTTTTTTGATGGCCGATGCCGATATCTTAGAGAGCAGGGTGGTCGATGGCCGATATTTATATTTATATATCAAACATTTATATATATATATACACACACATAATATATATATATATATATATATATATATATATATATATATACGTACACTTTATATTCATATAAATCAATACTTAATAAATTAAATACATTTAATAAATATTTAAAAATATTTAAAATAAACATGCTTAGGTGGCAACTTCTTGAATCTGCAATCCTATTACAGTATTTTTCACAAATAAAGTAATTGTTTAAAAATATATGAAATTTGTGAATAAAAAGGAAGTAAACACTGTAACGGGGCACTCAGTAACCTGGTAATTTCATGCACACTTAAAATCATATTTTTTTTACTTTGACTTTTGACAAGGTAGCGCTAATTTTACATACAGCACACAGTGAAATCGACATGAATATGACACAGTAGGCCGCTGGATATAGCACAGCATATTTTAAAATTAAGGATTTAAAGTTTTTCGATCGCGTCTCCTGTGAAGCTGATCTTCTGTTCACATTCACTCACTTCGCACGGACCGTCACTCGCCGGAACACGTTTATGCAGGCTACAAATGCACACTTCACAAGATATCACAGCTGGATTCGATTAAATCTGCAAGGTTTGTGAAATTAAATGTTTATTAGATATTCAGAGATTTGTTTAAATGATGTAGATGCGCATTTGCTGAATGTTGACTGTAAATGAGAAAGTATTTTAGCCTGATTGTTTGGCTTTTCGGTTACAAATAATATAAACGCAAACGCATTACTTTTTCACATACCATTTACTTTCTTTGATTAGCAGTTCTGTAGCCACCGGTTCTGTCTAACAAACTATTAGATATGACTGACAGAGAGACGGAGAATGTGAGTGAGCGCTGTGTGATCAGATTCAGACGCTGCCGTTCTCTTCTCAGGTGCTGGTGTTCTCAGCGCCGCCCGTCAAAATAAAAGTCTGCAGCGCCGTCAAAATAAAAGTCCCGCTTCCAACACATCGGACAATCAGAAAACCCTATAGGCCGAAGCCGATATTTTTAAAAAGCCAAATATCGGCCGATATATCGGTCGACCACTAGTTCTATCTATCTATCTATCTATCTATCTATCTATCTATCTATCTATCTATCTATCTATCTATCTATCTATCTATCTATCTTGTCTAATGATGTTTCACTAAAGATGGATAAATAGTCTAACTTTTTCTGAATTTAGCTTTTTAATAATTGATATTGCCTTAAAGATGTTAATATATTAAGGATATAAATATGAGTTATGAGATGCATATATCGCAGTGTTGATCTTACTGGGGTCATATTGTACAATCTGCCAAGCAGAACTTTTAATGGACAGAAAAAACACCCATTTTCGTATGCTTGTGTTGACTTTTAGTCACAGATCATAAAGTCAAATACTGAAATTCACTCACACCCAAGTTCCGTCACAGAGCGGAGCAGCAGTCAGCCGGCATGCGGTCGGGGCGGATGCTTCATGTTCAATCTGTTTCCCAGTAATTTTATAGCAGAAGCTGATTAGGGTTGAAACAGCATTACGGGCCGTGATTGTGTTGTTTTTTTCTTAGGGGGGGCCGACTGTGATGAGTGGAGTCCTGAGGTGGATCTCATCATGGACACATTATTGAATTACTGCAGTGGTGAGATGAGATTGGCCCGTGATTGGCTGAAATGGACTTGGAGGGTAATAACATATCAGTGGTGCTGTGGGTATTGACTACGAGACGGTCTCTTGCTGTTGCTTTCCTCCTTCATGAACTGGAACTAAGAGAGGAAATGCAAAATAGTAAAAAATGTTGTTAATATTTGGTTGGTAAGGAAAAACCGTTATGTTTGAAGAATTTGATGTTGAACGGTGCCTAACAAGGTAAACGGAGTGCAGCTTAAACTTTTTTATTTGCATTTCTAAAGTTCTCTGGTTTGTCTTACGGGTAGATTGTGGTAGCTGTTATCAGACGGAGGGCAGACACATAATTACAGACTTTGTCTGACTGAGCGTGTGTGTCTGTGTTTCGCAACCTGTGCTAATTTTAATCAGCGAGACCATCATCACCGTCGCTGTCACAGGCTTGTTTACCTTTCATTTGGGATTGGCGTGATTGTGGTGGTGGGGGTGGTGGGGGGAGGGAGGGATGGAGGGAAAAAGGTGAAAGAGAGGACAGAACAAGGGTGATGATGATGATGATGATGTCTGGATGAGTGGAACAGCCTTTTAAACACAATCACAATCACTGGCTCTCTGATTCTAAATCAGTGGAGCTTGAGAGGGCAGCAGAGACCCATCTCAAATCTTATGTGTCCTTTCCTCCAGTCTCAATGAGACTCAACAGAGGTGGCCTATGGAAGAGAGAGAGAAAGAGATGGAGAGATAGATGGACAACAATGCCAGAAATGGCTAAACCCAGGGTTAATATTATCCTGGGTTATCTGTGGCATGTTTCACACTGTACAGTTTTATTTGAATGTTTACAAGGTTAATTGATTATCTGTTGTACGACCTGCTTTAATAATTGCTTGTCCATCTGCAGAAAAGTCATCATGTAAATCATGTCAATTTCAGGACTCAAAATATCCTGCCAAAATAATAGTACAGTACTGTTCAAAAGTTTGTGGTCATTAAGATTTGTTTATTTAAAAGTAAATAATACTTTTATTAACCAAGGATGCATTAAATTGATCAAGAGTGACCTTAAAGCATTTATAATGTTACAAAAGAATTATATATCAAATAAATGCTGATCTTTTGAACGTTCTATTCATCAATGAATCCTGTAAAAAAGTATCAGTTTCTTCAAAATATTGTTTTCAACATTGGCAATAATAAGAAATGTTTCTTGAGCACCAAATCAGGAAATTAGATGATTTCTGAATGATCATGTGACACTGAAGACAGGAGTTTTAAAATATGTATAATATATATATATATATATATATATATATATTTTAGCAATATTTCACAATATTACTGTTTTACTGTATTTTTTATCAAATACAATATGTATTTAAATCAAATTTCAAATAATCTTTCTGACCTCAAACCATTGAAACAGTAGATTGTAGCTATCTCTTCATCAGTCCAGTTAATATGTTTGGTATCACTATTTGACACTTTTTACCTCCACAAAACTGAAACTATGCAAAGTATGAGTGTGTCTTTAATTAGTATGATTAATCGGTTATTGGTCATCTATTGCTAAACAATTTGCTGTTACATTCTAGCATGACATCAGCCTTTACTCTGGGTTTAAAAAGATGTTAACAGTGCAGTGTGAAAGCCTTAAAGAGACACAGACACAAAGGAAAAGTGAACCTTGTTCTTCTTTACTTTATCCTCCGGACATTCACATCCAAATACCAAATCAGGTAAAAAAAAGAAACAGGGCCATTTTTTCGACAGACAGACAGGCAGAATAAGAGGGTGTGTGCTATTATGGGCATGAGTGTCGGATTGGAAGTGGAGGGGTTGACTTTATTTTCTCTTTTGTAATGGAGTGAAATGAAGCAGTAGCGATGGCTCAGTAATCAGGGCTGTTAGACAGACACTAGACATATCATTATTTTTAGGGAGGAGCAGATCGTGGTCACTCTAATAAACAACTTGACTTTACTTCCTTCACTGCCTGGCGTTTTTGACCTTGGGAGACATTTGTTGACACCAGAGTTGTTTCAGTGAATGAATTTATTGTGAATTTATGGAATAGTTCAGGTAAAAGCAAGATTGCAACTGAATTAGGGCTGGCGATTTTGGCTAAAATCATAATCGCGATTAATCGAACAAGTTACCTCGATTACGATTATTGAACGATTATTTAAAAAAAAATCTTTCTCATGTGTCACTGGCAAGGCTTATACTGTAAATATGTTCACGGTTATTTTTTTGAATGAAAGAATGCATAATCCTATCTTTGTGATTCTAAAATAAGGAAACACACAGATAGCTTTTAATGCTTACTTATTAAATATTTCAAACAATTGAATCAAACAAAGCATACAATGCTTGAAATAAAAACGTCTAATAAAAAAAATTAGTTTTAATGTAAAAAGAAAGTTTCCTCAAAATGTAGAAAATAGTTATTTTTGTAAACAAAATAAATTATTGTAAATATTGCCATCTTAAAAGTAAAATATAACTTCTATAAAACTAAAAAAACTAATCCTTTTCATATTGTGTAGCATTTGTAAATGCTTGTGTTATCGAAACCTGCTTTGTGGAGTGGAGGCACTTGTTGCTGGGCGTTTGTCAGTCTCTCTCTTTTTTCGCCTGTTTCTTTGGTACAAGCGGCTCCTGTTGCTGAGTTGACTGAGTGTTTGAGTTCCCTTTCACACAGAGATTCCGGAAAATACACGGATAAAGTGGCCCGGGATTTGACCCGGGTTCGTTTGACTTTGGTTCATTCACACTGCCAGTGATTTTCCGGAATCAAGAGAGTGCGTTCACACAGACACAAACAACCCGCAAAGACACGTGACGTGAGATGTCCCAGCGGCGTCTATAGTTTGCTTATGAGCTGCGATTTCTCTCGAGAAACTACGCTTGTGCATTTTTTTCTCTGATTCGATCATAAACTAGCGCATTAAGAACCGTTTCACGCTGGCGAACGATCCCGGCCTAGCGCCATCATTACGACACGGCATTGATTATGGCATTTGTTCACAGAGCGCTCATTCCGGGACTGAACACGGCAATGTTACTATGTCCCCAACCAGGCATCAATCCCGGGTCGTGTTTGCGTTCACACAGAAGGTGTTTGTTTTCGCAATTTCCCGGGATCAATGCGCTGTGTGAAAGGGGCTCATGTTGCTTCAATGTCGCAGACTGGACGGGGCGGAGTTGCGTGACTACACACGCGGTAATATGTTTTAAGGGGAAAGTACATTAACACACAGTGGACGGAAATATTAATAGGATTAAAAAACCGAAATAACCGACATGGTAAAATTACGTCGGTTATAGGCTCTGAATTTCGGTTTCGATTATTTTCTGATTAATCTTCCAGCCCTAAACTGAATATTCAGGACTGGTGAGGCTAAATGTAAAAATGTTAAACTGAAGTGTGTGATTTGCGTTTGATTCAGACTGAATTCGAACCTGCATCTCCTAAATGTGCATTACAGCTAAACTGGTCTTGTGCATGTGCACTAACCACTAGATAATGGATCCAACAAAAAACAGGATGTTCTGCTCTAAGTGCAAAGATTCAGAGATGTCAACCTGGCCTTATTAAAAGTACATAATAATACATCATATCCGAAGCGAGGGGAATTGCCCATCATGCCACAATTAATAATTTATCCAACTCTATTTCCACAATTATGTATTCATCCATTAATTTGTTTAATTGTCATCTGAGTGCATTGTCAACATACTGAGCTAGTGGTCACGGCTCTCTCCTGGACAGAAATATTGGAATATTGTCCCCCTTAAAATGAGTTTTAATAATAGAGGAGTCTCATCAGAAGCCAATCAGACATGACGACATGGCAGAGGAATTATAACCAGCCCAACTGGGAAGTCATGAATTATTGAAAATTGGCCTGTTCTTTTTCAAGTTCGAGGTTTCTGCCGGACAGCACTGATTGGCCTCACTCACACACACACCTGTCGATTTCTTCATTCCGGTTTGTTAGGAGAAACCCGGCAGCTGGTATTGCTTTGTGCTGTGTAGACTGTCTCCCTGTGGCAGCTCAACTGATAACCAGCTGTGAAGACCAAGCCAGAGCACTGTACAACCAGAGAATGGGCTGTGCCTTGTGTTTACGTGTATTTTCAAGTATGCGTTTATGTTTTGGGAAGGCCATGCCCCATTTAAAAAAAATGTAGACACTTAAGCCACACTTAAAAGTGTGTAAACAAAATTTAATTGGAAGATAGCACACGGATGTAAAAGTTAGGTTTTATTGTTTTATTTGTTATGTAATGAATAATTATTACTTTTAAACAACAATGGCAACAACTATAAACTATATATATATATATATAGATAGATAGATAGATAGAATGTTAAAAATTATTTGACAAACTTGATTGTCAGACAAAATGCACTGCTAATTTTGAATGATTAATAGACATTGATTAATTATAAGTTATTACAGAATGTACCTGCAGGGGCTAACAGGACCATGCTAACCATCCAAACCTCGAACCTTGAGATTTGACTACATACATCCACACAAAATGACTTTGGGTCCAGTATGTAATTGCAGAACTATAAGATACTTCTAAGGAACTGATTTCTAACATGATTTGTTTGCAGATGCTACTTGGGGTCATATTTTGCATCAAATGCAAATGTTTTTAGTGCGACTTAAGTGTCCACATACTTTGGGGCCACAGTACTTTATATTTGTCTTTGAATGAGAGTTTGAGAGTTATTTCTGTGGTGCACATGTTAACTGGTCTGACACACACACACACACACACACACACACACACACACACACACACACACACACACACACACACACACACACACACACACACACACACACACACACTCCACAGCAGTTTTTTCGGCCTGATTGCGTGCCCTCACACATTGACATGCATTTGTTTTTTTCGCATACACGCATGCACGGATAGATCCATGCATGCGTGGATGGTGTTAGTGAACGGCTGGTGTTAGTGAAGGCACTACACGTTTCTCTGCTGTAGATCCAGGCAGGGACAGAGTCTCAGATCAGACCATTTCTAATCAAACCCACGAAAGTGTAGCTAATGCAATTTCACTAAGTCACTGGCTGGCTTGATTACATGGGGGCTGACATGAGTGGGAGTGCATGTATGCGCAGTCACACATTTTTCACTCATCAAACTGACTTGCACAATACGTGCACTTTCTTGTGGGTCGCTTCGGTAAGAATGTGCCTGCCAATAATAGAAATGTAAATTTGATGTAAAGGCGCATCCCAATCCTAGATTAGTGGCATCCACAGGGGCCTCCGGGCCAGGCTATAACACCTATCGTATACACTCGCATGATCTTATGCACAGCATAAGATCTCTTCAGCATAACAATAAACCACCAACAGATGTGGAGGGACATAATAATAAATTGGACCAGCTAACTCGTCATATTTATTCACATTTGTTTATTATTTGAATGTTGTAATAACTTGTTAAACTGTTGTTTATAAATGATATATTTAACACAGCAGATGTTGGCCTGTTGCTTTTCCAGTAAAGTCTGTCGTGCTGACAACATTTTAATGGACCTTCATTAATATGTGCTAGAATCTGAATAATGATTTGAGTCAAGCCAGGCTGGCGTGGGATGACATTTTCCCCTCTGTCTGTGCCATTAAATGTAACCGTAAAATCTGGATGCATAACTCTTTGACCTGCTGGCTAGCGTATCTTTCATTTATCTGTTTTTAATTAGTGATCAACGGTTTTGGGTTTTTTAATGGCTCATACTGATATAGAGAGCAAAGTGGTAGATGATACAATTTAATGATAGCAAATGAAAGCCGCTCAAAATTGTACAAATTAAATGAGCATCTTTTTTACACAATATGAACTGAAATCCTATAAAAAATATGTAAAAGCAGATATTTAAAAACTAGTAAAGGTTAACCATAAGGATTTTGTTTTAAAATGGTCTCAGTCTTTGATGTTTAGTAACAATTTTATATTTTTTTCATAAAACATTAATTCCAATCAATACGCTCACAGCAATAGAGACCTATATATGAAATCAAAAATGCAAAGGTCTGCACACTAAAAAAGTTTTATTCTTGACAGGAGATATTGAAAAACGTTTTGGCTCTTTGCCTTTGTCAGTGTAAGATTTTTATTTGAAATAATATCTTAAAATGTACAGCTATATTGCACTTCATGAACATGTCTGGTGGAAAACTTTACAAATAATTTATTTGTAATTTAAAACCGATTCTTTCTGATGCTGCAAGTCATTCCGTCACTTTTTTGACAAAACCTGTCAATATTTTCAGTTGTTGTTTACCTATTTCCTCCCTTAAATAGTATTTTTTTTATCATGAAACTCTTCTATGCACCAGTTCTCTCTGTTTTAGATCGGAGTCCGTGTGTGCGCTGTCAGCTGTGTTTTCTTGTTTTGAAGTTGTAATTGAATGTTAATTGAATTAGCATTAGAGAGATTGGATAGATAAAGAGAAAAAGAGAAACAGGAAGCTAAAGGAAGATGAGTTCCCTTTCCAGAGCAGCAACTTTGAAAAACAGCCAGAGCTCCAACCAGAAAGCTTTTACAGACAATAAAGAATACTCTTGTCTTTTTTTAATGAGAAAAAGTGGTGGAAATGAAATAACAGAGAGAGAGAGCTAGAGAGCTTTTCATCAGAACGTGCTCCGTGAAGAATGTCAGGAAGGTGGAAATGACAGGAACAGCAGCGGGAGGTGCGTGTGAATGCCGGACAGGTGCACCGCAGGGTTTTTAGCGCAGTAAACGGTGAACACGTTCTTCATTTAAAGCACGTCTTGACTCTCAAAACAATGAACAAAGGATAACTCTGATAATTCCAGACTTGTGATTAAACCCGTACCAGTGGGTCTGAGATTACAACGTTGGACACAAATCATGCAAGCGCACTCTTTTGCTTCACTTGTAATTCCATGGCAATCAAAACCCATCACACACGTGATATACGTGTGTCACAGAAATCTTCCAGCATTAATTTGTGTTCCTGAACTCATTTCCCATCCCCTGGGCAAGAAATCGCCTGTAACAACTGACTGATAAAAGCAATTAAAGTGATTGTTCGACGAGGGGCTTGTGTGTGTGTGATGTGCACACGAGTGTCTCAGATGTTTTTTCCTGCATGGTGTTTGTCAGGATAGCGGTGCCCGGGCTTAGTGCTATGTAGTTACAGAAGTCTCTCCAGTGGCAAATCTCAAAGGGCTGTGAAATTTTAATGAATAACATTGTCACAGTGCGAGAGAGATGCCAGTGGCCTGCCGCGGTGGCACTTCTATTCATCGACCCATGAGGCCACGCACACACCTTCTGTCCGCCCGGGAATGTTCTTATTGATGGCAGACTTGATTCTCTTGCTGTCAATTATATTGATTACTTGTGGATGAGTGGAGCTAATAAGGATTGGAACTCACTTCATTTTTTGGGCCCTGTCTCATCATGAGAGAGTTACACAGCCATGATTTTCTTATTAACCCTGTTAGCGCAGGACTACGCACAGGCAAAGAAGAGCAAATGGGAGAAAGAAGAGGGGGAGACTGAGGGGTATTTCTCTCTCCGGCTTGTGGTAATTGCAATGATTTGATAAAAATGTTTTGCCTCACTTTGCTTTTTTTTTTTTGCTTTGCTTTGTTTTTTGCTTTTCGTTTCGCTTTGTTTTGTTCTGTTTTTGCCTTTTGTTTTTTGCTTTTTGGTTTGATTCGTTTGGTTTTGATTCATTTTGTTTAGTTTTTTCGTTTGGTTTTTGTTTTGATTCATTTTGTTTTGTTTTATTTTGTTTCGCTTTGACATTTTTTTTTGTAACGACCACTAAGCTGTACACCTTTTTTGTGCTATAAACACTTCTTCGATCATCGTGACATGCTTCACGTTTTCATTCAGCATTTTGTGCCATTAGTTCTGTTTTTATTTTCTTCAAATGTAAAGATGTTTAACTTTCACTGATTTTTCTCAAAACACCTGCATTCTTTTCTATTCTATTGCGCTGAACACAAGAATGCATCCCATGTGAAGGGTCCCGTATCAACTGAGTTAGTTTTTGAAAAATTCTTTTTGAGGAAAGTTTGTTTAATATTTTCTTCCTGCTGCTTTCCGTCCAGGTGGAGCTGATGATAACCTGATTGAGGGAGGAGAGACTAAGTTCCTGTGTAAACCGGGAGCCAGAAACATCACGGTCATCTTTCAGCCATTGCTTAGGTAGGTCCAGTTTACAAATGTATGTGTCTGCTGAACATGCTTTATAAAGCTGCATTTCAACAAGCTGTTTAAACTCTCTCCTGATTCATCCATCTATTTCGCCATTACATGTGATTGTTTTTTCCCATTCCTTTCATATTTTTCATGGCCGGCGGCCATTACCGCGTCTTTACCGAGCCCCTGCCATTGATTTTGATTTGTTCTGACGGTATCAATTGGAGTGTTCCATTTAGAACCGCTCCACATTCAATTTTCCTTTCAATCTCCTAATCTATTGGATCATCGGCCCAACCTACTAATGCCCTGTCATATTACCACTAATTCAGAGACATATCCCAAGCATGGTTGTCCTGCCCACAACGTGACTGGACTTCCCGATACTCCTCTTGCTCACAATTACTTTCGAGCCGTGGTGCATTGATTTTCTGTTTTTTTATTTATCTATTTCTTTTTCCCAGAGATGGTCAGTGTCACTCTCAGAAGGCTTGTTTTTATGTTCTGGATGTAACACCCTTTTCAGAAACTCTTTTAAAAGACCCTTTGGCCTTAATGCGCACTCTGTGGATGTACGGCTTTTGCCTTGCTATACCACAGAAGTATGGAAGCCTGATTCTAAAGCCAGATTTTCTGTTCAATTACTTTATTGTAGACGTTTTAACCCATGTCAACTCAAGCATATGTTTTATAATAGAACAAACCTTTAACCCTATTAATTATTAAGCTTAAGAATTAGAAACTACAACATGAATAATATCTTAAATCATGTGGCTTGTTTAACTCTGTTCTTCACAGTTAGGGCCTGTTTACACCTGGTCACTTCATGCGTTTTTCAGATTTGATAGCTATCCGATTGTGAAAAGACCAGGTGTAAATGCCATCGAGACGGATTTAAATCTGACCGCTCGCATCAGGAGGTGGTCTGGGCCGCATTCCAGATGAAAGTGGACCAGTCGAAATCCATGCAAATTTTACTTCTCCCAAAATGTTAGAAAATAAACATCTGAGAGCGTGTTATAGGCTATATGACATATTATAGCCATATATTACAGCGCTACCACAACATGCATCGCCGCAGATGAATCTGTGTATCTCTTCAGCAAGCAAACATGCAAACTGCTGAAAATAAAACAGAAAGTAAGTCGCAGACACTTAAAACACAATCATCTTCATTAAAAGTAGTGAGAATAAATGGTCTTACCAGTGCTGATACTGTGCTCTCTCCTATTGCGGTCTTTAATCTTGAAATTACTGATGATAAATAAAATGCTGCTCATATCTGTTGCTTTCACTGACGTGAACTCCATTAAATTTGCATATAGCGCGGGAGTTGAAGATTGCATTTACATCTGTTTTGCGGAGACACATTTATGTGGGCAAGTGTAAACAGAACCGTTTTAACAAACCAGATAGCCATCCGATCAGTAAAAACTCATGAAATGACCGGCTGTAAACAGGCCTTTAATGTCTTATTTGGCAGTTTTGTCGTAATGCATCCTCATTTTGTGTCATTTCAGCTTATATGCTTCTCATGTTCACATCACATTAGCAATCCCAACCTCAATAGTGATGAACTTGTGCTGAGTTTGCCAAACTTTCTGCCCATTTAGTCCATTAGAAACTTGTCTTTCAGGATATAAAACATTAACCCTGTTGCTAGATGTCATTTGGGAAAAATACATCTTTTACCCTGCTGTGATTCTGGCTGTATATTTTACAGTACGCCCACTATGAAGTGAAGGCACCTGCTGCACACTGATATATTCTAGCCGTGTTCATTAATCTAAATGAGCTTCTATCAGTGTTCACGCGAGCAGGGCGACAGAAGCAGGGGATGGACAGAGGGAGTGTCAGACAGCTGTCCGTCTGAGATGAATGGCAGGCGGATCATCACTCCGACAGTATAGACAGCTCATCTGGTCCCTGCTGGGGTGACGGACCGAACAAATGAATGCATGAATAAACGAGTGACTGCACTCCACCTTTTGCCTGCCGCCACATAATGGCTGCTATCAGTCATAGTCCTCTGCCAGGAGCCTGATGTGTGGCCACCCGACCTTGGCTGTGCTCGTGCTTAATTCTGTGCTGCATTTATACACGTTCAGCCCTATGAGGGAATAGATATCCTTGTAGCCGACTTTGCTTTTGGGAACATGGGTCTATTTTTTTTTACCGTAAATTGCACGACATTGTCATAATCATTGTTTTTATCTTTTGATGGAAATGTCCTTTTAAATTTAGTCATATTTAAAAATGTCATATTGTCAGTCAACTGAAGTGACGGAAATAGCATTTTAGTTCACGATAATATGAAAAATAAGACAAATTTGTGGCAGACTAATCTATACATTTTGAATACAATTTATAAACACACATTACTGATACAGACTTTCTCTTATTGTTTCTAATTTTTCTGCAGTATTTAAGAACAAACTGTTTTAACTTTTTTTATATTTATTTTGAGAAATTTGTAAAACGGAAAAAAAGACTGACAACTTCCGTTTCGTGCCAACTTTAAAAACTTTTTTATACAGTTTGTTTCAAATTTTATAAATATTTATTATAATTGTATATTATAACAAACATGTTGCAATTTCTGTTACATTTTATCATATTTTTCTCATCAGTGTTTTAAATGTGTTTAGTGATAATTTAATGCACTTTTTTGCATATTCGTTATTATTAGCAATAATAAAAAAAAAGAAATTCCGTGCCACTGTGTCAAAGGCAGCATATAGATACAAATATAAGTTGTCCAGACACATATTTGCAATTTATATGTTGCTTCATTTTTTTCAATAGACCAAAAAAATTGAATGGAATGCATGGAAAAATGGAATACATACACCGCTTCAATGGAAAAATATGTTTTTTTTGTCAACAGAATGCTTTAGTTACAGGGGACACTTGGACCATGCTAAACCTTGACCCCTTTATTCAACCCTACGCAGCGATCGAACAGCACCTGTGCGGACTGATGCAGGAGTTTGTTTTATCACTGACCGAGAGGAACCTAAACTTACGTCAAAATCAATACAGGCTCTTAATGTTACTGCCAATCAATTCACCATGCAATTTGTGATCAATAGTCTCTATGGAAGAGGCTGACGTTGAAGATCTCAAAGGTGTGGAGTTGATGCTTTTTTTTGATTGATGCTGGGCAGGAGCAGTCCTAGGGGATCGATAATACCTTTGGGTAACTTCACACATCTCCAGACCCGCTCACTGTACGCTAATAATGGGTTCTTCTAGCACTGTACAGTACAAAGTGTGAAAACACTCTGCTGTGTATCAAATCTCCCAATAGATCAATACGTTTGCTCCATAAAGGTTGCTTGTGTACGTGTCTGCTTGTTTGTGTATACGATTCCGTTGCTTTCAACTGCCTGAATCAGTCTGGAAGTACTTTCAGTGTTTTATGTTATAGCCCCACTCATTCATTTGTGTGTGTGTTTGGCTACGCATGCGAATTGGAGACATGTTCACAGGTAGGAGGTAATTTAGTTTGACTTGTGGGGCCTTGCACTGACATTTGAGTGGTATTTAAACCCTCCTGCCATGACTGAAGTTGGCATTTTGAAAAGGGGGCAGTCTGCGGTTTGCCATAATCTCTCCCCTTGTATGTGTCCATGCTCAAAGGTGATTTAGGCCTGGCAGGGACCAGAGTCTTTGAGATCACACCCCTGCCAGAGAACAGATGTTAGAGCTGCCAGCGTCCCTCTGCTGGGGTGGGGACGGGGTATTGGGAGTTGGGTTAAAAGTGACATTTGGGAAGTTTAGAAAAACATTGATTGTCAGCTTGATGTGTGTTTGTGTGTCAACATGAATTGGCATTTGAAACCATACTTCCGTAATGTGACACAAACAGAATATTCATATCTATAATTTAAATTAATTGTGTTTTTATTATTAGTGATGATAATAATAACAACCTGTTTCTTGAGCAGCAAATCAGCATATTAGAATGATTTCTGAAGGATCATGTGACACTGAAGACTTGAGTAATGACCCTTGAACAATTATTTTAAATTGTAATAATATTTCACAAAATTACAGTTTTTACTGTTTTTTTGATTAAATAAGTGCAACCTTGGTGGGCAGAAGAGACTTCTATCAAAAACATTGTAATGGTTCCAAACTTTTGACAGTTACTGTATTTTTTGAGGATGACTTCTGAGGGAAACGTTTACCCCTAAACTATAAACCCATACACAAACTCAAACAGCACTTGTCAAGTGACAAAACACTATCACTGTATCTGTCTTTTCATATATGTTGTATTCTTTTCTATATTCTGTCCTCCTCTGCCTTGTATAGCTCAGTTTTACAGTCTCTTTCATAAGTTTCACACTTAGATACAATTGTATGTAATTGTAAAACTCCCCGTTGTAGCACTTTTTTTGATTTTGACATCTTTTTTCCATCCCCTCTTTTTGATCTCTCTCTTGCTCTCTTTAACACAAGGTATCAATTTCATCAAAGGGATGGGAAAAAGCAATTCTGCAGATCACAGAGGATGCTATTTGAGAAGTGTCAAAACTTTTCGAGTTATTGATGGCTGGGGCCAATTTCCTGGACAGTTCTGTAGGTTCCCCCCCTCTGTATATAGAGTTATACACATTTTCTCTAATAGTGTGTCAGTTTGAGTGTTTTCAGTGTAGCAGCATTGTGTTTTGTATGTTTTACATTGGTCTAAAAATATACTCTCATGAACATTTTAAAAATCTAATAAATTCTACAAATGGGCTTGTAGTCCTGGTAGCCTGTCCCCTCTAAAATAATAAGAGGAGACTTCAAACAAGAAGTTTAGAAAGGTAGGTCACAGTCATGTGCTTGGAGAGCAATTTAACATCTCCCTTGATGTGCATTGTTTTATGTTGGGAAAAGATGTTAGTGGTAGTTCATCGTTAGTTGACAGTATAATCACATGACTGGTTCTTTTGTGCGTATAACCAAAATCCACTTTTACATGGTTCTTTTAGGTGTTTATACACTGCAAAAAAAAAAAATCCTCTTGTTGTCAAGTAAAAATATTTAAATATTCTTAAAGCAAAATACATTTATACAAAATACATAAGCAAAACATAAATGAGAATAAAGGATTTTCATATAATATATATTTTCCATGGTATGTGTCACGATGTAACCCAGATGGAGGCCAAACAGGTATCCATCCACTCCTATTCATCTACACTACCATCCATCCGGTCAGTGCTAAGCATTATCTGGTCATGTCTTTCCCTACACAAGATAGGAAGACCGCCATGATGATAGGACAGTGCAGAAACAAAGAGCCACGATAAGAGAAAGTCTTTTCTGTTCTTCTACTGTCAGGAAATTCTACACATATTAGGACCAAGTGACGGTAAAGGATCTCACTGATAGTTGTAGGATATCGTCCTCTAATATGATAAGCACACCCTTGAGGCTTCATCACTGTCATCTGATTGGCTCGTGATGACGGAAAGCTTTCCGCCTGTGAAACTGCAAAAGACATAACATGTTTTCACATTGTTAAACATCTTTTTAAAAGTCGCTATCACCTTCCAAAAGAGAATGTCAGTTGTGTGTAGGAGGCTAGCTTTCCGTGGACCATCTGCCAGACACTTCCTGAAGAAAAAGTCAAACTTTAGTGTTATATAAACAAACTGTGCAGTAGCAAACTGCCATTAGCCAGAATGGCCTTGGATGTCTCTAAATCCCTCAATATGTCAGTTGACAAAGTCAGTTTTTGGTCGATAAAAATGTGTTTACCTCTCAGTTTACTGGAGCATGAGGGAGTTCTGGTTTTTGTTGCTTTTTGGGATATGTTGACTGGTGTGAATTTGGTAATGGAGCTTATATCAGTGATATTGCAGATTGTCTTAATCAGTTTTGTATTTTTTTTGTATTTTTTATCCCATTGGCAATTTCATTTCTCGGTTTAAGCCTAAATATAACATCATTTAGAAATTGTAACAAAACAAATTCTGTCAATTGAGCTTAATTTTTTTTTAATTGAACCTTAAATATTCATTTAATTCCTACAGGCCTATGTCACACCGTGTGTCTGTATCAGACAAAAACAGTATCATTTCACCACACGTAGCACGTATGGTCATGACATAACTGATTTTTTTGGTTGCTTCTCATTCAGGTGTAGATGCAAATGCTGTGTTTAATGCATCTAAAAGGACAAAAGACGCTGAACACTAGCATCAATTGCTATCATCAATGTGCTTTGATTGGAGAGGGATGGAGAGGGTTTGTTTAGCCTGCTTTTAGTGGCCAAGTTGGGGCTTTTTTCAAGCTGGAATAATCTTCTGTCAGTCGCTTTCGTTGTGCAACAAACATTTTTCACACACAAAAATGTCTGTCTCTCTCTCTCTCTCTCTCTCTCTCTCTCTCTCTCTCTCTCTCTCTCTCTCTCTCTCTCTCTCTCTCTCTGTCACTTTTCCTTCCCTCTGTGTTGACAGAGATTAGGGGTGAGCCATCGATCCACCCCTTGTTTGTGCACCTTGCAGTGTCTCCAGCTGATTTGGTGTCCTCTCACAACGGAAAGGACAAACGTCGCTCGCACATTTACTTTAGACAGACCACCACAGTTAAAAGTTACAGAATAAGAGCAAAAATTGTTTTAGGTACTTCTGTACTTCCCCGGTGTTTATAAGCCTACTGAAATCCTTTCTTTATTAGTTGCGGGTTTTGCATCTTGCTTGATCATATTGGGCTTTAAAGTTGACATGTAACCAAAATCCGGTAGACTCCATTTACTTATTCTAAAATAGTTTTTTTTTTCTAGTATTTTTTCAGTTTCCATTTAAAATACTGTATCTAAAAATCACTGAAACAGTACATTTGGAAAAGAAGCAACCTTGCTTATGATAAATACGTAACCTTGTAAATCAAAGTTAATTAAATCAAGATGTTTTGAGTCCAAATATACTACTTTAGTATTTGCAGTGTGATTATTATTATTGTGAACAATTCCTGCTAGTTATTTCAAAGAATAAAAGAAGTTTGCCCTCAAAATCTTTCATCAAAATATAATAACTTCCCCCACTTCTGAAATTGCTTTCCATTTCAGCTGATGACAGTTCTGTGTCAACCAAATGTTGTGTAGGGACCACTCTTCAAAATCCAATCAATTTCCAATAAATAAAATCAAGTCCCTCAATACTGTTTTTTTTTTTATTAAACATCCTTTTTCATCCTAGTTCACATTATGAAGTAAATCGGTTCACTCTAAAAAATGCTGTATTGTTTCCCTTTCAACCCATGTTTGGGTCAAATATGGACATAAGTATATGCCTCTCATTTTTACTTTAGCACAATGTCCTTTTGTTCAAATCCAGCCTGAATTAGAATTCAGCACGAGTGTCTCAGCCGGCGTGCAGGTCTTAAGAGTATCCTCAGCTGGGCCTTTCCTTTTTTCCCCCCCAAATCTTTTCTCATATATCCAGGGATTTTCTTGAATAAATAACCCCTCTCGTATGTGCACGAACACTATGAGGCGTAGCTGTGAATATTGCACTGCATTATACATCAAAGAGAAACAGAACAGCGAAGAGGAAGGCAATGCATTTTTCGGTGGTAAAGGTTAGAAAACAGGCAGAGGGAGCAGCACAGCTATTTGTTTTGCTCAGCGCTGGCGAACATCCGCACTCTTTTTAAAGGAAGGGGGGGGGGGGGGGATTGCTGCTTTGCTGTCTTTTCCTCCTCTTGTTTCCCTCGTCTATGGTATGGCTTTATCTTGCAGATGCCCTTTATCTCTCCCTCCTCTCTGCTGCGCTCCATGCATAAGTAAATACTAAAGAGCTGAGTATCGAACAAAAGAGTCGCCGTGAAAAAGTGCCACTTCAGCAAGTTGCCTCTGCGTCTCACTAACTTTCGAATTTAATAAAGCCACACGTGTGCTTGAGATTGTGGTTTGAGATTTGACAGACCAGTGGAGGTCTAAGCCTGGTCTTTTCTTAGCTAAGTTTATCTTTTTGAGTTGAAAGTCATTGTGTATTCCGATTGCTAAGATTTAATGATAGTAAAGCTGAGGTCATTCTGTCACACTCACCTAAAGCCACATTGGGAGATTTATCTCTCAAATTACCAGTGCATTGTGGGAAACTGAGTGCTTTTTTTCTCATTTTTTTTTTTTTCTCACAGACAGATTGTGGTTTGTTTGTTGGTTGTCTATTTCTTATTTTATTTTTGTTACTTCCAAAGTGACAAAGCTTGGCTGTGTTTAGTATACTTCCATACTACTCTTTATGCAGTACATATTTTATATACAGTTCATAATATGTACACCACCTTTTTTTGAGAAATTAAAAATTTTATTCTGCAAATATGCATTAAATTGATCAAATGTGACCGTAAAGGCATTTATATTGTTACAAAAGTTTTCTATTGAACTTTCTATTTATTAAAGAATCCTGAAAAAAAATCACATTTCCAATAAAATATTAAGCAGAACAACTGTTTTCAACATAGATACCAATAAATAAATAATAATCTTGAGAACCAAATCAGCATATTTCCAAAGGTCATGTGACACTGAAGACTGCCATAATGTCTACTGAAAATTCAGCTTTGCCATAATTGCAATAAATCACATTTTAAAATATATTAAAACAGAAATCAGTTATTTTAAATTATATCCTACAATACAATGCACTCGACTTGACCTTTCATTTTCCATGAATGAACTGGATGTAATACTGATGGACATCATTTTGAATCTGATTGAACGTGAAGGGTCAAGTGACAAAAAAGTAGCACAGTACACTTTGAATTTATGCATATTGCTTTATATACTGTTTTAAACGAGTATATACTGCATTTATCCAGTCATCAGTGGCTAGTATTCCAGCAGAAGCAGCAGAGCACCTTTTACTGCTGTCCTGTCTATGAACACTTTCAACAAAAGTTTTATTTTGTAAGTTTCCAACTTCAGTTGCAGTTACTAACGACACCCCAATTATCACGCTTTGGAATGCGTGCACTGACTCACTTCCAACGGGATGGTGTGGATAGAGAGTGAGAGAGCTGTTGTCAAGGTTAGTGTCTGGAGACCAAAGAGGAATGGACAAATGCCTGGAATAGAAATGTATGGACGGCCACATACACGCATAAAAGGCGATTCAAAAAGTCAGAGACCACTACTGACAGTGTTTCCTTTTTGTTAATTATATTAATCAGAAAAATTTGAGTAAACTTTTTTGTTAACGTTTTTGTTGTTTTTCTGGGTTTTATTTTTTTTTGTTTGGTTCTGTTCTATTCTGGGTTTGGTTTAATTTTGTTTTTGATTTAATTTTGTTTAAAAAGCTTTAAAAAAAATCCATATTACCAATGCGGCCTCTTTTGGACTATTTATACACTCGCGTACATTTTTCTGCCTTTTGCTCACAGGGTTGGGATGAAACCCCCAAATTCGTACCTCATCCGTCAACAGCCGGCCAGTTGTCATACACACACACGTGCTCTGAGAAGAGTAAGGACCACTGTCATGAAGATCTTAGGCAACTCATGAATTGTCCTATGTGTGTTATTAAAGATTAACGCAGCCCAGTGGCTTCTCTAATTCAGTGATAGTCATCACTGCGGCCCGGAATAGCCTCGGCTAGCTCCACACACCCGGCCATGCATTAAACATGCCTCTCCTTTCTCTCTGTCTCTATCAGGCCAGGCACTCTGACCAAAGCGTATCATATAAGCACAGTGCGCGCATACCGCTACCGTTACTAATGACCTTTGACCCCAGCGGGATGGGGCTATCCCTCCTGTTGTCAAGTGAAACTACAGTCAGTGCGCCGCTGGACAGCTCCCCATTAATAACGGCGCTCAGTGTTGTGGTCACTCACACACAATGACTTCTCACTATGATAATGAAACCGGCTACTCGCACCTCTGTGCATTTGATTTTAACCTCCAGTGGTTGGATTATACCCCCAGCCAGGAACTTTGTGAATTATAGAGGACAGCTTGGAGTGGATTTGCAAAATCTGTGGCAGGGTCTTTTTTTCTCTCTCTGTGGTGAGACCTTTGTGAGATCTAGATCTAGTGACCTTTGACATTGCTGTGGTTTGGCAAAGGGGACCCGTAGCGGGGAACCAGTTCTCGTGGGATTATGGAATCATTTTCATTATTTTTGTTTTTAATAATTTTCCCACACATTTGCTGACCTTTTTGTTGTTGTGCCTTTTGTGCCACAACTGTTATCGTTTCTTCTACCTTGTTTTGATTATAAAGATATTTGTATTTGATATCAATTTAGAGGTATGTTGTGGCACTGATGTATTTGTATGCTTCAGGCAAACATGCTCTCTTCTGTAATAAACAGTCCAGTAAGGTTCCACTAAATGAATAGTGTCATGAGTGGTTTCGGGCCATTTTGGATTGATTTTTTATTTAATTTTTTGCAGCTATATTATAGGCTTTATCTAATTTCTAGAACTTGCATCTTAGTCAGGGAGTCTAAATTTGGGTTGTTTGGGTATGTAATGAAAACTAAATTAAACTATATTATATTTTTTATCTTATTATTATATACATTTTCAAAAGTATACTGTTGCTCACCCAAAAAAGCTTTAACCCAAGAATGTTTTTGTCTATATAACGTCAATTTTCTTTTTTCTTTTTTGTGTTCCACTGAAGAAAGTCACACAGGAACACCTTAACTTAAATCTGAGTGGACTATCCCTTTAATGTTTGGTTATATAATTTCACAGTACCTGTGAAAACCAGCACACCAAAAACGCTAGCTTCACTACATGTTTGAGGCCATATATAAATGCATAGTCATTAGCATAGTGCTTTTGAGGCCGTCTAAAGAGCTTTACAGGAAATGATGATTCACTGACTTGTTTGTGTGCATGTATGCTCCGGGTTGTCGAGGTCAGATGAATGTGGCTGTCTCGATAGCCGAATGGTGTGTACCTTTCATCTTAACACCTCAATAAGTGTTC
Source organism: Siphateles boraxobius (assembly GCF_051911475.1). Lineage (NCBI taxonomy): Eukaryota > Metazoa > Chordata > Actinopteri > Cypriniformes > Leuciscidae > Siphateles > Siphateles boraxobius. Next base: position 24,265,161 of record NW_027508799.1, on the reverse strand, counting down.
ATATGTGTGTGCGCATGTTTGTGTGCCTCTTTGTATTTCACCTCCCAGAGCGGAGGGCAGGTGCCACTCTCTGTTAGCGCCGAGCCACAGAGCTCTGGCAGCTACATCACAGCAGCCTTTGATTCGCCAGCCTTTCCAGGTCGACGAGCTGATGCCTGATAATAATGTTGTTTGATTGCTGAAGTGAAGAAGTAATTGATTGATCCTTTGGCGTGTCTGGGGTCAGGCTTCAGAAGAAAGACGGTCTCTTGTGTTGATTCTGGGGACAGATTCCTCTTTCAATCCCCAGGAAGATGAGCAACGGAGGAAGAGAAGATGAAAAAAGAAGAGAGGAGAGTGGCCATTTCAGAGAGTTTCCTAAAAAAGGAACAAGCTTGTCTAAACGGAGGCCATCTTGTATTAGAGCAGGAGTCTTTTTGTCAGGCCGAGAACTCTTTTGTGGATAAAGAGATGGAGCAGGGACCCCATGTTACATATCAGAGGGAACCGTTCACCCAAAAATAAAAAGTACTGTCATAATTAACTCACCCTTATTCCGTTCCAAACCTGCATTATCTTTCTTTCTACTGGAAACACAAGGAAGATATTATGCAATTTTTGTCATTTTATAATGAAAATCAATGGGGTCCAAAACAATAACCAATTAACTTTTGTTGTTATGGCCAAAAACTCTGAGACAATTTTAGCCTGGCCTATTATAACGTGTTATGTACCATATTAATGTGTTTTTTTAAGATGTTTACATTGCAACAGCATTTGGAATAATAATTATTAATGTTCTGATCATAGACTTGTACATTACATTTAAATTGTATGTAATAATTTTGAATGTGGTAGCAACAAAGAAACATTTAGCTTTTTAACTTGTGTATTTTTGAGTTTGAGATCTAATAATAAATGGTTGGCCCCTACGGTACTGTCTAATTATCATGTATTTGAGATATATACTGTACATAGAGAGAGAGAGATGCACAGTGTTCAATGGCTATTAAACTTTAATTGGATTATTGGATTGAACAATCTATCTTTCTCCATTAATTAAGCTGTGGGTCAAACACTCTTCACTCCTTCTATAATCCACAAAGTGCTTTAGGGAAACTGCCCATTTAAAGGATACAAATTAGAGTTAAATACAAATCAAAGCATATAATTGACAATTACTGATGATGACCTGTGCATGTGTTTCTGGTCTGATCGTCAGACAGTAACCATATGCTTCCTGATTGACCGACATGGGCACACGTCCTGTGCATGAAGAAGATGCAGTATCCAAGTGAACACTGTTATATTATTAAAAGGGAAAACATTGCACTGAAAACAGGGGCTTAACGTTTTAACTTTAATGCTGCTTGAGTTTATAGAGCGTTTCTTGTGCACGTGTTTCCAAAGCTTATAATTCTTGTTCAAGCAATGGACTGAATGTGCAGAGCTATGTTTTTTAAACTGGAGATTGAGGTGTTTCTAATGATGAATCAGAGTTCCTGGCTCAAGCGGTGTGCCTGCCATGCTGAGCAGGTAATAACCCCCGATTAGGCTCTTTATATGAGAGAATGAATGCCGAATACCAGGCCCAGCTCTCTGGAGGAGAAAGACACGAGGAGAAGAGGAGAGCAAATTAGAAAAGCTGAAAATAGGAATGGAGGTTGAAGACGGTTCACTAAGCTCTCATGCTGGTTAGATCCCTGCCAATGTTTACCAGTAAAAAACGATATGCCATCATTGAATCCCTTGAATCGTCTTAGAAAAGTCTAAACATTTTAATTTTAAGGAATAGAGTCCAAAGTGTTTGGAATGTATAAGACAATCAAAGCTTTTTGTTTTGTTTGTTTTATGTTTTCTTGTTTTATGTTTTCTTGTTTTATGTTTTGTTTTCTGTTGTGTTGTGTTGTTATTATGATTAATGGTTCCATTAATGATTCTTTTTACATTTACAGTGTTTGGAATTCATACAGCTTTTTTAACTTTTTAATGTTTTATTTTGTTTTATGTTTGTGTGTGTGTATGTTGTTTCCAATGCCTTAACATTTCTGTTAAAGGGTTTTTAAGTTTTAAAGAAAATATTTGTTTTCACTACCCTCAGAAGCATTTTTCCTTTAATAACAAATCAGTTGTATATTGATACTGGTATATTAATGATATGATACTAGTTCATTTAATTAAATAATGAAGATATACAGTGTGTATATATATATATATATATATATATATATATATAATTCTGGGGATTTTTAATTACCAATCCTAGTGGTTTTTGATTCGTTCATGTTTATAAAGGTAACACTTCCATCTCCTTTATAAATGGTGCTTATTCATGAGTATGTAGACGTTGGTGTCATAATGTTGCATTAGTGGAATCTGTTGTAGCTTTGGGCAAGCTGGCTGGAGAATCCCTTGTGATGCCACAGGATTTGAATTTGATTTAAACCATGAGTTAGTGCAGTTACTCCAGGCTACTCTCTCTCTCTCATATTGAAATGAATTCTCTGCTGCGTAGTGCGTAGCCCTGGTTGCTCTGTGCAGGCTGTGTGAAGCTCTGGCTGGCAGCCTGATTGTGTTGGGGCACTGATACAGCTCACCTTGGCATCCTTCATTATCGTGGGTGGCTCTGTGTCCTCTCTGATGCCATTAATGGTACTTCTGGTAAGCGTTAGTTAAGGTAGTGCTGCTAATTTTCGTGCTAAAATATGCCAAAGAGGACAATTAAGGGGCAAGGCGGCATTTATTGCCGAACTGTGATTGCTTGTAAGTTGCTATCATCGTTTTTTTCTTCTTCTTTTTTTCAATTCTTTTTTCAGTTAATGGCTTTACAGGGCATCAGTGACTTGTGCTGCCCTGGCTGGCTAAGCACATCTCTTTCTCTATCCCTATCATCTCAACCTCACTATTACCAGAAACTACTGTTGGATAATCGTTTCTCAAACTTTTTTTTTTCTGCATAAAGAAAATACCTGTTTTTAGGACGTTTGCAGCACTATTTTAATGACAATTAAGCATATTTCCGACTCAAATTCTTTAAGCATTTTATTTTTCAGGATTTTGTCCCCAATTATATTTCACATTAGATTCTAATTACTGCAATATAGGATGCCTTGTACCAGTAATCTGTTTCTTTTATAATTGAAATCAGCATAAATCATAAAACAAATGCTAATAAAACTATGGTGCACAAAATACATTATTTTAATGAGAATGGAGTTTATTTTGGCATTACACTAATGAGAACTGGTTTGGGACAATGTGCTTTATTGTCATGAAAATAATGCCACAATGCAGTGAACCTCAAATGTCTTAAAATATGCCTTATGTAGGCAAATTTTAATTCATTTTACATTTTTATTTAAGAATGAAATGCGAACCAAGCTTGTTCTTGACAGGTAGTGTGATTCACCCAAAAACAGACACTGTAATGTGCATATGGAAGTTTAGTTTAGTGTACAGTGAACAGAAGTTTATTTTTATTTTATTTTTAAAGTGAACAGAAGTTTAGTTTAGAATGCTCATAGAAGTTGAGTTGAGTTTTTAGTTTAGTACACAGTGCAGATTGAAGTTTAGTTTTTAGTTTAGTACACAGTGCAGATTGAAGTTTAGTTTTTAGTTTAGTTTGCTGCGCACATAAGAGTTTGGTTTTCCAAAAGGTGTTCTTTGAGCAGAATGGAGCATTTTATTGAATAAAGAAAGCATGTTACTTTTTGCTGTAAAACCCCTGTGTGTTTTACAGCACATAATGTATGGATTCAGTTCTTTGTTAAATAGATCAGGTTGTCTACTGCCAGTGTTCACAGCATAATCTGATTCATGTAAATGTACACTGTTCTCCCCCACCCTGGATTGTGTTGTAATACACCCAAATAAAGACATGAAGAAAATGTTCGAGGAAAGCGAGAAGATGTGAAGGAAATCTAACAGTCAGAGGAGACTATGAGGGAAAAAAAAAATCCATTACGTGTGATGTTACTGTTTCACTCACGGCAGCCGAATTGGGTGAAATGATATTAGTTGTGTTGTAATGTGATTTCTGCGATGTGTGAATATGAGATTCTAATGGATTTGAGGACATTACAGCAGTCTTTATCTCTAGTATTTATTCCTGCTGGTTGCAAATGTAATTTACTAAGTATGAGACATCAGTGGGGTTCTGCTTTATGCTCAGTAGGAGAAAGAGAGAGAGAGAGACGAGGAAGACTGGGGCGATTCTTCAGGGGGGAAATGCCATAACAGATGGTTATTGAGAGAGCTGGGGACATATCAGATGCTGGAGAACTTACTTTGGTCTTGAGTGGAAAGAATAAGAGTGTGTGCGAGACTTGAAATGGAGTCTTTTCTTTGATGAAGAGCCATCAAAAGTCTCTGTTTTATAGGCCACATGGATCCCAGGTGCTGGGAGTCTGGGCAGCTAGATTTTTCCAATCAAACCAGGCAGACGACTGACAAGATCAAGATTGTTCTCTTTCTTTCTTTCTTTCTTTCAGTTTTTCTCCCTCTCACTCGCGCTCCCTTTTCACAGTGTTGTGGCAGAATATCTGCCATATTTGACTTTCGGTTTCATTTAGCAATGAATTGAGATTCATCAGATGAGCTCCTTTCATTTTCTTGCTCTTTTGGAAATAGATTGTATGTGAAGCCAATTTTAAAGAACGAGAAGACTCTCATTACAGAGAGTCACCCTACCCATAATGCCTTGCACTTACAGAGTTCCCATACAAAACTCCACTTTTTTTTTTTACTCAAATCAAAGATCAAAATGAAACATAATAAAGAACATAAAAGCATGTTGCAGTGCACCCAGTTGATTTCAGTTAGTTACATCCAACTACATCCAAGCGTTTGTCGTCATCCATCATGTTACAAACAAATGATACTAAAATGTAACTGATGAGAGAAAATCTGTTCTTAATAACATATTCCTGCACTTTTCAAAATGTTTCAATTATGATTCTCAGTGACAAAAATGTATGTCAGTAGCAGAAGAAATGCAAAGTTTTAAATGCAAGAAGCTTTTTTTAATAGTCAACATCAAATTGGCATTCACAAGCAATATGTCTGTAATTTTATGTAGTTTAGAGTGAAATATGATATTCAGCATGAAACATATTTAGACAAGACTTGATTTTATCATCCACAGTCATCCAAAAACTGAAATCTTTTCTGAGGCTGAGCAAGTATTCCATTTTGATGAAAGATAATGAAGACTTATTTTACTATTGTTATTATTTTATTAATTTTAATAAATGTATTTATTTGGACTAAAATGTACAAACGAATTGTGCATAATATGGAAAGTATATAAAAAAATTACTTGGAGAAATATATGTCTTGACTTAAATACTTATTTTGAGTATTATTCCAATATTACAAGTTTTAATTTTTTTCTATATACATAAGTTTGTGCTTATTTTCATTGTTAGTTCTCTCTCTCTCTCTCTCTCTCTCTCTCTCTCTCTCTCTCTCTCTCTCTCTCTCTCTCTCTCTCTCTCTCTCTCTCTCTCTCTCTCTCTCGCTCTCTCTCGCTCTCTCTCGCTCTATATATATATATAGATATAGATATATATATATGTGTGTGTGTGTGTCTGTGTGTCCGTGCTAAATAATGTAATATAAACTGTTACTTTTACTTTTAAATCACAGCGAAAGTATTGGAACACACCATTGCTTTCTCCTTCCATTCACGCACACATTTCACTTCCCAGTTGCCACAACTCCTGGTAGCCTGTGTTTCTCATTCATCTGGAAGAGAACGGAGGAGAGCGCCGACAATCACACAGTGTCGCCCTCGGCAAAACTAACCAACTTGTTCAAATCTCGCTCAAGGTTATACCCTCATTCCAGAATCGCTCCGCATGTGCTCTCCTGGCCTTCGAAGATAGACAGCTTCGCATTCCAGCAGGAGGGTCACCTGACCTCATCCACTTCCACCACATGCTCTACAGCCGCCTGCGTACCTGTGAACGTCTGCACCCCGCATACCTGCGAAAGCCAGACACGCCACTTATTGCACGCTAATGTGAATCATATATATGACAGCTCGAAGCAGAGGTGATCTCGCCGGTCACAATTGAATCTCGCCCAGCGAAATATGAACCTTATTATTTGCCTCAAGCAACAGCACATTTGATGATTGACTCGCCTCTTTCCGATGGAAAAAACGCCACTGAATGCGATTTTAATAGGTCGCTTTTTGAGTGGCTTCTTTTGAATTTAATCAAATCTTGTAGCTGCCCTCTGCCCCCTATGTGACCAAACAACACGCTTTTTGTTTCAGAGCACTTTGATTCCCTCCCCCCGTTCTGGCCCTCTTATTTCATTGTTTTCTTTTCACATCCAATCAACCGCCGGTACGCCTCAAACCATTTCAATACACCACTCGTGCAGATATACGGCAGCAAATGCCTGCCGGGGGAATAACGCTCCCCCTTAGAAGAGAGGGAATTTGTTAAAAAGTGAGTTGTGGAGTGCGAAACGAAAGCGAGGGTGGTAAATATGATTTAGTGTTTTATTCCAATTTTGCAAATGGCTTCGTGAGCGCTACAAGACCAATAGTGACTCGTAGATTGGTTTCCGTTTTAAGTGCACCTGTGGGTGATGGAAGGAAAGGAAAGCATCCCATATTCCTATCAGAATGATCCCTGCGCTCAGTTCTCACAGCTACGGAGCGACGCTGTAATGCACTACAGTGTTGCGCAGCTTTAAGAGTCCATTGTATGATCTGATCACTATAATGATCTATTGCAGGGGTCGCTGGCAGATAACAGCTACCCTTACATGCTTTAAAGCCCCTTATCTGGCTCTGCTCTGCAATACATCCTCTGGCCGGGTGTGAGAAAGCACTTATTTTCAGTCTTGGTGTCTGCTGCAATGCAGTGTAGGGTCTTGGAGGGTGTTAAGTGTAGTTATGTACTGTAGTTTCTATCTCTCTGTCAGTGAAAGGAAAGGACAGTTGCGTTTAGTGTCTGTGGGCCTATAGCAGTTTACACTATGCTACTTTCACACTATCAGTTTTTGGGATTGACAACCACATATACTTACAGGTGTGAATCTCGAAGTATCCAGTTGCTCTAAAGCCGGGAACACACTTATCGAATGTAAGAATGCCGAGTATGAATGTAATTTGATACTTACGACTGATCATGCCAAAACGTGTCGAGTCAGAGACAGTTGCATTCAGTCGGTGTTAGTGTTGATCTGTTAGTGTTGTTAGGGCTGTTAGTGTTGCTAGGGCTGGTAGTGTGTTTACATCAGACTCCTTCAGTTAATCATGTATTGTTTATATCAAAAAGATTTACAAAATTGTCTCAAAAATTGCTGTGACTTCACATTTCACAGTTAACTCCCTCATTTTTGGTTATGTCTGATTTGAAATGAACCAGGAACCTCAACTTATAATTAAAGACAAAAGAGGTTTGTTGCAATAAATGGTATTTAAAAGAAGCATTGTAATGTTTTACTAAAATATTATTGGTCAGTGTTTAGCATGGTGAGGTCCATTTGCAATTTTGAATCAAGTGGATCCATGAAAGGAATAGTTTAACTAAAAATCTTGTTGTTTCAATCCTGAATGCCTTTCTTTTTTTTCTCCGTAAAACACAGATGGAGACCTTTTGACTAGCTGTGACCCGCTGTACTGTAGCTTGGTTATGAATTTACACATAAACATACTTATTGCTGTAGTTGTCTGTAATGTCTGAATGATGACGGATGTTATTAAAGGGCATTATTTGGGCCGTGTGTTTGTACACCAACACCAGACGTGGTGTTACTGAGCACACTCTTTCTAAAAGTTCTGCCGATGCTCCACGGAGACCATTTCTTGGGTTCACATGCTGGTTTGGTCTCTTCTCTCACCTCACAGGATCAGCCTTCACTGTTTTCCACGGCCGACCCATAAATCATAAAGCTGGCCCTGGGCCGCGCTCTTTGTCGAAGCCTCTGTGATTTAATTAAGTCCTGCTCCTTCACAGAGCCCCGAGGAGCTGGAACACGGGAACGCTTACCTGGTTCTTTCAGTAGGAGACGCTGAGCTCTAATTGAAGGAGCTCTAAAGTGCTTGGAGTCTGGTTCGCAACTGTGATGCGTTGATGACCTGCTCGCGCTATTGCCTTCATAAAACTCCTGAACCCCCTCTTGCACTGTTTAGTGAGCATTCGCAGCCTCTATTAAGAGGAATTGAAACGGGCCCTAGCGATTCAGCCATTTTGTGGCCTGAAAGGGAGCTTGATTAGACCAGATCCCGAGGGGGGTTGAATTGTTAAGCCGGTAGTGTGTCAATCAACACTTCTCGCCCTTTTAACCGCACAATCACTTGCCTACCCTCCCTTTTTCTGGCTCGTGCTCTCACACACGCTGTTATCGCCTTGTGCGTGACGCCGCTCGCCCATGCAGGCTCCCATTAAAGGCAATAATGCAGGCCACTCCCAACTCCTGCTCTAATGGCTCAATTTGAAGAGTTTCCTCCCTCGCTCACACCACGCAGGGTAATAACAGCCTGAAAACAAATGCTTTCAGAGGAAAAAAGACTGACAGGTTATTATCCAGTCCAGATGTGTGTTGAGCTGCTTGGGGAGGCAGTGATGTGCGTTTGTAAAGGCCACATTAAGCATTCAGAGGTGGAATAATGTAGTGTGTTTTTTCTGATTGTCGACATCTACAGTTGGCAAACAGAATGTTTAAGCAAATAACACAAACGATGATGGATTTTCATATTTTTTATTGAAAGACATGTTCAAAAATGCAAGGTGGAAAAAGTATGTGAACCCTTCAATTTAAAGGGACATTTAATGACCCTTCTCAGTAGATAATGCTTTTAGAGTATTAGACTATTAGAGAGCTACAAATGGCAATTTATCTGTTCAATAAAACACCTTACTTAGCTGTTGAGTAATTAAAATGGCACCTCCTTTTACAGCATTTCAAATCCCTCAGTTCTCGGCATCTCCAAAAAGTTAAGCCCATGTTGATTCTCGTTTTATTACATGCTATGTCACCTTCTGTTTTGCCAGCAGAAGCTCCTCTGTTAGGTGTTTTTTTTTAACAGGTGACTCCCTGGAGGTTTGTGATTTAGCGTCCTCCATGTCAACCTTTCTCGCTCGTTCTGACAGCTAACCTATCCACATCATACACGCATTAGAGGTCCACTCCCGCCTGTTCCCGCTTAAAAATCACTCTGTGTTCACTTGCTATCAGCATAGAATGATTTTTTTACTGTCCTGACTGATCCTGCTATATCCCACTAATTCCCCCTAAAGAAAAAGAGAGCAATACAATAATTTTATTTGTTTTTTTTTTCTTATCATGACACTGTCAACACAGTAAAATGTGATTCATTATTTACAACAAAAAAAAAGTTACATTTCGTACAGTACCTTTAAGCGGTATTCTTGAGATGTCTGATCCAAACTGCTCTCTTAAGGTCAAAGCATTATACTTTTCCCTCCAACAGAAAAAGGGCACAGAGGATGAGAAACTAGGCGAAGACTGTGGGAGGGAAAGATGTTGAGAAGGGGGAAGGCAAAGCAAAGAATGTGAAAGTGAATCAGGGAGGGTAATTTGTCAACAAGGGGACACGTCAGCCAAATGAGCTGATCTCATTTCCTGTAGACTGCAGGAATCCAAGCCCCTGGTCTTCTTCATGTGATAGATTTCACCTATTTTAATTGGCCTAAAACACCACTTTCGCACACATACATTTTCGTATATCATATAGCAGAATTGGTCGGCCCTAAACAACATTTCATAATTTCCACCAGAAATGCAGCTCATTACAAACTGCTCTCTTTGGTTTGCGGCTCTTGTTTGCGTAAATTATGCTATAAGAAAGAAGAGTGTGTGTGTGTGTGTGTGTGTGTGTGTGTGTGTGTGTGTGTGTGTGTGTGTGTGTGTGTGTGTGTGTGTGTGTGTGTGTGTGTGTGTGTGTGTGTGTGTGTGTGTGTGTGTGTGTGTGTGTGTGGGTGGGTGGGTGGGTGGGGCTGGATACAGACAAAATTATGAGAAAGAGAAGGATGAAGAAAAGTGAACTTCATTGAGAATCTGCCAATGTATGGGGTTCGCTCTCTGATTTCCGCCTCCATGTGTTTTAATTAGCGTGCCAGTCCTTTGCTTTCCAATAAGGCATTTCTGTCCTACACATATTGCACTACCTTAAGTGAGAGAGCGTGTGTGTGTGTGTGCATGTGTGTAAGATCTGCAGCAGACAGCAGGAGGTCTCAGAGCTAGTGGGTGTATGTGTGGGGTGGCCATATTCATTTACCTCACCGCTGTCTTTGTAGGAACGCAAAGAAAGCTAAATACATCGCACGGCGAAGTCGGTTTCAATAGTAACCCAGTAAATGCAATCTTAATGCTTTTTAAAGACACCTTCCCTTCATTAAGGAGGCTGGAGAACTGACTGCTGTATGTACATACTGTATGTACAGAGAGAACTGACATACTGCCATCTAGTGGTGTATTTGGGGTATTTTAGTGGTTTGCTCTTCATGCTCATTTACATAGATTTAACCATGTGAGACCTATAGAATTAAACAGTCTTTTTTTACTAATACATTATTGGCTTTTTAATTGAATGAGGCATCAGGTATTAAAAACCTGCTTTTGAAGTGATATTATATTGAAATAAAGCAAATTAATTATGGTCTATAAATTCCATAAAATCATCCCACACAGCAATATTTTTTACGATCATTGAAAGGTGACTTTTCATTGTGGTTGCGGTGAATATCCTCCGCTTGTTATATTATGACAAGGTTAAAAATGCCGATAAAATATAGAAGGTAGTCTTTGTTGTTCATGTGGCTCTTGTTTAGGTTTACAAATTTTACTGAAATGAAAATACATATGATCATAAAAACATGCTCAAGGCAGGGCAGTTATGAAATGAAAATATTAGATTCTCATTTATTTAAAATGTTTTATTGAATAAATTACTTATGCTGGTTAATTAACATATTTGCTAAAAATATTTATTGAGGAAAACAGCAAATTTTGATCACTCTGAAAGTTGCTTAATTCAATATAGATATATATATATATAACAGTCTGTGACTGTTTTTTTTTTTGAATGCTAGGAAGACTTTCTTTTTCAAGTTCAACTATTTTTCAACCAAATGCATTTTGTTAAGGTTTTATTTATTTATTTATTTTTTGCACTCCAACTAGCTCCAAATTAATTTTGGCCTACTTTGTGTTTAAGGGTTACTAAGTAGCATAATGTACACTACCATTCCTAAGTTTGGGGTCAGTAAGATTTTTTTCAAGTTTTATTTAAAATTAATACTTTTTTTTAGTATTAATTGATCAAAAGTGGCAGTAAATAAATGTATAATGTTACAAAAGATTTCTTTACAATAAATGCTTTTGAACTTTCTATTCATCAAAGATGTATAATGGTATAATGGTTTCGACAAAAATATTAAGCAGCACAACTGTTTTTCAATATTAATGATAAGAAGAAATGTTTCCTGAGCACCAAATCATTATATTAGAATGATTTCAGAAGGATCATGTGACACTAAAGACTGCACTAATGACTGAGAATTCAGCTTTGCATTACAGGAATAAATTAAAATGTTAAATATATTAAACTAAAAAACGTTATTTTAAATTAGATGAATGGATGCTAATTTAACATTGAATTCACGAAAATAATTCAAACTTTAAGTGCTGTTTCCTGAAGGAATACCAAAGCCTTAAATCTGTTTAGACTTTTATGTCTAGATATAAAATGTATAAGAAAAGTTTGTAAAGCGGTGACACCTGCTGAGTCTGTACGTGTTTTGGAGTGTCAGCACTCTGTTTATATCCTCAGCGTTATCTCTCTGATCGCATAAAGCTCTCTGTCAGTCTTCAGAAGTGAATATTACACCAGACTGCAGCATGTCCGTTACACAAGCCTACCTGCCCAGCTGCAGTGACAGACAGCAAACCTCAGGGCACTTTACTCTTATTAAAAATGACTCCGCTACACTATCCTTCATGGTCTCCCTCGCCCTTCTGTTCAGGAGTCTTCAATAATACACAAATATATATTTATACTACAAGGATGGTTTAATTACTGAGCTTGTAATTGGTTTGGAGGGGAGAAGTACAGGAAGTGGTTGACGTACCTTCTTTCGTGTGCACACACGTGTGCGTGTGTGTGTGTGTATTCACAGGCAGGGCGCTTTTCACACAATAATCCAGTGAAGGCCTTGGGCACAAACATCTGCTTTCTAATGACAGTTAATTAGATGCTGTTGAGCGCAATCAGAGGCAGTCGGCGCTAATAAACTGGGACTCAGTGTGTGTGCAGTGTTTCTCTGTCTGTGTATGTCTGTGAGAGAGTCTACAAGACCACGGCTTTGATTTAGAAGAGTCACTTTCTGACTCAGTGGTGCTTTAAACTTCAGCCAGAGAATTCAAGCTAACGCACTGCAGTAGAAAGACTACTGAAGAACTTGTGTGGAAATTATGGGTGCTTGTTAGGTTGTTGCTATGCGATTGCTAATTTTTTTTTTTTTTTACAGTGATATGCGGTTGCTAGGGTGTTCTGGGTGGTTATTGCTTACAAAAGGGTCTCAAATATGCATATCTACTGTAAGATTAATGCTTAGGGTTAGAGTTTATTCATATCTCTAATCCTGTGTGAGCAATAGAAGTAATCAATCTTGTGGCCACACACAGGCTAAAACCTCTGTTTATTCACAGTAGAGTTATAATCATTATTCCTAGTCTTCCGGACCCTCATCAAATGTTCATTGTGTTTCATTTCTGTTATCCTCTGGATGGATTGCGATCATCCGTCAAGGAACAGTTATGTCCAGATCACACGGCAGTAATTGTATTTCAGTGAAGAACGTAAAGGACCTCAGCTTTGATTACATGCCATAATCCCCTTATTAGCTGTGAGTTATGCTTATAGACATCTCATTCTGTATGGTGACTGTTCCTGCTCTGATCCCACATCAGTTTCATCCGCACAACGCTGACTCGTAAACACATAAACAATGCTGTTGTAAAAGTCTGTCTTTCTTTTTTCTTTCTTATTATACTAATTAATATGTTTGACTTATTTCATAACTATCCATTCTTCACAAGTAGCATGCGTTTACATTAAAGAATTGTATACAAATGATTGATAATTCTAATGTCACACTCTAATGTCAAATGTTTTTTCTCTATTTTAACACACCCAAAGCTCAAGTCAAATTCAGAAATCCCTCATAGAGTATCAGAACTCTGTGTGACTCTCCATTGGTAATAAATGACTTCTCTTGTCTATAGATGGTCTATCGTCTGCCGGTTATCGCAGTGAAAAGGTGGCTTAGGTGTTAAAAATTCAACAGATTGAATGTTTACCACTAATGCACATGTTTAAGGCTGTGTGTGATGAGCATGCGACGTTTATACATGAGTTCCTCTGTCTGCTGTGCTGCTGTCATACAGAACAATGTGGCTATTTTCAGCAGGGCGTCTGGTGAGCCCATGTGACCGTGAGAATGATTGATCCACAGCACTGTTTTCACCCTGGGATTATCCACATTCTCTTTCTCCATCCTCTTGTTTTCAAATATTGTTTTCAAACATCTCTCTGCACATTCAAGTCTGGTTACACACCCACATGCTGTTTACACTGTGATTGCAGAGAGGAGCGCCATCTTCTCCACACCTGCCTAATGCAGCGTACCACGGATCAAATGCAAAAGAAGAGTGTTTTATTTCTTCTGTCCCAGTAAGATGAATATTTTTAATCGTCTTGAGTTTCCTCTAATGGAATCATGACTAGCGCAGGGCTCCAGATAGCAACTACGATTTTTGTCAGATATTAAATAAAAAAAAGTAAAATGTGGGACAATATTTCAAAATTATTTAGCTATTGCCGACAGTTGTGAAAATATATGGCTTTCTCAAATATCATCTTGTTGTAACAACAAACAGAGTCGGGAACAAATGACTCTTATGAATCAATTCAGAAATGAGTCATTTAAAAAGATTCATGAAACAAATAGGGATATGAGTCGGCCAGTGAATCGTTAAGTGAAGCTTTTTTTGAGAAGTGTCAAAAATTAAACATCGAAACGACCTATAATTATTAAAGTTAATTATCTGTGACATTATATTTCACTGCTTTAAACTTGAGGTGTCTTTCACAGTTAAAAAGCATCTTTTACTGTCTGTTTGCTGGTGTCTTGACAGTCATCAGCTTTTTTTACTGGCTGTTCTGTGTCTCTTCCTTTAACAGCCACTTCATGACATGTCATGACGGTCAATGTGGTCACGCTCACGATGTCCCTGATGCGCTTTCCTTCTCTGAATTTCAGACAAAGCAAAACTCGATTAGTCTGAGAGAGCCAACGAGCCTGTAGAGCAGCTGTCACCTTCCATTTACCTCATAAGATCATTGATCAGACAGACTTATGGAATGAAATATTAACACAGCAAGATGATCACATGAAGACAGCGCCCAAGATATGCTTTTGTGTGTCACTGTGTGCACATATAACTGTGTGTCTATTAGACGGTTGAGTGCGAAAATAAGAGACACCATCTGGTGTGAATAATTCTTATAGAGGACATTTATATTGGTGACATAATGAAGTGGAGATTGAGCTATTATCTTTGTCTGTATTTCGAAACCATGCCAAATTATTCAAGAGGGCCTTGAGAAGCCCTGCCGTATATTATATACAGTCCCGGCTGCAGAGCTCCGCTATTACACGATACACTGCGACACCATACATTTGTCTGCACTTTTCATTCCGGAAGTTCATAGTTCCTCATTCAAAGTGTTTGAGCTTAACCAAATGATCATTGTTGTTAATAAATTGTTATACTGATTTGGAATACATCAATTTTAAAGTTTAATTGGGTCAGGAATGACGAATATCAAGATTAACTTATAGTGAGCATTACATGACAGAAAAGGTAATCTACAGTAAATGTAAAAATCGGACAAACGAGCATGCAGAATTAAATATCCAATATCGTCCAATACAGATAAATGAAAAATTATATAGAACATATATATTGGGCTTATTAACGCTGTTTTTTTTATTGTTACCAAGGTGATATTATTATCACTTATCTATGACTCTATGACCCAACAATTGTTGTTGCTTACTGAGGGCTGAGCCAGGCCTCCACTTCTAATGTCTCACACACACACATATATATAAACGTGCACATGTGTGCATGGGCTCCCCTCTGCTGGGTTGACTAATTGGCTGTGCAGAGCTGAGGGAGGTGTTTAGTTTCGGGGGGTTGTGCAGCAGTAGTCTCGTAGTGATAAATCAGTGTTCCTGCTGATCTATGAGTCTCTGTCTGCTCGTATGCAACGGCCCATCCCTACTCAACACCTGTCTTGTTCCCTCTCCGACACACATGGTGTGTGCAGTACTTAAAAGCCAGAAATGGTGCTCATATTTGTTTTTTTATTTGTTTGTTTTTTAAACAAGTCTGAGACCTCATTGAAAATCTGAGATTAAACCTGGAAAATTATGATTTTGACATTTAAAACAAAGAAAAACAAACAAACAAATGATTTTAATATATAGATTATTTAAAATTCTCATATTTATTAATTTTCTTCATATTTTATCTCAAATTGCTATTTGCTAATAATATTACAAGGAATATTTCCTTGTAATCAGAAAATTTTATTAAATTTTGAAAAAAAAAAAAGTGGAGTGATGGCAGAAAATGATTGGGACACAATGTAGGTTGGATTCGAACCCACAAGGCAAGGCAAGTTTATTTATATAGCACATTTCATACACAATGGTAATTCAAAGTGCTTTACATAGAAGAAATTAAAATAATCAAAAGAAATCAGAATACTTAAAACAGTTGAGAATAAAAGATAAAATACAGAAATAATCACATGAAATCAGAGTAATTAAAACATAAAATAAAATACAGTGCAAACAGTCGGACGAACAGTGGCACAGTGCTCATTCAGTAAATGCACAGCTAAACAGAAGAGTTTTGAGTCTGGATTTGAATGTGACTACTGTAGGAGCACATCTAATCTCTTCTGGAAGCTGGTTCCAGCTGCGGCTGGCATAATAGCTAAAAGCAGACTCGCCATGCTTAGAGTGAACCCTTGGTATTTCTAGCCGATGTGATCCTAATGATCTGAGTGATCTGTTGGGTTTATATTCAGTGAGCATATCTGCAATGTATTTAGGTCCTAGGCCATTGAATGATTTATATACCAGTAATAATACTTTAAAATCAATCCTAAATGTAACTGGCAGCCAGTGTAAAGACCTGAGGACTGGTGTGATGTGTTCATATTTTCTGGTTCTGCTCAGAATCCTAGCAGCAGCGTTCTGTATGAGCTGCAACTGTCTTATGGTCTTTTTGGGAAGGCCAAAAACATACTTGCACATTTCCCAAATCAGCACAACTGCACAATGTGCTAACCATTAGTCCTCAGCTCTGACATTTTCAAACTTAGTCAAACCTTGCATAGACGTGTCTCTTTTGTGTAATTCAAGTCTTAAATGCATGAATGTTTCACCAATCATTATTACATATTTGGGTCTCTACCTGTCGGGACAATATAAAACTCGCCTGATTTTAGAGTAACAATTGCAGAAGATTAAAATAAAGCACATTTAGTTACCTTTTGGAGTACAGCATCTGGCTCATATTCGTGATCTCAAACATATTCTCAAAACTGTCATTTTCAACATCTTCAAAATCAATATTTTGATCACTGACTGACAGCTTCTTCACCAGATCCACCATCAAATGACAGTGACACTTATATTTGATTGCGTTCAGTACTTTCTCAATTAAATCGCTGAGCCATTGCAAGTTTTGCTGATGATGCTTCCTATTCTATTGTTTTCTGTCTGCGGTAACTATGAGTGAAACGTCACTTCAACATTGTGTATCAGACATTGCCACCTTGTGGAATAAAGATGAATTGCACTTCATTTTCTTCTTGTGGAGAAAAAACATACTTGCTGTTACACAAATCGGGTCGTTAGCGACCCTATACAATGATTACAAAAAATGAATAGGAAAACAAGCATTCTTTTATAATGACAATTTCTTATTGTTTATAATGAATTTCTTGAGGAATACTTAGAAGGTTGATGTCTAACTTTAAAAAAAATGAGGAGGATGGTAGTGAATGACATCCCGGGTGATGCTTTTAAGGGTTACTGAAAATGCCTTGTTTTCTGTGTCATCAGGTTCATTCAGGAGATCGAGTCCCGTATGGGTCCTGCTCAGGCCAAGCAATGTCAGCTACGCACCTTCCTCACCTATTACATCAACGACCTGTTCCTCAGCCAGGTCCGCACCGAGACCAATAAGGAGATTGAGGCTGTGACCAAAGTGTCCGACCCGCTCAAGATCCTGGCCAGTGCTGACACTATGAAAAATCTGGGGGTTCAAAGACCTCTTCTACAGGTATCTTTTTTGGTTGTTTGTTTGTAAATGACCCTAAAAGAAGCTTTTTCAGACATTTACACACATAGATAATACACACTTATTTTTCGCCGTAGCTTCATCCTGCTCTTCTTCCCTTTCATTAATCAATCCGTTTATTAGATTATCTGTTCAAACAGCATTTGCCTACCGGTCAATTGTACGAAAGCCTGATTGTTTTCTCTTCTGAATTACACCGAAGAGGAAGGTTATTTTATTTCTCTTCCTGTCTCTTCTCCGTCTCTCTCCCATGAGTGTCAATAAAGGCCACCCACCCTCTATCACCCTGCATCGTTATTGAAGCTGAAATTGTGTTTGATCCTGGCTGACCTGGAATCAGCAGTTAAGTGCAGCTTATATAACACACAGCACTGCTCCTTGGTGACCAGCTGCCAGCTGTCCATCTCTCCAAGGGCTTCTTCCTGTCAGCACAGGAAGTACAACCTTTTATTGCCGTTGAGACCTCTGTATGTGCTTAGTTCATCAGCAAAGGGATTTGGTACTCTCTCTTCTCACCTTTCCAGTATTTGCTTGTTATAGTTCCCATAACAACAACAAATTAAGAATCATTTAAAAATATAGGAGAGATATTTTTTGTACTGCTTTTAATATTATATGATATTATTAATTTGCGTTATATTAGATTATTTGAATATTTAATTTAATTATTTTAGTATTGCCCTGAAGAAGCTGCTACGAACATCTTTTTTTTTTAACGTTTTAAACAAAACTTGGAGCACATTGGATTATTGGAGCACATTTTCAGTCTTTTTACCTAAAAAAAAATTTCATTTAAAACAGTGTGTTACTTATCGTTTATTTGTGAAATTGACTTGCAATTTCTAAGTGAAAATAGTTTCAAAGTAACAGATATTGTCTTCTATGCTTGTCTGCATGCTTCTGTTTGTTCCTGAGTGTATGCATGTGCAATTGTGCATGTACAACTGAGTTATTTCAATGTCTTTCTGCGTTCGGAATCCATGATCTGGTCAATTAACTTCATGAGAAGCTCTCTTTTCAAATCTATGAGGGCAAGAATGCCATTGTGCTGAGTGTGATGAGTTTTAGCGCTCTGATATTACTCGGATGAGAGTCATTATTGTCCCCTTTTACTCTTTAAACTGAGACCTGTCATCACAAGTCTCTCCAAGTTGTGTGTTCATGTGTGTACGTACGTCTTAGCATTGCTTTCATTTTGAGAGCAGTGGCAGTTCATTACAGAGGGGAAGACATCAAAAGCTCACAGCCATTTGTTTACGATTATGATTTCTCCTTAACGAGGACTGCGGCATCTTGCTAATTACCCTGCTGGGCTAATGAGCGACTCTCTGGATAGCAGGAGCTCCGTAAAATGCTCTTTTGTTTTGGCTTTTTTTATTTATTCAAAGGTGCTGCAGCTTTGCTCCTGATAGGCCGTGTGGCACGTTCCATCCTGGCCTTTTGCTTTGTACTGTTGTAGAACCATATCCTGGGTCATGGGTTTGTGTGTTAGAGAGACGCACTGAGGGAACGAGAGTTTGCTCTTCGAGGAGGCATTTAATGAACTCTTTTATGAAGAGCTGTATTCGTATTTGAAGTTATTTGTGTTCTCAAGCATGTGTGTGTATTTATTTGTGTGCCTTTGTAAATTGCCTGTTGATTTTGAACTTAGCAGAGGAAAGAAAATCAGTACAGCATTTGGAAAGCATTTGCTCCACGTCTATCTATATCAGGGTCCAAAATGAGCATTTGCCAAGCACCAAATGTGGGTAAAAATTTTAACGAGTAAATAAAATTTTACTCACCAAATGGGCTGTTACATTTCAAGTTTACAAGTTGTGAAACTGAAGGAAAGTTTACCAAAGAAAGTTCTGCCAAAGGTCTAACTCCAGTATTGGCTCTGTCTATTTCTAGGCAGCTTTCCTGTTGTAACATTTTTACTCAGTGTCACATGATCTTTTCTGAAGATTGGTGCTCAAGAAACATTTCCTAGTATTATCAATGTTGAAAACAGTTTTGCTTCTTAAAGGGGTCATATAATGGTACATGCACTTTTACGAGTTGATTGCACTGCAATGTGTGTTGGCAGTGCCTGTACACAACCATCATATAATGATAAAAATCCATTCAGTGTTTTTGTTTTAATCTCCTTATATGTATTCCCCTGTCTCAAATCGAGCCGTTTCACCGTGTGACGTCACACGGCGCATGACGCCCCTCCCACGGTTGTTGATTGACAGCAGTGTTTCAACACAGCCCCGCCCTGAGCGAGCTGTCATCATAGTCCATCATTGTTGATACACTCGAGCAGAATGGCGTCTAAGCGATTGTGTTGTTCTGTTCTTGGGTGCAATAACAAACACACAAATCATTTTGATGTTCCTAAATTTGAACCGCTGAAAACGCAGTGGCTGAGTTTTGTTTACAATGGGAATATTCCCCATGATCAACGTAAATGCGTTCATGTTTGCGCGAATCATTTCTCACCAGACTGCTTTTTAAACGAGGGTCAGAATAAAGCTGGTTTTGCTAAGAAGCTGCTCCTGAAAAAGGAATCGGTACCAACTATTCGTGTTCCTGCTGCACCTCCTGAAGAACTGAGAAAGTTATAACGTTTTATTAACCTTTTACGATACATATTAATCTTTGCAAATCGCTTGCACGCTTCACGATGAATGCGGCTAATGTTTACACTCAGGGTACATTACGGCATGTATTCTATGTAACGTTATGACGTTCTCAAAATAATTCATAATCCCACGTTTATAATGAACAACGCGTTATGGTTATTGTGTTATTAAAAACTGTGTATGCAGGTGTTACAGTTAACGTGCTAACACTAAGTTATACCTGGTTTTCTTGTATGTTACTGATTAAGAAGTAACAGTACATACAAAAATAGATTAAAGTGACATTACGTCAACCAACCATTCAGAAACGTCCTGTTCGAGCCTTAATGGTCGAACTTCTTCGGGGCCGTCATCTTGTTCCGGGTCCGACTCTGGTTCAAATTGGTATGGCAACACTACAGATGTTTCCTCAGAGACTCACTCTGCCATTCTTTCGCCAAAATATACCATCAACTGTTGTCAAGGCAACACTCCCTGTGCGTTGTGTCAAAAACACCCCACAGAACAGAGGGGCGGTGTCAGCAAGCTCATTATCATTTAAAGGCATATGCACTGAAACGGCGTGCTGAAAACAGAGCTGTTTTTGAGCAGGTAAAATTAGTGTTTTCTTAAAATACTAATGATAATTTTGAATAAAATTATATTACAAAGTTTTCATTTAGACCCTAAAGATTCATATTAACTAATCATATTATTTCATAATATGACCCCTTTAATATTTTTGTGGAAACCATAATACATTTTTTTCATTTTTTTTTTTGATAAACATTCCTATTGATACAAAATAAAATAATAAGTAGAATATATGAAAACATAAAAAATGATTTATTGACTCTCCATGGTCAGGTTTAGTAAACATTTTATTTCAGACCCTATATGCACCGATATTCAACAGTGACTAATAAGCCCAAAGAGAAAGTGCCAGTGACGAATTGGTGAAATGACACACCTTGTGTTGCTTCACTCTATTTTGCTGTTGGTTTGGAAAGATGTTGTCTCCATGACCATTTGATCTGCTACTGTTGGTCCGATCAGAGGATTTGACCCCGCCCTCTCTGCCTCATTAGCATGTGATCCCCTGGAATAGGTGCAGAGCCAGACTGTAAGAGCAATTTGACAGCATGTCTGTTACTTCTGTTCTGTTTCCGACAACAAAATACAAGGAAAAGTCTAATTTCATCTGAAGTTATGAAACAATAGTTCAGTTTTCCACCTCCCAGAATTCAATGCAGTGTGTCATTGAGAAGGTGCAAGAACCGTGATTTGACCCTCTTCTCAGACTGAACAGCCATCCATCCTGTGAGAAGCCATGAAGTTGAGTGAGGCTTCTCCAGATTGTCTATTGCCTCTGTGATGCATTTTAGACCAAATGGAGGAGGCAAATGATGCTTAAAGTAGTGCTCTCCTGTGGTCAAGAAAATGATGACAAAGAGATGTGGGTGTGTGTTTATGGGTGCATGTCTGTGTATTCCAGGTGCCGTGGCACTGATGTTACAGCAGGTGTTTTATGAGAAATCAGCCCGGGAGAAGTGGAGCATTGATCCGTAGGGAAAGGGGGTTTTCTTTTAGTTTCACAACATTAAATATACTGCACTTTGCCATCAGGAACCATGTTCACACACACACTATCACCCAGTCACATAAACACCCCCTCCTGTTTACTTGCTTTACTGCAAAGGAGAAAAACTTTGGACAGATTTATGTCAGTTGTTGTCAGCATTTTTAAAGCTAACAAACTTTTTGTCACCTTCTACTTATGTAAGATCTTTTTTGGACAACCACTGTATATATTAATATAAATATGGCTAGATGTGTTGTATTTCAATGGGCCCTATCTTGCACCCGGCGCAAATGACTTTGTACACTGACGCATGTATCATTCCTATTTTGCACCCGCGCAAAGCAGACTTTTCCCTCCACAGACACACGTCGGTTAACTAAGAAATACACTTGCGCTCCCCGGGGCGGTTCAGCGCAAAGAGGAGGCGTGTTCCGGCGCAAACTTTCCCTCATGCTATTTTGCTGTTCTATAAAACAATTGCGCCACTGACCAGAAAAAAATAGTCTAAAGTCAATGGCGCGTTGCGCGTACATTCAGATGCTATTTTAAGCGCGCATGCTTGGCCATAATACAGAGTGTGAACAACACGCATACACTGTAGATGATTCTCTCATCTACACAGATGCATTTAACTTTTTGCAAATTATACGTTATTATAAGGAAAAATATTAAAACACGAGGGAAATCATTGTTGTATCCATGACGATGGGGAAAATAGGCATAAAGCTTACACATTTACCCAAATTATTATATGCATGTTTAACCGAAGCTAATTTGGGTGGGTTTGTCCATTCCCCAATGTCACTTCTCTTTCTTTTACGGGCCTGGCGAGAACATCGATCTCCTCGGCTGTGAACCGATTCTGAAGCGCCTGGTAAATGCGCTGTTATAATAGTATTGCACCATGGAACAAGCGCACCTCGTTCATCATGCTCTTAAAGGGAATGTGATATAAAGCTCTTATTGGTTTGTTTCCCGTTACGCCCAAACCACACCTATGAATAATGAAGCTACTTCAGACCAACCCCTTTTAGATTTGCGCCAGGCGCAAGAGGCATTTATCCCGCCGGGGAAATAGCAACAGTGCCGGGATCCACCCACAAAGTTACTTGCGCTTTGACACTTGCGTTTCAGATCGTTAAAATAGGGCCCAATGTGTTGTACTTTCTCTTTACCGGAAATACATTTTCGATGTTTTATATGTTGAATAATCAAAAGAAAGGTAGACAGTATGACTTATTGAATAGATTGTAATGAAAAATGATTGACCATTTATGGACTATTTGGAAAAGGTTGTTTTGTAATGAAAAGTTGGAGAATGGTTTCTTGGCACACATAAGAGTTGACAGCCGTGTGCTCTGGCAGAGAGAGGTGTTACTGCATTAGCATTACAAGCACAAGGATCACTCAAATACGTACAGCCCCTGCTATCAGCACACCCGTCCTGGAAGCTCAAGTTGGCTGTCCTCACTCTGTCTAGCATGACAACAAGGCTAGTGATATCAGAAGGCCTGGCCATCCATGATCTGCCTGCTCTCGTTCTTAAACTGCTCTCCATTTCTTTCTCTGTGCTGATCTGTTCCACTGATCTATCTGCAGGTCCAGGGCCCACTGATGGATTCATTTCATTAGAAATGTTTTGGGGGGTCACTGTGTGGCTTGTTTGGAGATTGGCTCTATTAATCTTCCCCACCACAGGATCCATGATGCTGCTTACATGGGCCATATGTCCAGACACCTCTTACAGGAACGCTTATGCTCACACATTTTTGCTGACGTTGGTGGAAAATGGCAATCTTGGCCAAAAAAATTAAAAATTTGTATTTGGTTACTGGTTATATTGTTATTCATACACACATACTTATAGAAATATGTAATAAATAATACTAAAATAACACTGGTCATTTCTGAACCAGATATTTTTGTAAAGGGCTAAAAAGTTTTTACATCTTAATTGCTAAAATATTAGGCCCCTTGTTTTCCAGGTATCCACAAATGTCCAATATTATTTATAATATTAAGTTGTTTCAGACAAAGAGGATCTCAGTATACGTATATAGTCCTATTCATGGTTGGAGCTATAATGTTCTCAGAATATTCAGGGCTGTGTTTTATTTACAAGTGTGTTTTTAGAGGCGTGATTTACTGCCATTCAGTCAAAGCTTATTCAGAAATGTGGACTTGAGCTGCCACCAGCGCTTTGCTAATGAAGCTGACCTTTATAATCACGCTGTATTCACCATCAACACACACAAATGAACCCCTGCACATCCGTCTAGAGTTGAACTAATGAGAGTGACCTTTTTGTTTGTAGGGTCTTTGTTGTGTGGGTGTACATATTTGGGGGTCTCTCTCTCTCTCTCTCTCTCTCTCTCTCTCTCTCTCTCTCTCTCTCTCTCTCTCTCTCTCTCTGTCTCTCTCTCTCATATGCACAGACACATATGCACATCAGGATCAAAAAGTTAACGTGCAAGTTACCGTGATTATGCATGGAATATTTTTGTATTATTTATTTATTTATTTTTAAATCCATTATATAGATAGAATTGGATTGGGAAATCTTTTTAAACAGATATTGAAGGTGTCTTTTCTCAAAGGTCACAGATGCATATAATGTGTCTGAATAGAGAACGCCTATGTCACCATACTTCACGGTCGATCAAGCGACATTATTATATAATGTTACAGGAAATGCGGACATCAGAATCCATAGAATAATTTAGTGTTTAATGAATGATTGATTTCTAACACTTTTGCTAATACGCTATACAAGTATATATAGTCATTTTTCCATGATGACAATAAATCATTTTCCACGACCCCTTCTAACCTTTCTTCACACCCTGCAGTTTGAGAACCTCCGCCTTAAAGTGTTTGTCAGCCAACTCAAGACCTGAACCAGATTAACGTGGACAATTCATGTTATTACTTCAAAAGACTGCAGTCCTTTCAATTCAGCTGATGAAATTTATCAAGATTCAGTTGACAGTGATGCAGTGTACACTCTTTCTTCTGTCCTTTAGGGCACCGTCACCTTCTCCTGTTTTTTTTTCTGCGTTTTCTTTTCTGTCGTTACCTCAGAACTCCTCTGTTCTGACTTGGGTTCCTCCCTCAGGCTAGCATTATTTTTTGGGCCTCGACTGCACCAAAGTTGCTTTCTGTGTTTCTTTACCTATGGGCCGAACACAGTCCCTCTTTCCACCAATGGTCTTCTCCCACCGACATGGCCTAAACTTGGGCTTCACCCCTACCTGAACAGACAGTGTGGAAGAGTTAATCTCTGCCTTAGGAGCTAAAACAAGAAAAAAGTTCAAATGTAGCCAAATATTCTGTAAAGCAGGCCAAGTGAAGAAAAGTAGGCTTTTCTTTAGGCCTACTTTTGAATTTGAAGAGAACTGCTTAGAGTGCAGACTTTGGCTGTTTTAAGTCATTTTAATATATTTCCAGTGCATTGGGGTGTTTCTGCAGGGTTTCAGTGTGCATATGTGTGTACACAAACATCCGTTCCATAATGATAATGTGTATATCATTGCCTTCTGTTTGTTCCCCTCTCTGCACCATTAGCCCCATATGGCTCTATTTCAGGGGATGTATGTGAGCATGTGTGCGTTATTGAGAAATAAGCATAAAGTTGAATCTCAGTGCTGCTATTTATGATGGATTTATGTGTGGTCCCATTATTATGCTGAAGTGAAACTGTAAGACTTCAAGGAACTCCGAAAAAGAAGTTAGACATAGTAAGTGGTGTTTGTTAGAGGTGTATACACAGTGTTTTTGTTTTTCTTGTCAAAGATTGTGCGTTCAATCATAACCTATGGTATTTTGGCATAAATTCTTTCTTGATTTGGTAGAAGCTCGCACTGCACCCAATGCACACATACAGTACATACCCATAAACACACTTTTTATGCCCTTAGATTGATCCTCAGTTGTGATTAATGTGGATTTACATTTGGATTAAACACTGTTGTATTCATTTTTTTGGTAATCAGCTCTCCTCCAGAGCCGGTGTACCTTTATTTAAATCACTTCCAATAAAACAGGCTTAATCCTTTTGCCAGCGGATTTACGGCAGGAAGTGCAGTCCTGGCGCTTTTGTACCGCTCAGTTTGTTTTGCTGGTCGAGTCTGTCACTCACACACCGCGCTTTAGAAGAAATGACAGGTTTACATTTAGTTGTTACACACACTGTATGTCATGCATGTTTGCGCTTTTGTGTTTGGCCTGTACTTCACCTCAGTCTGACTCAAACAATGTCAGACGTAGAATGCTGAGAGCTACAATAGAGCTATAATAGAGATGTGAAAGAATAGTTCACACAGAAATAAAACAAATCATGACTTATTCACTATGTTGTTCCTGTATAACAGATTTTCAGCAAAATGTTTTAACCTTTTTCTTACAATAATGAATACTGATAAATAAAAATGGTTAACTTTATATACATTTTGTTCCTTTATAAAATGTAATAATAAATTATTTTATGGTAATAATACATATTTTAAAATGTAATACTTTTTTTAAAATAAAAAGTAATACAATATAATCTAATAAACTGTATAAAAGAATACAATGTATTCCCCTTATTCTTTCCCTCTACAATGCTCTCATATTTAAATATGTGAATATTTTGTATGGCTTCAAAACACTTTAAATGTATCATTTATGATATATTAAATATAAATATATCAATTATTTGTCCTTTTTGGAGCTTCACAGTCCCAGTATCCATTCACTTATATTGTATAGAAAAATGTGACATAAACATTCTGTTCTGCATTGAAGAAAGTAAGTCATACGGGTCTGGAACGAGATAAGATTGAATAAAGTGTGACAGCGTTTTCTTTTTGTATGAACTAACCCTTTAAAGAGCACCAGAAGCAAGCTCCTGCATCTGCATCTGTCCATAACAGTTGCGTTGCGGTTGAGTGGCAGGGTCATGTTGGCATGTGTGTGCATGTCTGTGGGTCTCAGTGGTGTACGGTCACACTGACAGTGATGAATGAACTGTCGCACTGCTGCCCTTTTCATGCATTACACTCCTTTACCCTGGAGAGGCTTGTGTGTTTCTGCATGTTTTTTTCACCTCTACGACCAAAAGAAATTGCTCTTCCACATTAATTTACTAAGCATTCTGCCAGTCTTTGCATACGCACACCATTGTATAAATGTTTGTATGTGTAACCCGTGTGTGTGTGTGTGTGTCTGTGTCTGTGTCTGTGTGTGTGTATTGTTGTGTAATGGAAGTGCCGGAACGGTTCGGGTTAAATGCTCTGAACTCTGTGCTATGGGGTCAGAACTGGATTAATGGAGAAAACCCATGGCCCGTGAACCTTCTTTACACACACACAGACTCATCTCAACATCTGTCCGCATGCTTGTCATCAATTCTGAATAGGAAAACCAAGTAATTTTAAGGGATTTTAAAATGTGACTTCCTGGCATGAAGTCATGAAAATTAATACAATATTAATTGAGTGTGGAGCTCGCTCATTCATTAATTCATTAATTTGTTTGTTCATTCATTCATTCATTCATTCATTCACTCACTCACTCACTCACTCACTCACTCACTCACTCACTCACTCCATTCATTCATTCATTCATTCACTCACTAATTCACTCACTCACTCCATTCATTCACTCACTCACTCACTCCATTCATTCACTCACTCACTCACTCCATTCATTCATTCATTCATTCACTCACTCACTCCATTCATTCATTCATTCATTCACTCATTCACTCACTCCATTCATTCATTCATTCACTAATTCACTCACTCACTCCATTCATTCATTCACTCACTCATTCACTCACTCCCTCCATTCATTCATTCATTCACTCACTCACTCACTCATTAGCTCACTCACTCATTCACTCACTCCCTCCATTCATTCATTCATTCACTAATTCACTCACTCCATTCATTCATTCACTCACTCCCTCCATTCATTCATTCATTCACTCACTCACTCATTAGCTCACTCACTCATTCACTCACTCCCTCCATTCATTCATTTATTCACTAATTCACTCACTCACTCCATTCATTCATTCACTCACTCATTCATTCACTCACTCACTCACTCACTCCATTCATTCATTCACTCACTCCCTCCATTCATTCATTCACTCGCTCACTTCACTCACTCACTCACTCACTCACTCACTCACTCACTCACTCACTTCACTCACTCACTTCACTCACTCACTCACTCACTCACTCACTCACTCACTCACTCACTCACTTACTCACTCAACATTTTATAAATAAAGGTTATATATACATTAAATTGACCAGTGAAATATTTACTTTGAAGATGTAAAATAATTATTATTTGGGACCGGATCCCATTCTCTTCTGGCATTACACATTATGAATATTATCTAATTATGTATGTGTAATGAATGTTCAATAGAATACATTACATCACTTAGTTATTTAATATTTAAGGCAGAGTTTAAAATGTAAGGATAATGATTTCTTTGGTGGTTTGTTCCAAAGGTGTGTGTGAATCCTGTATTCTTACAGTATCTCAGTACATCAGCTGGAACTGTATAAAGAGATCTCTGCTTACGCTGCATGGGTGTAAAAAGTTTTTCTGTCTAAATTTTACTCAATTAAAAGTCAAAGTATCTAGTCAAAACTTTCCTCATTTAATTGAAAGTAAAAAAGACAGCTTTTCACATTGACTGATTATATCAAGAGACAGTGGAAACTTTCTCATTAAAGTAACTTTGAAGCACAAACTGTGTAAAGAAGCTTTTTTAACCACAAGTTTCCTCAATGGCGTGATTATGTAGGATTCTAGGATACCAGATCTTCAAATCTATTAAATTGTTAAATTTTATACAGTAGTTTGACATTTACATATTGTTATTTAAAACCTGATCACTGACCATGTTCAAGTTTGACTTAAACTACAGTTGTATGATAATTAAAATGCATTCTTTCAGGTCAAAGACTCTCTTGACAAGCACAAATACAGTTACATACAGTAAGCTAACTATACTACACATTATTATTTTTTGTCTACTTTAAATAAAAGTGAAGCAAAATTCACAGGAACCTGATTTGACTTGGTACTTCAGTAAGAAAGAAAATAAATAATATTTTTAATAAGATTAAATATGCATGTACTTCAGTGGTCTAAATCAGTGGTTCTCAAAGTGGGGTCCGCGACCCGTTGCCAGGGGGTCCGCGAAATAATTTTAGAACCCTATGAACGGAATCGCGGAATCCAGTCAGACCATCGGGGAAATTCTTGGCAGAGCGCTCCTGCTCTCTCTCTTTCTCTCCCCCACAAACACGCGCGCATATCCAGAGAGAAGAGTGAATCCGCGAATATACAGTAGCCTAGGCTAGTTGTAAAATCAAAGTTAAGAGGCTAGTTCTTTTTTTTTATACGTCAGTTTATTTAAACTGTTTTAAATTAATATTAAGACGTTTACTAGCGTGCCTATGTCATTTGTAATGGAAGCCCGTTTCTGTCACTGAATACAAAAAAGAAAAGAAAAGGTAATTGTGACTTAAAAGTCAGAATTGTGAGATTAAAAAGTCACAATTAGCCTACCTTTTTTATAGTTTAATTGCGGACACGGGCTTTCATTCTCTTTAATAGGCGGCATAGGCCTACATGAGTAAAAATGTATGAGCCTTTTGCCTTTACACAAGAGCGTCATCTCCAGAGCTGCTTTGAGTCACTTTGAGAAGGTTTCAGCATTTAATTTGATGCAAAAATAGGGGCGGTTCTAAGGTCAGTGGATGTTCGGGGCTATAGCCCAAACTAAAAATGAATTGATTACAAAAGTGATTTAAGGGAATAAAGAGAAAGAAAGGTTTATTGTATTAGTGAAATAATTACAGTTGTAAAATATTCAATCTTTATCTACTTACATTTTACCAGGCGTTCGTTCACTGTTAACATCCTTCTGTGAACGGTAAGCCCCGCATTCTTTAATCATTTTGACATTGATGAGCTAGACCGCTGAACTTTTTGTCATCCAACAAACAGAGCGGTGCGTAACGGAGTATGGCAGCATCAAGAATATCAAATACATTGCAGTGAATCTCTTATTTGCATCTTAAGGTTATTGCCAATAATAATGACAGGTTTGCGAAAAGTGTAGAACTCGGTGAGCTCGCACAAAACACATCTTCAGCACACGACTCGTTTAAGCGCCTCTGATTGGCCGATGCGTTCAACAGACATGTCTGTAATTGGCTACAATGCTCAACGCTGCAAAAGCACGTTGTAAGTACCTTTAATGCAAAGGGAAAAATATAAATAAAACTGTAATATGCACTTTTCATGATTAGGTAATCACGGCAGCTGTAATCTTATTCACATTTGTTTTTCTGATTAATTGTTTTGCTCTATGAGAAAGACAAGGTAGCAAAATCTTTTATTCACTACAACCCACCAAAATAAAAGTTTGGTTTAACTTAATTACTAGGATGTGTTCTGAAACAGTGTTAATTCTGATATGATTTGTTGATTGTTCTGCCATTGATATAAGGTGCAATTAGTGACGTAAAGTCACATTACATAATTTAAATGTTATTTTAAATGGATGGTTCACCCAAAAAAATTAAAAGTGTGTCACCATTTGCTCACCCTCAAGTTGTTCCAAACTTGAATGAGTTTCTTTCTCCCACTGAACACAGAAGAAGATATTTTGAAGAATGTGGGTAACCAAACAGTTTCTGGTACTTTAAAAATAAAACATATGGAAGTCAATGGGGTCCATCAACTGTTTGGTTACTGACATTCTTCAAAATATCTTCTTTTGTGTTCAGCAGGAGAAAGAAATTCATTCAGGTTTGGAAAAACTTGAGGGTGAGTAAATGATGACAGAATTTTCATTTTGGGTGAACTATTATTTTAATGTAAAATATTAATGTTTTAATTTTAATCTAGGGAATTTTAATGTTTGGTTTTATTAGAACAAACCTGTGCTTGCTGTCTTGCTGTTGATTTTATGAAAGCTTTTAAGATAAATTACTTAGTGTAATTGCTATTAAGTCCAAATGCAATTTAAATAAAATACCCACTGTTTACAAGTATATAAGTGGTATTAACATGATTTAAACTGACATGTGTTTCTGTTCTATAAAACAGGTCTTAAGTTTTTAGGGTGAAAAAGATTACAATGCAATTAATTCCAATGGCATTTAAGAGTACAAATAGTTGTAAGCATATTAATCACAGACAGTTATTGTTATGAGAGGGGGTCCTTGGAAATTTTTCTCCGCTCTAAGGTGTCCCTGGTCCCAAAAAGTTTGAGAACCCCTGGTCTAAATAAACTATATT
Organism: Siphateles boraxobius; assembly: GCF_051911475.1. Classification (NCBI taxonomy): domain Eukaryota; kingdom Metazoa; phylum Chordata; class Actinopteri; order Cypriniformes; family Leuciscidae; genus Siphateles; species Siphateles boraxobius. Next base: position 24,234,267 of record NW_027508799.1, on the reverse strand, counting down.
AATATTTTGGAAATGTATGATCTAAATAATTATTATTGTTATGATTTAAATAATAGCAATAACTTTTTGTCATGGTTGGTTCACGCAGAGATGAGATGAGCAGGGTCTATTTGCAGCGGTCTGTTTTTATTTACAAACTTAAAGAAAGCAAAGATCCTCAGGATGAAAAAAGCTTAAAAAAACATGAATAGAACGACCAACTATTACTGACAAAGATGCAACCAAGACTAACAGAAAACGGACTCAATATATACTAACCAAAACCAATGAACGAAACAAGAAACAGGTTCAGTGCATTAATCAAACAATGAATAACCATAGAAACTAATACAAACACAGGAAACAGAACAGGTTTGAATACAATTCAACACAATTCCGAATACAATTCAAACTAAACTCAAACTCAGACCATACGTAACACATTATCATTAGTAGTATTTTTGTCTATATTAATACTATCTTCATGTCCATAAATCAATGTGTTGTGTGTTTTGGGTGGAGCTGAAATGAATCTAATTGGCAGCCATTATGAAGGGCTCTGCCATTTCTGCTGCGACTCTCATGGTTCTTACTTATCATTCTGTGAGAGAGAGAGTGTGTGATTTGTGTGTGTATACACACACTCAGGCTTCTGAGTGTCCCTAAGCATTTGCGTTAAGTTCTCTCTGCTCCACTGCGTGTTGTGTTTCCCTCTCATTGACGCTCACCAATCGAGTGAGTCCCACTGCACGCTGAGCGTTCGTTATTATAACTCTCTTCATTTATACTGCGCTAAACCTTGTGCCATTAGCAAACACTCCCTCCAGCAGCTCTGCTCATTTTAGGAGGACTGTAATCAAGGCTGGCATGGCTGGACATACTCCAGTAAGAATTCAAAGGTGCTCTGTAGTGTGAGCCGAGTAAGAATGGGTCAAGAAGAGATGCAGACATTTCCAGCAACAGATCTTAAACCTCCCATGGCACACTGTGATATTTAAGTAGAAAGGAAGGATTTTGCTAGCGATGACACAAGAGAACCTCTGCTGGTTTGATTTTTCTCTAAAGCTCTCGCCGTCTGTCTGTCTGTTTCTCTTGTGAGGCTTCTATCCATCCTTTAACTCTATTTTCCTCTCTTTCTCTCTCTCTCTCTCTGGAGCTTGATTACTTTTTAATGATTTCTGGGGCTAAGACGAATGAGTGTGTTAAATGAGGAGAATTAGACATGTGCCGCAGAGCACTGGGGCATTTGTTACTTGAATAATGGAGCTTAGAGACTTTGTTTACTGGGAAATATTGAGCTTCATAAATATTGCAGCTTCTTGTATGATATTTCTCTGGTCATTCACTGTAGCTTTTATTAGACGTGAGCAGTATATCGAAAATGCATGATCTGTTCAATATTATGTTGGCAATGTACAATTAACGAACATCATACACACTGACTATGATTTTAATGCACTTTTTTATTTGACTATTGACTTGCCACGGTAGTTTCACAATCTCTCTTTGTGTCATGGCCAGACAGACTTATGAGATTGCTAAGACTCATTTACTCATTTAAACCTCATTAACATGAAGTAGTTTTGGAATGTTTGAGTCTGATTCATGAATTGGTTAGGTCATTACTCATAAATGCCCATGGAAGTCTCTGTGTTGCATTTTTAAATGATATAAGAAAAACATGTATGTAGGTAAAATTTCGCATATATTGTTATATTGGTGCATATAAATAATATATTTTTCAAAATATAATTCCTCCATACATTCATTTTGTAAAAAAGTGTTCATAAATGAAGTGCCTTTATTGTTTTAACGACTGTACATTTAAAATTCTGATCTCTCTATATATGAAATATGTATAGATAGGTGAAAAATATGGAGATATGCATTTGTGTACTGTATATGATGGTGTAATTTTTTTATATATATTTTTTAATATGGAGAAAATGTTTTACTGTATGTATGTGTTTATATATATATATATATATATATATATATATATATATATATATATATATACTGTATATGATAGTATTCAAAATGTGCACAGTATACTTTTTTTTGCATTTTAATACCATCACATATATACACACATATACATAGTTTAAATACTTGTCATATTATATATATATATATATATATATATATATACACTATATTTTTCTCCATTTGGATACATATCGTTTGTCATCAAAATGGTATACATTTCTGAGAGATATGTTCAATTCTCAGTTTCCAGTCACCATGCCAACCTTTCCTAGACGCTCGTTCACACACATAATCGGATACACTATGGCGTTGATGGACTTGTTCCAGTGTGACCAGGGGCATAGCTTTGAAGGCTAGCGTTCCCCCGCTGAGTCGTTCCTCTCCCACCCCCCTCGGTTCCCTGGTGCAGTTTACTGCTAGAGAGCTTGATGGGCCAGGACAGTGCCACGGATCATTACCTCGCTCTCCGCCCCTGGGGCTCAGGCAGGGGGCGCAAGCAGCAGGCAGTGATATGTGTATTAGCAGATTGTGCACCAAATGTACAGCAATGCGCTAATAAGAACAAACTACTCGGGGCACTCGCCGCTGCCCCCTGCTGTGCAGAATGGCTCATGATGTGGTCGGATTGAGTTAGTGCTGAGTCCAATTAAACAGTACATTTGTGCCAGCGCCACAAGTAAACTACGGTTCCGTGCAGTAGGCAACACCGTTACTATCCTCCTGCCAATGGCGTGCTAACACTCGCTGTCACTTTCAGTCAGTCACTACTGGCGTTAGAAATGCAGCCAAATGTTGGTGGCTATGCTCTTTTGTTTTGGCCCTTCATAGTGCTAAAATGTGGTTCTATTTAGTGCCCGGGCTTCTGTTCTGTTTGAGCGGAGAGTTCTTTTGCTATTAGCATCATTAGCTTTGATGGCAGGGTGCAATCGTTAAATGGTAGAGAGGAAGACGCAGTGCCTGAAGGATGATGTGGACAAGTGGAGGTTTGTCATTGCCACACATATAAAGTGATATCCCTGGTCATATGTTTCTGTATCCTGGTGCTTTTTTTACTGTAGCAGGGTTGTCCGGCTCTGACAGGTGAATGGAGGGTTTTGATGCTTGTTTTTCGGGCTATTTGACTTGTTTGCTCAAAAGTGAGCAATTGAGCAGATAGACTGCAGCATTCTGTAGTCTATCAGGGTCCTTTATAGAGGGCGCCTGCACTGGTCATCCTTAAACTCAACCCTGACCTCAGACCAGAACCTCCCCCGCACCTTAACAACAGCGACATTTACAGTTTCTAAAGCAATCGTCTGATTCATAGAAACGAATAGAGGTGATGCCCTTACTTCAGAGTGTATTTTGAGTGTGTGTTTATGTGTGTGTTTTCAGAGCACTGTGGTTGTGGAGAAGTCAATTCAGGATCTAATGAGCCTGATGCAGGATCTCAGTGCATACTCCAACCAGTTCCTGGAGATGGTCTGTGACAAGCTCAAGGAGTACAAGGAGATCTGCAATTCTGCTTACAGGTAATAATACTATTACACACAAAATCAAATTTGAGAATTTGAGTTTGTAGTCTGTATTGAATGTGATGGAATAAAAAAGATACTACAAAATAATTGCGAGAAATGTATTTCTATTGAACTGACCTGGCAGGCTGCCGGCAACAACATACAACGCGACAAGTGTAGTTCTGATTCATGAACTAATAACTGTTATGAAGTGGTTCTTAGTGAATCAAAAACATACAGTGCGTCCAGTATAGTCGAGTTCATGAACAAATGAATCTCATAAAGTGGTTCTTTTTAGTGAATTAAAAACATACAGCACTGCCAGTGTAGTCTGTTTCCTGAACAAATGACTATTATGGTCTGACAGATGGACAATTTCTAAAGAACATTATATAAGATTATTACATAATGCCTTAGATCATTCATTAAGGTTCATTCTAATAGTTAGACATTTCTTTAAAATAAAGGAAAACCTGTTTTACTTCTCAATATACTCCCTGAAGTACAGTATCTCAGATCCCCAGAGGGTCTACGGATGTCTGAAAACCCTGGTATTAGAAACACTGGATGATTGGTCTGCTCATGTGTTTAAGTGAAGTGTGCATGTGTGTGTGTGTGTCCGGTCACATATGTGTATGTCAGCGGGGATCTGGACTGAGCTCAATCATGGGTAGAAAGTGCAGAGGCAGCCGATTCCTCACACAGTAATCACATGCTACCAATCTGTCCCTCTCTTTGTCTCCTTCCATGTCTCTCTTTTGTTCAATCTCCCTCGTTCTCAGCCATAAGATGAGTGAAACGCACTGCATTTCGTTTTACATGATCTGTTCAATCATTTTACACATCGCAGACAATAACAGTTTATTCATCCGGGCTCTTGTCTGCCTCTCTGTATACTCTTCTGTGGAACCGTGTTCAGCCGTCATGCAGTGCACTTTTAATGGCCTGCTTATGCAATACTGAAGAGATTTATCTGAACTTATGGTTCATTTACATATTTTAGAATTTTTTGAGACATGGAGTGAAATGGAGCTTGTTTAATCCGTCAGCCAATTACAGACTTTGTTCCTAATTTAGCTCCTTATGCAGTTTCACCACACTTTATATCTTCCATTTACAAGTCATTAACGAATCATTATATAGCACTTAACAAATCAGTAGATTAATTTGATAATATTTTTAGCTATTGCAGTGTACATTAACATCTGAGTATTATATAATGTGTTTAGCAAGTTTACAAACACATTGAACTGTGGAGCTAATATAATACAATTTTTTATTATTATATATGAATCTGGCTATATATGAATCTGGCTATATATTAAAGCTGCAGTAGGGAGTTTTGAGAAAATGTTGACTTAGCCTGAAAATTTGAACAAGCACAACTTACAGGTCCAGCCCCCTTGCTCTCTGCGGCGCTACAGCCCTCCCTCCACAGCTCCTCCCCCACAGCGGAGCCTGCCGTGAACGCGCAGGCTAGTAAACAGGACCACCGATGATGGCGGATTATAAACAATTATGGAACATTCACTAATAGGGACGAAACATCAAAAATATGCTTTACATTGAGTATGGCCTGCCCATACTTTGACTACAAACTCGGTCCTCAAATCATTATGTATTTTACAATACATGTAACTTTATAATGTTGCACTCTTTCTATAAGTTATAATTAGCTAGTAAGATAACGTTAAAGGATTAGTTCACTTTTAAAAAAACTTTTGCTGATAATTTACTCACCCCCATGTCATCCAAGATGTCCATGACTTTCTTTCTTCAGTCGAAAAGAAATGAATTTTTTTGATGAAAACATTAGAGGCTTTTTCTCCATATAATGGACTTCAATAGGATACAAACGTTTCATGGACCAAATGACAGTTTCAGTGCAGCTTCAAAGGGCTTTAAACCATACCAGACGATGAATAAGGGTCTTATCTAGCGAAACGATCGGTCATTTAAAAAAAAAAAAAAACTTTACGTTTTATAAGCTCAAATGCTCGCCTTGCTCTGTTCTGTGATGCACGTTCGTGATCCTGTTCGAACTCGTTCATCAAAATGAACAAATCTTTTTTCGAGTCATTTGTTCGTTGAAGGAACGAAATGTCTCCGAAAAAGACTCGTTCAAAATGAAAAAACCTTTTCGTTCATTTGGATGAATGAGTTTGAACAGGAGAGTCACGAACGACGGTACGCGCTCGCGCTGTGCAAGAGAGGGGTGATCAGCGCGTACACGAGCATGATTGACACTGCTAAGACATTCCTCCTGGCTCTGATTGGTTGTTTCTGACCGGGAGCGGTGTATTTCTGCAAATGCCAATAGGACCACAGGGAGGAGCCAGAGGAGCTTGATTTTTTCACAGATTATCTGTCTCATATTCTACTGTCAGGACATAATGACAGTTTTAACAAATATTTGTTTACAAAAGTTACCTACTGGAGCTTTAATAATAAATATTTTTAAGTTGAAAGATTTAAACATTTTGTGATTTATAATATACATTTTTACATAATAAATATATCTTAGATTATATTTAACATGTATTAAAAACATTAAAAAAAATCTAATGTTTACAGACTTAAAAAATGTAAGGGTGAAAATTAAAATGGTACTTACAATTTTCCATGTTCCCAAAGTTGAATTAAATCAGTTTATTTTAACCCTGTTGTTGAGATTGTGTGGTGTGTGTGTGTGTTGTAGGGGCATCGTACAGTGCGAGGAGAAGCTGACCATCAGTGCATCCTGGGCTAAAGATGAAGACATCAGCCGTTTGCTGCAGTCTCTGCCCAACTGGGCCAGCATGACCCAACCCAGACAGCTCAGACAGAAGAGAGAAGAGGAAGAGGACTTCACACGGTGAGAGCACACGCTAATATACACATACATAATACAAATACACACTTGTCCCCAATATGAGCTCTCCACACAGATTCATCACAGAGCACACAGTATATTCAAACACACTCGGACAACTCCTCCATCAGCTCACATCCGCGCAGGTTAGCGCACAGACTGCGATCATGTGCTGTGTAACACAGATCTGCAGGCCTTTACGTCTTGTAAATAGATCAATAAACACACTTATGTACTCGATCAATTTCAAAAATTGCACTTCGTTGAAATTGAAGGTTATTTTTTTTTTGTTTGTCAGACGCCAATGCATTTTGGTATTCTGCTTGGGTCCTGTGTTAGAAAGGGTGAAATCTAGCCCTTATAGCTTCAGCTGACATCTTTGAACAAGAACAAATTCAACTGCAGGCAATCACACTATCTGCCGTAACATTCCAGCATCCCAAACACACACGCAATTCTGTTTTGGATTCACTTGCTCACTCTATCTCCCTCCTGTTCTCTCTTTTCCTCTCAAGTCCACACTTAAATTAAAGAAGACACAAGTATGAGGAAAACTGGGATTGGACAAGAGGGAGTAGGGGGGGAGGGGGTTCCATTTTTATCAAAATTGTCCTCAAAGTGTTCTTCCGTCGGTTTGGATGTGCCATGGCCTGCAATTGTACAATAAATAAATGAACTGGTTATGTGGGGCAGAAAAATCCAATCTAGCCGACCTGTTGAAGCTAAACGCAGACGGCGAGCAGGAGGCTTTTATCATATAAATGACCCTGACAGTTTCATCAGCTAAAGAGGGATTACGCCACATGTTTGGCAATGCTATACAGAGTGATAAAAGCTTGTTAAAAAGTCTTCCGTTCAGTAGATGCTGCGTTTTATATTAAAGTATTTCATAGCATTCAAAAATGAGCCACGTGTTTTTTTGTGTGTTTTTTTACCACATTCATCACAGACCTGTAGAGGAGGACGTCAAAGAAAATACTGACTTTATAGATTTGCTTCAGCATAATTCGTTTGAATGTACCTGTGTAGCTGAGCGTCATCTGCTGCTGGTTGTTATGAGAATGAGAGAAAGGGAAAGCCTTTTTTAAGTGCACATTAGCACCGGTGTGAGCATCTGGCCAGTGTTGAGGCTGCGCCAACAGTGGTGCCCAGAACACTAATATATTTTTAACGCACCATCCCAGCAGGACATCCAACATCTCGTTTCCCCTTTAGACGTCTTCTGCCCGTGTCCACCTTACTTCTCCTTTCAGTAGACTGTCGGCTTAATATCTGCTCATGCTTTATTGTGATGGTCCCCCAACAGGCACTCTACTAACTATAAGTAACTTTGCAAGTACGTCAACTTATTCTAACCCTAACCCTACCAGTCTACTAATACTCTACTAACACTTTAATGAGAGTTAGACATGTGTGAGTAGACATGTACTGTTGGTGCATCGTTACTTGTAGGCAACTGAATGTGAAAGGGACCATCAAAATAAAGTGAAACCTTTTTTGCAAAAAAACGTATTTGCAAAACTATAAATAAAATAATAATAATTGCAATAATTATTGCAAGTTATGTGAATTAAAGGGGTAATGGGTAAGAGGATTAAAAAATAATATTTTGCAACTTCAGTTGTGTCAATTAAATGAAGAATATAGGACAATAACAAACTTTAAAAAGGAAAAAAAAAATAATTGCAAGCAATATTTCCACCTATTATTTTTCAGTTTAGCTCATTCATGTACCTATTTTTAAAAGTGTCATTTAGAGGAAGAATGTGTAATATTGCAAATATATATACAATATACTGTATACAAATATACAAACAGGTTTTCCTACCCCAAACGTTCCTTACTTGTGGAGTCAAAAATGGACATGTCTCCTAAGACAGCAAATCATTTACGCTTTTGAAAGTGACTTTTTAAATGACTCAATAAACAGGTCTATAAATATTTTAACATGAAAAATTGACATGCTTCACCTTTACCGATCTTTTTCACTTCTAAGCACCGGTTGAATTAACGTCCACCACAGACAGTTCAGTTATGCTGAGCCGTTATTAAAATCAATCTGTATCGACGCCATGGCCACATTCAGCAGACCATACGGAATAATGATTAAACACAAGTGAGGCTTTTTTTAATGCTGGAAAATGTTCATTATTTCTTTTCTGTCTCTTACAGGGCGGCATTTGCCAAGGAGTCTGAGGTTTTGACAGGGAATCTGGGTGATAAGTTAATTCCTCAGAATGAGATTCTGCGGGACGTCAGTGATCTGAAGGCTCTCGCTAACCTGCAAGAGAGCATGGAGTGGCTCGCCACCCGCCTCAGGGGCTTCTTCAGCAACCTGCCCCGGAGCTGCAGTGAGTGTGTTTACTGTATATGTTTGGCTGGAGGTTTCTGCTGTTGTCAAAGTATGTGTCGCCATGTACTGTATTGTGTCAAAACATTTTCTAATTCATTATTTTTCCTTTACAGAATAAATGATCATGCAAACATTTTAGTGATCATTTGATTTGAAATACTAACAAATTTGAGTAATCTAGTGTGTGGGATGTCTCCTGTTTTCTCCTTTTTTAAAACTGCATTACCTGGATTTACTAAATTAGATTTAAATCCCAGTGTCTCCAACTTTTTGAACCTCATCACTTTATCAGAACTGAATAAATACATTTTATTAGTTCATCAGAAGGACCGATTAAGCCTCATGATAGATAAGCAGAAAAATTACTGTGTACATCATTTTTTAAATTATTCTTACATATTGTCACATTGACTTGAAATATATTGAGCTTTACTCCTAGACTTCAATGAAACTTCAGTGTTGGATGTTTGACGTCACATCGGTGAAACTTTACACAATACCTTCCGAATTTCCTCCACTTCTTTCACTGAAATCTGTAAATAAGCTATTTTAAATCTATTGTTATTTCTGTTTTTTGAGTAAAGACTGCTTCAGAGCGACTCGCGTCCAGAGCGATAAAAATTCAATAAGAGCGCGGTGGAGGACGTGGTGTAATTACCATTAGTTCTGTGCAGAAGCCGTAATGGAGTGTTTTATCATGGTGGGACAGCTTCAGCATTGTTCATTATTTAGTGTTTGCTGAGCTGATGGGACCGTCGCCGACGGAAACTCTTATCTCTGTATCCCCCCCTTAAATTGGATTTTATATTATGGAGCCAGTCAGGTATGAACAAGTCATTTTCTCCTGTCTTGTCTTGCAGACTAAAACACGTTTGCCAGTGTAATGTGGGGGAGATTAAACAGCGTCTTACCACCAGAGACTAAGCTTTGAAGTGGATCGAGTGAAGAGAGTTCCTAGAGAGGGAGAGTGAGAGAAAGAGCTCTTTTGCCCTTGTCTTTCTAAAACGCTGGCCCACCGCGCTCAGGAAGAGACATCCTTTATGCACCTGTGACCACGCTGATGTGGCATTTGTGTGCTAGAAGTATTCCACAAAGAATGTCCGGCGGTTTGTCAGACTGACAATGAGACCTTGTCCTTGTCTCAGTGAGTTTAATCTGTGGCATTGCTCAATCTCCGTCCCTCCAACCTCTGCTAAAACAAACACTCGGACCTCTGCGATAAGATGCGTGAGAATCCTGCTCTTTAGTGTCATGGTGTTGAATCTTAATGTAATCTAAATTTGATTTGGCACTAGGACACGCTCTTGCACCAACTGTTTGGGTAGAAATCGATGGGCTTTGATTGGTCATGAAGACAGTTTGTGTTTCATCGCTCATCTGGGATCTTTTCAATAACATGAAATCTTCCCTAAATTTATCTGCGCCCGGACCCCTGTTTCCAAAGGACATGTGTGTTTTTGTATGTTCTTCCTTGTGTGTGTCTGTCTGGGGGGTTTCTTAACGCTATTTGTATTTTTTGCCTTTTCAGACTTTTGTGTAGTAAAGATGACGCTTGGATGGATGTGAGGAGATCTTCAGTACATTCAGATTAAATATTAGCGAGGCAGTTTACATGCAAATTGTGAATTTGATTTGCAGTATGTGAATGCTGTAAATTAAAATCTGAATATCACAACAACAGTTCGCAAATACTGCAGCATTTCCATCCCATGTCCTAGAAAAAAAAAAATGCATGCAAATGTATAAAATGGTATAAAATAGAAATGTATGTTGTTGCCACTGTGGAAGCCACAATGGCTGTTTTAAAATTTTTATTATAGATTATATTATAGATAATTTTTTTGCAGTTTAGAGCTTGCGGATAGAACTCTTCTTTTGCTAGATATCAGCCTTACGTCTGGAGCGACAACGTGTCTGAAGGTAATAGCGGCCAATCATTTTGATGACAGGCTTTTGCTCCGGCATTTCAGAATGAATTTGAGATGCTGTGAAATGATACTGATCCAATGATTTTCTTTTCTAAATGATTTCTTTGGTCACATGTTTTCTGTGTCAAGCAAATGTATGCATTTTTGTGGATGGAAACCCAGCTAAAGATAGATTCCAACTCTCACTAACATTACTCCTCTCGTTCTGTCTTAAGTAATAAGTGAAAAAACATGGGTCAAAACTGTGAGTGGTATCAGCATTAGCAGGAAGAAAGAGACCATTCGTAGAGTTGAATGGGGAAAACTGAACCTCTCACTATGTTCTGATGGTAACCTTGCACTTAAACTTAATCTTAGAGGCATGGCAATAAAGAGGTTTGACAAAATTTAGAGCTTAAAAAGCTAATTTTAGGATCCCATTCTCCTTAGATTTTATTTCTGATTCCATACACATACACAGTCTGTTTTGAGGTTTCAATCTTTCTCTATTCATGTAAATGGGAGCTATACTTGCATGACTAGAACATAGCTGCCAAGTGAACTGACTTTCTTTGGCCCCATGTTGAGTTTTATCTCAGGAGGTTTTATCTGACCATTACCCTCGTGCCTTCGAGCAAGACCTTTAACCAACTTATACCTACCTAAGCTTGACAGACAAAAGGCAGAACTGTTGTCCAAACAACCCTCTTCCTTTCACATGCTTCCAAATCCTGCTTCCTATAGCTCTCGGGAGATTCAGCGCTCTCATATCGCTGAACAGACGCAGAGCTTTGAGCTTTTATAGCCTTTAGTGCCAAAGAAAGAGTAACTCTTGGGTCAAGCGATCTGTTCATTTTTGGAGTTTTAAAAAGTACCTTTATCGCCGACAGTAAAGGTCTGCTTTCCATCTATTAGCATAATGTCTGTGGATACACACAGACACACTTTAATTTCTGCAATAGCTTTTACCGAAGACACCTACTCAATTTTCTCTCAAGTTCTGTCCTGAAGGCTTAGCCAGCGAGTCAAAGTGCTGACGCAGTGAGGTCAAAGGTCGCCGGCAGACAGAGCTTGGCTCTCCCCATGCAGATGTCACTGCTGTTACTGCAGCCGAATAATTAACGCTCTCAGCCAATCACATGCATCATTCATGAGGCTTCGGTCTCTCTTTATATCTCTCTTCGTCTCCCTCTCCCTTTGCTGCCGCAGAGGTCAAATATCTTGTTTATTAGAGCGCTGTGTTTAACAGCCTGTGGGAGGTGTGTGGCGAGATGATGCAGTTTTTCGACAGCAGTTTTTGGGCTTAAGCTTCATCCTGACTGCCAGTGGGATGTGGTCGTGGAGAAGGGTATCAGCGAATGATTGATCTCCGCTCTCTCCTTCTCTCTCTGTCTTTATGAGTGCCACCCTCTCACAGATGGCATCGAACAGACGCTTAGGCGAGATAGGATTTTAAAATAATTGGATGAGCCCAACTCAAGCACATGGCACACATCTACGCAGCGTACAGCCTCCGATAAAAGACGTTTAAGTTAAAGGAAGACAGAAGAAGACATTCAGCGGTCTGTTTGTGACTCGAAATTGGCTGCCCCATGTGGCGCGACCTTGATCACACCATCGTGGCGGGATGAGCTCAGAGGCGATGGGCATCAGGCCCCATCTCTCTCGCACCCCCAGTGGGGGTCTGGGGTAGGGGGTCCTGGCACACACAGACTTTAAACAGAGCAGCCATGCTTTGCCACATGCCGCTGCACTCACTCGTTCACCGACAGTTGGTATGTGTATACATGAGCACACTTGTGTTAACAAACACACAACTTGACAACCAGCTCCACACATGGATGGAATTCAGACTAACTGCATAATTCAAACTTGCAGGTTAATTGGCGTGCAGCATCGGTTTCCTTTGGATTTGCAGTACACTCTGAATGTCTGGATCATGCTGTTCATTAAAGGCTCTGTTCCAAATTCACTAAAATGATGAACTGGATTAAATAAACAGCAGCCAAACTGGTAAAACAGCTTTACTTTGGGTGGCTGTGCAAAAGCAGTTAATGATTGAAAGCTACATAGAGGAATATGAACTAGTTCGTGTTAGCTTTGTTTGAAAACATTGTTGAATATTCTTAAATATAATGCATATTATAAATAATATATAAAAAATAATTATAAATATCATTACTTTATTTAAAATATCATTACTTTATTTAAAAATATATATTATATTAAATAATAAACACATATAACACTAGAGAAAGAGAGAGATTTTATATACAGTATATATATAAATCCACATTTATATATTAATTTAATTATAATAAACAGTAACGGTCTATATGTACAGATAAACAGATTTATTCAAATTGATTTATTTGACTTAATGTCAGGTTTCTGTCTCTTTCCTTGGTTCGGTTTATTCTTGGGTTAGTGACACTGCTATCGTCTTGTCATGGTGAGTGTGCGGTTCCGAGTTCGCTCGGGCCGTGCACTCTTCTGTCCACAGCATGTGAGTTGTTTTGTGTGCAGAGTGTGGTGTTTGGTTCCTGGTACTTCGGCCTATTTTGTTTTGGTTCTGTGTTGGGATTTGGACATTTGTGTGTTTGTCTTCTGTTGTGAGAGGACAGGATGAGCATTCGCTGTGTTGTTGTGTGAGTGAGCGTGCGGTTTCAAGTTCGCTTATTGTGTTGTTGTGTCGCACGCAGCTTGTGTTGTCCTCGGCCACTTGCTTTACTTTCATGTTATATTTTGTCTTGTGCTCTGCAGCAGATGGCTTGTTATGATTGTGTTCGCTGGCCATGTGCTGGTATTTTTGTCATGTTTGGTTTGAGGATATGGCTTGTCATGTTTGTTTCTTTGTGTCATGTGCTCTTCTGTCTATTGTCTTAACCCTGCCCATCTTGTTATCTGATTATTGGTTCAGTTGCCCCACCTGGTCTGTGTTCAAAATCACACCCTATACCCTAATTAACTATTCCCTACTTTACTCCACTAATATAGTCTACTTTAAGGAGTGAATGAAATTCGGACACTAAATTCGCCGGAAGAACTGCCTCTTTTGCATAGTTTATGCTTGCTGTTGAATAATCATTTGAAAATTACCAAACTAGCAGCTCCAGTAGTAATGAAAAGGTTTATCTTGAACTCTGTCATGGATGTATAAACCTTAATTAAACTATTTAATAATCAATTTAAAATGGAATTTATACCTGTATGATATTACACTGTAGCCACATTGGACCAGAGGTTTGGAAAGTGGATGGATGTATGATTCAGCTGCGGACGCCATCTTCTGGTCAGACGCGGGAATTCATCAGGCACGACCGTCACAGTGCATTATGGGTATTCTCTAGCCGTTGAGCGTAACTCGGTTGTACACACATCGGTGGTACACTTGTTATTGCGGTGCATTGTGGGATTGAATGAATGCACTCGATAATGTCCACTATGGTTTCGGACCTGCCTTGTTTGCTCCCTATTTATTCTACTTGTGTTTGCAGTCCTGTGCCAGTTCCTTGTCTAATGTTTCTCGTTATGTGTTGTCAGTGTGCCTGGCCTTTTCCAGCCCTGCCTTGTTCTGCCCAGTTTAGTCCATCTGCTGGTCATGATTTTTCCCCAACTGAGTAGTTTCTGTTGTTTGATTTATTTTTATTCAAAATAATAAAAAAAAAAAATAAACTCTCCACAATTGAGTCCTCACTTCATCCCTTTATCCTCATCCTGACATTGGCATGCTATATTTTAAATCTTTTGAAGCTATATGATTTTTTTGAGGAACTTAATGACATTTAAGTCATTTTCACTTATAATCTTAGCCTCTGCCGTTTCTGTTAAACCTCATTCTTTGGTTTGATTCTTTCAAAAACTTTGGTTTCGAGACCCTCACGCACCAATGTCATTTGGCATCATAAGCATCAAACCTGGTGTCTTCAAATACCGTACCTCTGTCTGCCTTCATTCAATGAAAAAGAGCAGCATGATCTTTCTTTAAAACATCTCCTTTTGTGTTCCATAAAAGAAATAAGGTCATACAGGTTTAAAAGAACATGAGGGTGAATGATGGTTGAACTTAATTTGTAGGTGAGTTCATCTCTTTAAATGTAATTGCTTATTTGGTACTCAGTTTTAATTTCCCTGCCAAATAAAACCTTTTCTTGTTACACTGCCCTCACAGTTCTGTTATTCACATCAAGGAATTTTCTGTGCTCTTACAGATCAGTCCTTGGTGGGACTACATTGTTAAAAGCGCTATATAAATGAGGATGACTTGGTGGCCCAGTGCCTCTAATCCACCACCTGGTCATCACTGCTATATTTGTACTTCTTGTCTTCAAGCTTTTTTAATCATTCCATGCCAAACACACGCTTATCTCCCACAAACCTTTTCCCTGCTAAGAGTTATAGAAAGACAGCAATTAACTACCAAATGTCTTTTGACAGTGGTCTGTGTGTATTTATATATAATTGCTCAATGGCGGTGGCCATTTTCCTGAACAAACACAAGGGACCCAGTGAGCAATGTGAGCAAACCGGCGTCCGTCATCAAAGCAAACACGTCCACACACACATACTTCTTGTCTGCACACCGTTATTTTTGTGTGTGCGAATGTGACCTTCAGAAGTGCAGACATGCCACAGAGAGTTACAGGAAGTCAGTGTCCATCGCCATCTCTCGTGCCTCTTTGATCATCCAGTGTCGTACACGCACAAACTTTTCAGTTTGATAGTCGTCCTGTGGCCGTATGTGTGCTATTAGTTGTAAATAAAACGATTATTAAGCATTTTACAAGAAATGTACTTCTCCTTCAAAATTCAAAATGTAATGTTTAATTCATTGTTACTTGCCGTCTCTTTGTAATTATTTGTGAAATCAGTTTCGTAGTGAAAATCCTTTCAAAGTAAATCCTACACCAATATTTTTTTTTTTGTGTGTGTGTACACAGACTCTTCTGGTTGTCGGCTTATTGATTCATGATTTTCATGATTTATTTCAAGTATTTATGAATTATGCAAGTGGCTGGGCATTCTTAAAAATAAAAGTTCTTTATTAGCATAAATTAATTGATGAACAATTGCACAAAAGGTCCTTATAGAGCAAAAAGGTTCTTTAGATTATTAAAATGTTCTTCAAACTATGAACCGTTCACTGAAGGAGTTTTTAATTGACCCAAAATGGTTCTTCTGTGAAAACCACTTTTTGGAGCCTTTAATTTTTTCTTTAATCTACATATGCTTGTCGAAGTTGTTGGCATTACTTATTAGGAAGTCTGGGAAGTCTTTCCATTTGTTTGTATAATGGCTATAAATGTTTCTCTGGTTTGTTTTATTACTCAGACTATCTTTTATTGTGTCTTTTTCTAGGTCTATCCCCAGGCTCAGATGCTCAAGTGAACACAGAGAATGTTCGCAGTCGAGAACAGATACTCCAGACGTTGACTGACCTCTCCAGATCCTTCCAGGATATCGCTGACCGCTGCTTGCTGGTGTTGCATCTGGAGGTCAGGTAGGTCCCACCTTATCATCTCAATCTGAGAAGACTCCAAATGCCCACCTTAAGGTATCTTCACACAAACAATGACTTAAACTCTGCAGATTTGCAGACTGATTCTACACAGCTCCAAACTATCATCTCCATCAGTGTTAAACGGCTTGTATTTTTAGGCCTTCCAAAGAGTCTGCCAGGCAAAAGAGCATCAATGGGTCATTCACTCCCCATTCCCTCCTCCATAGGCCCTCCCTCACACTCGCCCGATTATTCTCTGATATCATTTAGCTTATGTGATCCTGTTTATGATTTGGAAACAATAACTGGCGGCTCCCATGCTACGCGTTATTGACTTTTTCCATCAAGCAAATTTCCCTTGACAGTGCTTGAGGGTAAATTAAGCCATAAGAGAAGGTAAGAAGAAGAGGATGCAGGCTTTTTGCGGCCGTCTTCGCTTAAAGCTTTTCTAATGGTGAATAATAAAAAAGGGAGGTTTATTGCAGGTCTGTTGGAGGCCATTATGGAAACCTTTCCATCTCGCCTTCTCTCCCAGAAACACACTTCTTTATCTGTGCACCTATACGCAGGTTTATTAGGCTATGAACACCCCATAGCCACAAACAAACACACATGCACCTGCTCACAGGACATTCCATCATCCCAGTTCATTCAGCCTTTATAGAGTGAAGCTGTGGAATAAGATATCTACCACCAGCATTTGCCGTTTCTCTGATAACAGTCTAGAGTATTAACACTATTTGCATTATAACAATAACACACACATTCAAAAATGGTTCAGGTTTTTGTTTGTGTAAAATGGATATTTGCATTTTGATTTAAAGAATTTATCTTGAGGATGAATTTTCCAACAGAACATGTAGAGATGTACTCATTTGGGGGAAAAAAATATTATTGAAAACTTAACAAAAACTATACTGACATTTTTTTTTTTAAACTAATAGAAAATTACAAAAGCACAACTAAATTACTAAATATTTAACCAAAAAGTAAAATAAAATTAATCTAATTCAAAATATTAACAAAAAAATTTATGAAGCTACTGATACAAACTCCCTTTTAAAATAAAAAGTGTGACAAAATACACCAAATTTGAAATGAATTAGTTCACATGATCAAAGACATCTTAATTCTGGTTTTCCTGGAATGTCAGATGAAAAGACTATTTCATGTGAAAAATGTTCATTTTAAGGTGAAATCCTGTGTGGGTTAAAACAAGCCATATCTCAAGCTTCAGGAGAGTTCTTATCTTTCTCAACTCATAATTGTCATTCCGTGCCTGTCGTCTGTGCTCCATCAGGGTCCACTGTTTCCATTATCTGATCCCTCTGGCAAAACAAGGCAACTACGCCATCGTGGCTAATGCAGCCAGCATGGACTACGACCCCCTGGTGGTGAAGCTGAATAAGGACATCAGTGCCATAGAGGAAGTGATGGGAGCCGCCCTGCAGCAGCACAAGTTTCAGTATATCTTTGAGGGTGAGAGTGACCTCTTGCCTCAACAGGAAGCTGATGCCTGAAGGAGTCTTTCTTTTCTGACTGTCTTCCTGTCTCTGTGCAGGACTGGGTCATCTGATCTCCTGCATTCTGATTAATGGAGCTCAGTACTTCAAGCGCATTAGTGAGTCCGGCATCAAGAAGATGTGCAGAAATATCTTTGTGCTCCAGCAGAACCTGACCAACATCACCATGTCACGCGAGGCTGATCTGGATTTCGCCAGGTAGAATGTGCATACACACACACACACACACACAAGTGCAATGTAGTGTTGTCAAAAATATATATTTTTTGATACATATCGATACTGAAATATCTGAAACGCTTCAAAAACGCTTCATTTTCTGTAGATACACAATATCAGCTGCACTTTCTCTCTCTCACACCTTTGACACAAACTCGCCTCCCCTCACTCACTCTTTTCATTATCTATGGATGAATATTGTTGGTTACAGGGTTTGAATTTCAGCGTGGGATTGCCCGTATTACACATAATTTTACTC
Source organism: Siphateles boraxobius (assembly GCF_051911475.1). Lineage (NCBI taxonomy): Eukaryota > Metazoa > Chordata > Actinopteri > Cypriniformes > Leuciscidae > Siphateles > Siphateles boraxobius. Next base: position 24,216,191 of record NW_027508799.1, on the reverse strand, counting down.
ATTCACCACAGATTTTGTGCTAACACCCAAAGTGCGCTCACAAAAAACTGCCTCAGTACTATATTGACATTTTTTTCACTGCTTATTGCGCTTAAACAGTTAAATACACACAAAATATTGTCAAAATGCATGTATTCACGTAAACACAGTCAGTTATGTTTTAAGTGAACGTAAACAGTTCAGAAAAAAAATGCATGTGTAACAGTATAATGGATACGTGTGTCAGGTCTTAAAGAGACAGCAGGTATATACCTGCTGCCAAATTATGAGATAATATTAAAAACATCTTCATGGCAGTTTTTCCCCATGATATTATCGGTACAGTGTGTGTGTATGTGTGTGTATATGTGTGTATATATATATATATATATATATATATATATATATATATATACACACACACACACACACACACACACGCACACACACACTTTTATGTACTTCATACTTTACAGTGTAACCTTAAATTAGTTTGTTGTTCAATTCAATTCACATTTATTTGTATGGCACATTTCATACGTTTCATTTCAAAGCAGATTTACAGGAAAAGGATCAGTTAATAAATACCATCTCTCTCCGGTCTGTATATAATTAACAGTATGTTTCTTCATTTTTATGTGAATATCACTGCCAGAGCTGTGAAATTAGAGAGAGTAGTGTGCATTTTTCTGTACAAACAATGCAAATCAATACCCGGCGGATTTCTTGCATGATTATTACAGCGCTGGCTTATTGACCCCTCACTCTCTCATACATGATATCACGTGATGCATGGGTGGTACAGGTGGTGATTGGAATTACAGTGCATTGTTTACTCTATCAAGGCTCCTCTGATTAACCCCTCCTACACACACACACACACGCACACGGCAGAGAGAGCGTCTCTCTGTAAACCCCGTTATGAATACATTGGCATTATCCTCATAAATCGCTTGGAAAACAAGATAATAAAGGAGCACTATAGCACTAGTCTCTTGCAGCTGCACCCCTGTCATTTACATCCAGCTTTGAGTGTGTATAAATGCCTGTGTGTTGAGGGATTCATTGAGAGAGATGGAAGCATATATGTGGATACTGGGAGATGGAGTTAGGCCCATGAGGAAAAAAGGGAATCGTTGGCCGCCCTCCCATTTGAATGCTTGCTGTGGGCGACTGGGCCAAGGACACAGTAATAACCATCGATTTGAGTTAAAGCTGAGCAGTGCAGTGGCCAAAGTCAGTGGCTCTCCTCTTTTACGGCAGGCTTTGGTCACAGTGCCATCTAGTGAGGAGAAACATGCCGTCAGTTAAGGAACACGGCAGGGCTTGTCTAAAAACATGAATATGAGCACATTTATTTATTTAAGCCAGTACAAACAGTGTAATTTGATTGCACAAGGCTTATGCCAGAGGTTCTGATGTTTAAATCAGGAGTAAACAACTTCACTAGTAGTTTTTCATTGAAATGACCTTGCGTCTGGTTGTTGGTCCAGTCCCCAAGCAAAACCAGAGTGCTTTTACTCTCGCTACATGCTCACACACGTACAAATACACACACCATCTGCTCACAGCCTTAGACTGAGCCAGGCCATGTCCCAGAGTCCTGCAGGTGCCTCAGTAATGTCTTATCAACGTCACCCAAACCTGGCAAGAGACTAATTTGTTGTTCATCATGGATTGATCAAGTTGAGGACAAATTGTTCCAAAACCTCTCCTTACATCTGTATGAACCCAGTTCATCTTCATTTTCAATCACTTCGTACTGTAGGTACTCTACCACAGTGGTTCCCAACCTTTTTTTGTCTGAGACCCCCTTTTTCCCAATAAAATATTTTAGGGCCCCCCTTCACATTTAATGATATTATCGCTCTTGTAAGCTTGCAGCAAGGATGACAAAATATGTTGTTTTCAAACAAATGGTATGTTTACTATAACCAGATAGGTTTATGCACAAATAATAGCCTATAATATTGAAAATACAATAACAAAAACATCAGTAGGCCCTTTGTAATTTAAAAACTTAAGCCTAGGAGAAGCCTATATATTGGCCCTATTTGAAATGCAAAACCAAAAATATTCCCACTGGTGTGTAGGTAAAAAAAGAAAGAATATAGGCTATTACTAAATGACTGCTGTCTGGGGCCTCAATACTTGCACGTTATTTGTGAGGCTTTATCAATGTGAGGCTTTATTTTTTACGTTTTTGGCGCTTTAGCGAGCGATAGTAAACTTGCGTTTATTAATGGAATAATGCGCCTTTCGAAAGAACGTTATAGCCGGAACTACCTCTCTGTGTACGTCTATGACGAGTCACGCCGGTTCTGGGCTACTCCGCAGCGGCAGCGATCCGAACCAGTGTAAAATAGTCCCAATGTAAACACTTATTATAGGTGTACCATAGTGGTTCAGGATAAGACAAAAACACGGATTGATGGATTCATGATGAACTCGCTCATTATATAAATTTTGAACAGGAAAAAGTTAAGGACTTTTGTTTAATGCTCATTGCTCCAAACTTTTCAAAATATGACGCGACCCCCCACAGAGCTCGCTGAGGCCCCCTTCTGGGCCGCGACCCCCCTGTTGGGAACCAATGCTCTACCATACAAAAGTTTGGGGTCTGTAGGATTCATTCCTAATGTTTTCTTGAGCAGTAAATCAGCCTATTAGAACAATTTCTGAAGGATCATGTGTCACAGAAAGACTGAAAATTCATCTTTGACATCATAGTATAAATATATATTTTAAATATATATATAAAAAAGAAAGTTATTTTGAATTTGAATTGTGCTTTTGATGGTGAGCAAAAGAGACTTGCAAATTGAAAAACATGAAATATCTTGCTAAACCCAAACTTTTGAATTTTAGTGTACATACATAAGCAAAGATACATAGGATTTTAACTTTATGCAAATTATCAATGATGTAATGTGGCAACTACCAATGGGAGTTCAGAGAGTAAAACCCTACCTGGTGAAGTTGGGTAGGAATGTCTACTTTCAAATAGTTAGTTCATGTGTTGTCTAATGTACACAAAATGGCAAATACTAGCTGAAATCATTAGTTATAATCTGATTAACTGGCTTAACATGAACTCAGTGATGCTTTAGATTTTAGAAGTTTAGAAGTTCTGAATTTAATTTTCTATGCAGAAAATCCCATCTACTATTTTGAAATAATCTATTTTGGATAAACCCACCCCTGAGCGACACAAAACACTGAAAGTTCTCAAAGTACTGTTGTTTGTCACATTGCATCTGGGTCAGACAGTCTCTTTCTTTCTTATTGGCAGATTATACTGCAGTGAAGACCAGACATAAAAATATATATTACATTTACAAAAAAAAAAATCAGCAATGCTGATCACATTCTGTCTTCCAGTGTGAAATATAAAACATGCTCTCTGATTCAGGAAGGAAATGGGGAATTTGTAAGAAAATTCACAGTTCAGAGACTGGCTGACTGACATGCATGGGTCAGAGGTCAAGCTGTTGGAAAAGCACCTGTCTTGTGAGGCCATTTGTAAAGGCTTCTGGAAAAACGACATTTAGCCAGCATGTCAGGGTGACGGCCTGGACTGTTTACACCACGGCTGCTCTGTGCTCCCGATAACCACAAAACAAACCGGCAGCTGCACTTGACAGCACATTGGTCTTTCTGTGTATGCATGTGCGAGTAAAGTGTAGCAAATCAGCTCTATGAAATATTAATAATCAATAACAACTGGTTATAATTGATTATGAATATTTGGATCAGTTAATATAACTAACTTAATGTAGTAAAATTAATTTTTACTTCAACCCACCTGTTTGTCCTGTGGACACTCAGCGTTAATTGTTTATTAATTCTAAGAAATGTTCATTTCCGGGAAAGGGAAATGTCTTTCTTACTGTACAGTACTATTAAGAGTGTTACATCCGGTCAGGAACGAAACGGAGAGTGAATCCAATCGCAAGCTTTTTTAATAACATAAACAGGTAATCCAGGGAACTCAGAACAGGACAGAGATAGTTACAGGAACCAAGTAGCATTAAACAACAACCGACAGACAACAACTGAAACACGGGGGTTTAAATACACAGACAAACAAGCTAAACAAGATAACAAGGGGGCGTGGTTAATAAGAAACACCTGGGGAGACTAATAAACATAGACGAGGAACACCTGTGGACACTGAGCAACAACAAACAAAAGACAAGACACATGGCACATGTTGTATACAACGCACAACAAAAACCCACACGTAACAAAGAGCATGTAGTCACAATCTAAATTGTAAGGTAAACTTTGTATGCAAGCAGAGAATCAGAACCAAATACATATTGTGCATTTATTAAGTTTTATTAATAAAAACACGAAAACATAACTAACATACAAACAATTATACATTCATTCATGCATTCATAGGTAGATGGTGAAAGTGACAGAATGAAACCGGAGGTAGGAAATGGAACTATGGAAAAGATCCATCTAACTAAGGAAAGAACAATCAATATTATCATTTTCAAAGCACCTTCTTAAAAGCATGGCCTTGCAGTGGACACAATTCTTGAAGTTGTTGAAAATTGACGTTTGTTGGTTCTGTGAGTGTCAAATGTTGAAGTTGCAATCGTTTTCTTCTCAGTTGGATGAATAAAATATGATGAACTTGCGTGGTTATTTAGACTCTGTTAGGAGAGTGAAGGCCTATACGGCTGTGGTCACAGCCTGCTAGGGCCCATGGGCCCCGGTGGGGGGTCCATGCAGACATAAACCCGAAGAAGCAGCAGTCAAGGCCAGAGGAAGAGAGGACTAAGAGAGCAAATGGTAGGAATTGCGATGGACTTCTTCTGCGTTGAATGAAGACGTTGTGCCAAACTCCTGAGGTTGGCCTGGATTCTGTTGCAGTTGAGGGAGTCCATTCTCTCCTGAATGAGTACATGGCTGGTTGTGAGTCAAGGCTTACTGCCCTGGGGCCTGCTGAGGCCACACAGGACAGCACAGCACCTCGAACGTACCCTGAAGTCAAGAGAGTCAAGAGGGTCAAGAGCCCAAGCTGATCTTGATCAGTGGTTTTTAAATGGTGAAGATGTCACACCCTCTCGAGGTGTTTGAGCCAATAAGAAGTTGTCCCTTTGGAGGGAGATTTTACAACCCTTTGTGTTCGAGCAGGACATTTGAATCTGTAATTTCATTGGGTGTTTAAGAAAAAGAATCTTCAAGATTCTTATAATACCCATGCGACACAAAGTTAGCAAAATGTAATGTACATCAACAAATTGGGAGTTTATAGAGACCAAACATGCCACACATATGATTTTGGTTAACCATAGTATACAAAGTCTGAAAGATTAACCCATTAGAGTTTACAAGAAAAAACAACACAAAAGGAAAATCACAAGATGGGAAAATGTTTATACATCTCTCAAGTGGTTATATATATAGAATATGTAGGATTAGCAGGGTTTACTTCTCTTTCTCAGTAAGAATTAAGTGAGTGTCACATCTCTCAGGAATTCCCTTTTTAGGGGTCAAAAAAATTCTTATCAATGTAACAGGACACTGTCGGTGTCTGAGTTCTGCCAGTGGTATTAGCTTCATTGTGATGTTAGTTTCTGGGGAAGTTACACAGATCTTAGGAGTTTTTTTTTTCTACAATTATTCATTTACAGCATCACTCAGCACCTCTGAGGAGCATTTTTCATGCATTAAAAAAGTAGTAAAATATATGGAGATAAAATGTATTTATTACTATATATTCATAATGGTGCTTATAATTAAAAAATGTTAAGTAATTTTTTTTCATCCACTTAAAAAAGATCTTATATATTATGAATCATTTTGACAATGCTGTTAGGATAAAAAGGATGGTTTTTTATAATTGAAATCTGTAAAATATTGTTCAGCTCAATACAGTTACAGCAGTCAATTGAACAGTGTATGCACCATTTATGAGCCTATTCCACCTGCTATCCCAGGACTGGTATCCTGTCAAGTTGTTCTCTCAACCAGGTCTTCAAAGCCTCACCTCACTTAAAAACAGAGCTGCTGATGAGAGCAGCTTGTCTGCAAAATGTTCCCATTAAATTAAAAATCAGACATGTCAGGAGGGAATGTCCGGGAAGTCTGATATTCACTTTTGCATGGAAAGCATTGGGATTTGTAACTGTGGTGACGACCATGCGGGTTCTGTTTGATGGAGAGGATCATCTTGTGCATCTCTCTCTCTCTCTCTCTCTCTCTCTCTCTCTCTCTCTCTCTCTCTCTCTCTCTCTCTCTCTCTCTCTCTCTCTCTCTCTCTCTCTCTCTCTCTCTCTCTCTCTCTCTCTCTCTCTCTCTCTCTCTCTCTCTCTCTCTCTCTCTCTCTCTCTCTCTCTCTCTCTCTCTCTCTCTCTCTCTCTCTCTCTCTCTCTCTCTCTCTCTCTCTCTCTCTCAGCCACTAACTAATGTGTTGCTGAGAATGCGCTGACAGAAGCAGCCCTTAATGGCTTTAATATTGTACATGCTGGAAATAGGAGGAAACGAATTGTGCTGATTTGAGTTTTTTTTTTCACTGTCTTCCTTCGCCCCAACATACATCTCCCAGCGTCCTTCGCCGTAAGCATCATAAATTTGCTTAATAATCCTTGTATGCACTACTGTACACACAGAACCTGTCTAATTAAAACTTAATGGCACTCAGAAAAACACACAAACACAGGTGCAAGTTCTATGTATGAGAAGTTCCTGCTCTTTATTATCTTCTAATGGTAGAGAGGATTGGAAGAGGAAAGGAGGTGGTCTTAAAAGCCAAGAGTTAATCAGATTAGCAACTCACCACAGTTTTGCTAAATGCTTTTAAATGTGTGCAAAATGAAGTGTGGAGAATGACAAAGTTGGCCCATCAAGCAAACAAACAAACATACAGAAGCACACAAATAGCCAGCTGAACTTTTTATGTTGGCTTAAAAACCCATGAAATTGCTTGATGTGCAAGGTATATTATATTGTATTATATTACTGTATTATATTATATTATATTATATTATATTATATTATATTATATTATATTATATTATATTATATTATACAGATTGTTCAAAAACTTGTTTTGTCAACTAAAAGAAGTTTTTCATTAGTTTAAATACATATTAAATAAAATAAATAAATAAAAACTAACAATGAAAGTTTAAATTGAAGTGCTACAATTACTAAAACTGAAAAAATTTTAATATTAAATTACAAAAGCCAAATTTACTCAAACTTGAACTTAAATTAAAATGGAAACTGAAAATATAAAAATTTAAGCGAATTCATATGTATATATATATATATATATATATATATATATATATATATTTATATATATTTATATATATATATATATATATTCACTTTGATTATATTATTATATAAAAGTGGCCTTAAGTGGGGTTATGTTTAAAATGATATTTTTTTATTTTGAATCTTCATTTAAGTCTTCCATGCTGGTAAGGTAGCTGTTTTATGTCAAATGACGTGTTGTACAGTATATGAGATTGTCTTCTCCAGTGTCCTGCTTTGAGCCCTAATGAGCAGACAGCACAGGTCTGGTGGATTAACGCCCTGGCACAGTAAGGGTTACTGGGACACTGTACTGTCAGACCTGTTATAAATGGCTGTGTTTTTTTCAGTGTCAGAGATGAATAGGGGTTAATGGAACTGCCCTCTCTGTCCTGCAGGTGCACTTGTGCTCACATTCACACTTTTTTCAGCATCTTATGGGTTGAATCTGTACTTTTTACTGGCTGAATATGCTGTGATCATTCGATTTTCCATGTTAGTGTTAATCTGCAGCATTAAAGCTCAGCAGTTTATAGGCGTAAGGGCAACGCCATTATTTCCAAGTTCTTCGAAAATTCTTCACCGAGGTTTAGTAGAAGAAAGCTGATCTGTGAAATGCTTGAACATGTTTGTTTCTGTCTTTCTTTCATTTAGCGCACCCTCTTCAGCAAGTGGACTGTCTTGTGGTATCCAAAACAACATTCCTTTTGGTCATTTAAACAGGTTATTTAAACAGCCAGTACACTGCAAAAGTGAAGTTGATCTAAGTTCAGCTATACTTATGAATTTGCTACCACAATGCTAGGATGGTTGACAGTATATCAGGGCCTTTGAAGGAAAGATTCTTTTAGGATTCATTTTATGGATTCATTTTGAAATAATTGAGTTTTATTTTGATCAAATTTTATGAATTAAACCGCTTTATCACTAGAAAAAAATATTAAACATGAATGTATTGTGCAATTATTTAAGACATTTCTCCTTATATAGATTCTTTACATAGTGTTCTTTAAAATTGACTCAAGAATGTTAGGGTTATGTATAGAATCTCGTTGAACTATGGTTTCTAAGACTAAATTCTCTGCACTGAAAAAAAGTGGTGTACAAACAACTTTCACTCACAAATTGCTAGTACATTTCACAAATAATTAAAGCAAAAGCAAGTACATGTGAAATTTTGAAGTAGAAAGGCTCCAATTAAGTTGAAATAGGAAATGTACTCCAATTATTTTAGTTTATAACATCAAAAAAATCATTTATAGTGCATTTATGGTAAAGATCACACCCACAAAGCATATAGATACGTAGCTACATGTTCTCCAGAAGTTCATCACCTCAAGCCCTTATGATGTCTGGCATGGCTTTAAAATTTGCATGTGCTCCATCATGAAAAGACTCAAATTGGTCATTTCTGCCACTGTTTGCTCTGTACGGAGCACATTTAAAGTGAGTTAAAATGGGCTCTTGGGCTCATTTAGAGTGCAGCCAGAAGTCTCTGAGCACCTGGAGGAGTGTGCCTGCTTGATAGGGGAGTTAGAGAGAGTCCTGCTGGCTAAGGCCTTTCTGTGTGCCAGAGAGAAAGAGAGAGAGAGAGAGATTTGGAGGAGTCGTCTGCTCTGATGGGGTCAAAACACATTCAGCTCTTATCACCCCTGTTACAAATGTGCCTCTGCTGCAGAAATAGAAGTTGTAAGCCCTTTTTGTGTGTGTGTATGCATACTCATGTTTAAGTGTCTCTTTGAACTATATGTCTAATGTTTAATGTATGTTTTCCCATCCTGCTGGCCAACAGCATGTTTAGGCCAAAAGGTCTGTGTAAAAATTGGTCTGATGTTCTCAACAAGTTTTGTGAATGCAGGAATTCACAATAAAGAACAGTAAGGACAGTGTGAGAGAGTTTCGGCCCAGTTGACAGAACTATCCTTTAATTTGATTATTACTTTCGTGCTTATATTCTTACATTGTAACATTTGATTACACTTTATTTTAAGGTGACGTAGTTACATTGTGCTTACTCAAATATGTACTGCTTGATATTAATTAACTACATGTACGTACTATAGAGTTAGGGTTTGGTTTAGGGTCAGTTACTTTTAATTATGCATAATTGACTGTTATTACTATAGTAAGTAAACGTAGTAACGTGGACCTACGTCACCTTAAAATAAAGTTGATCATACATTTTTTTTCATGAAACTTAAATAAGTTGACTTTGTGACATGTTTTGAGCAACTTTTTTTTGTTTCGAATTCCATTTTTTATTATTATTATTTTTTTACTATTTTTATTTAATCTTTATTATCTTATTTTTTACAAACTCCAATGCGAGATTATTTCTGGTTAAATGAAAATGTTTTACACCATATGCCATCATTTTCAGAGAAAGTGTTTATGATTTTATATTGCTCTCACAGAGTTATGACAAAGCTGTTATATTGTCATTAAAAAAAGAACTTTTGCAAATGCAAAAAAACGTGTGAATTTATCCTTGAATAAAGATCAGCGACACTTTCATATGAAATAACACAAACTCTTTCCTTCTGTTTCTCTGCAGGCAGTACTATGAGATGCTGTACAACACAGCGGATGAGCTGCTAAACCTGGTGGTTGATCAAGGGGTGCGCTACACAGAGCTGGAGTACATCAATGCTTTGAGTCTCCTCCACCGCAGCCAGACAGGCGTGGGAGACCTGACCGTGCAGAACATGCGGCTGCAGCGCCTCAAAGAGATCATATGTGAACAGGCTGCTATTAAACAGGCTACCAAGGATAAGAAGATCACTACGGTCTAGACTCACACTTTTAAACTTAAATCCACCAATGCTCTGAAAGGGACTGCCGTTCGTTACTGTCACAAGCTTTGAGTCAATCACACTTTCAAGCTAACATTATAGTGGATATTTGATATCGGTTTCATTTCGTCTTGTTGCTTTCCTATTTTTTTTTTTTGAATACATATATATATATATATAACTTGTAAAGTACCAGGGGAAACCAGGGCTTTTCGCACACCAATGCACACACACACACACACACTCTAATAAATGAATCCCATGTATTGGTCTGGTTAGACCAGACGATACCTTTCAGACTGAGAGGAAGGATTCTCTCACTGTGGCTTGGGGACATTTTCATCTCATTTTCTTACTTTATCAAACCGCTGCTCTCAATTATAGAATCTTCCTGCGCTCCGTCTCCCTGCCCGGCCCGCAGCCTGTGTCTGGAATAACAGATGCCAGATTAGAATGCCATGCTTTTTTATCAGGCAAAAAAGAAACCGCTCACCCACCGCTTGTTGATTTGTTCCTCTTCTCAAGAGAACGAAATAGGAATTGCTAAACCCATTTAGCATTTCTTACATTGCTCCCTACCCGTTGTATGTGTGTTTGTTGATTCCGTTTCAGCCTGTCATTATTATGACACAGACATTGATTGTGACATTATAAAGTTTTGATGACACTTTCATCATTGGATCGGTGGATTCTTCTTATATCTAAGCGTTGATATAAGACTATGTGTACTAAAACTTATATTTGGATCTGATCTTTTTGTCTTATTCACGGCTCCTTGCTCAAACTTGCACAAAAAACACAGATCACTCATACTCTGTGTTCTAGGCTATTTTTAGTTCATTAATTATGAATAATAGAAGGAGAGAGAAAGCCATCGATACAGAACACAGGCGTTAAGCAGGAAGCCAACCGAGCAATCCATCAAAATGACTCAACCACTTGAATCAATAATTGCCACCAGGTTGCCAAAGAGAGAAACACAGCAACGATCGTTCATATTCTTACGCCATAAAAATCCTGTTTGGATGTTGAAGATGTGTTACAGGAATGGTTTGGCATTAGTAATAGTTTGCCTTATTTTGTTATGCCTGTAATGTGTCTAGTAAGAGGAATCATATTAAAGACATAGAAGTGTGTTTTAAGTGCTATTATTGGGTTCCCAATGTTGACTCAAGCGCTCCTTTTAGCATTATACTGTATGTGCATCCTCAACTATAATATTCATTCAGACCTCACTGCAAAAGAATCGAATGGGGTTTGCACAATATTGTGGTGAATCAACACTATTTCATACCTTTGTTTTTGTGGGTTTTTTTTAGTAGTGTATTTTGTTTTGTAGCATTTAATAACATTTGAGATGTTCACTAAAGGGATTGTACATGCTTGTAAATTTCAATTGTTTGCTTAAAAGTCTTTCATCCTGAGGAGCCTTTCACAGCCCTGGACTACTGGGTTTGAACTGAATTTTGGCAATGTTAATGTCAAAATAAAAATAAAGGAATATAACAGAAAAAAAGCCTGAACATTACTTTGCCAAGTTTCACTTTCATACTATCAAAGTTCTTTGTATATTAACAGGCATGCTAGAAGAGAACATCATCAGTATATTTCATAAGTGGGGGTTTTACTTTCATGCTATCAAAGTGCTTTGTATCAGACATGGTAGAAGAGAACGTCTTTAGATCTATTTATAGACTAAATTTCACTTAATGAATGTGCCGTCAACAATGCAGATGTTAACACCCAATGGATTTGTGTGTGTGTGTGTGGGTGCGTGCGTGCGTGTGTGTGTGTGTGTGTGTGTGTGTGTGTGCGTGTGCCTATACGCACATTTTGTGTGTAAGTAGGATTCTATAACTTACGTAGGCAGTTTTGAATGAAATGATTAAATGTAGGCTAAGTATTCTATAACTTATGTAGGCCTATATAATTTACAAGTTATGACTGTAGAATATGCATAAATAGACCTACTCTTATGTATTCCTGTATTTATATTATCATGTTTTGGCAACATCAGTCCGATAATGAATCGTAGAGTTCCATTGATGCGCATGTGCAAAACGCTTGCGCAGCTTTAGTTTATGCATGGTTACCAGGCAACCGATGCGCGTGCAAATAAGTTCAACCTTGCTCCTCACAGAAAGTCCGGCTTCCATCCATTTAGAAGGAAACAATTAAGCTGTTTTAGTAAATAATGGCGTCAAATATTCCTTCTTTGGCGTTTGTGTTAAGCTGAACATGTTAGATTCCTTCCTTCCTCTAGTAATAAGCGGTGCTCTCTGGAGACAGGAAACCATAGAGACAGCAAAAGAAGATAGGTGACACAGCCATACACACAACAACAATGGAGGTAACAGCCCTCAAATATGGTTATTTACTCATATATTCTATTCTTAACTCTTTGTAGCATCATTCAAGTCTTTATGGTTTCCTTCAATTGTTCTTTTCTAACGGAGAATGATGGTGAACTGACGGAGGACGAGGTGTTTAAATGCCTGTCCAACTTGGGACAGTCTGCTACAGGACTCCAGCACACTTACCTATGCCTCTCTGTGCCAGTGAGTGATCAACACGCACACATACACACACATTCATATTTGTTTTTTGAATGTCATTGTGGGATTTCCATTGACATGTAATGTTATTATACTGACTTAATAGCATTTTCTATCAATTAAACCAAACCCTCACAGAAACCTTTATGCATTTTGTACATCCATGTTGATTTTTTTCATGGCTTGTGTAACAGTCACATGACCACACACACACACACACACACACACACACACACACACACACACACACACACACACACACACACACACACACACACACACACACACACACACACACACACACACACACACACATAATATAATATATATATATATAATATATATATATATTTATATTTATATTATATTCATTTTTATTCTGTAACTGAGCAGTTTTTTTTATATATAGCTTTTTGATAGCTATAAATCACAGTTTTGACTGTTAAACGGGTCAAGACATTATTTAGTATGTTTTCTATTGGTTGGTCACCACAATATAAGTAGTTTTATTGTCCGTTTGGGAACATTTGCTCCCCACAGTCTGATCTACACACACACACACACACACACACACACACACTGAGACTGTTACATCACTATGCAACAATTGATATTTTCCATAATAAAATTTCCCAGGCTAACTCGACAGAGCTCTGGGGTAGAATATTAATATATTTTTCTGGAAGCACTGATATTGTTTAGTTGCATGACTTCACTGGAGAGAAACAGAAGTGGCCTCCAAATTAGTTTACATCCTTTTTTAATGCGCCACACTCTCCTCTAGTTTCAGGGTTTTACCGGATGACATTTTATAGCCACCTTAACTGAATTTCTGATTGTGTTTGGCCACAGGGGCGAGACTTGAAAAATGTCTCCATTTTATGCAATTACATCTATCTACAAAAGCTAGAGCTTCCCTACAATAAAATCAAAGGTAGGTTTACACCAGCTTAATGTTTGTGTTAAAAGCAAACTATATGGTGAATTTAAATTTGCTGTCATGTTTCGGACCTGCTCATATTTGTCTTCCACTAATGCAGATAATATCCTCTTGTTGAAAATGTTTGCCGGAATTTCCTTCATCCGTGCCCTTCATGGTTGCTTGGTAGCGGGACAAATAATCTCAGCTGTGCAGATGCTTGTCATCCATCTTTCTCTTGCTCTTTCTGCCTAATGTTTTGTGACTGGTAGATCTATCCTGCGTGAGTCACATGCCACACCTCATCATACTGGATGCTTCCCACAACCAACTCACTGATTTTTTTGGATTCCAGCCTCCAAAAAATCTCAAGGTGATTCAATTCGGTACAGAGCATTGTGATGTCATGAGAGGTTCACTTTTCCCATGCATCGCTGCATGAAGAATAACTTCATTGTGTCTTAAAGATGTTTCAATATTAATTAATATTAGATGTTTTACCTTTTTTATTTACAAAACATTTCAAAAAAAGGTATCTCTAAAAGGTATCTCTAAATATTTTCTTTGTGTAATTTCTTGCTTTTTTGTATGATCATCTTTCATACTTATACTTTCTTCTCTTTCTTTTTTTTTGCAGGAAGTGAATTTTTCACACAACCAGATTGCAGTAATGAATGATCTTTCTGCATATTCTTCTTTGTCCAAACTGATTCTCGACTGTATCCTTTTTAAGGTTGCAAAGCATGACAAAACATTTGCAATTCATTTGCAATTCAAGTGAATATAATATAGGGCGGGGGAACACTTTATTTCGATGGTCCACTTTAAAAATCTACTTACTATAAGTAACTTTGCAACTACATGTCAACTAACTCTCATTAGAATATTAGTAGACCGTAAGTAGACTGTTAGAGTTAGGTGTTAGGGTTCGGGTAAGTAGAATAAGTTGATGTGCTTGCAAAGTCACTTACAGTGAATAGAATGTCTTTTAGGGAGCTTTAAAAAAGTGTTAGGAAGATATTAAGCAGACAGTCTACTCATACTAATGTGACTGGTAGTTGCAAAGTTACTTATAGTTAATAGAATGTCTAAAGTGGACCATTGAAATATCCATCGAGCATTGATTGGATAGGGGAAAGTGGGTGTCATATACCAAAATGGAGGACATTGATGAACTTTTTTTTTTTATAGCATGCACTGATAAATTAAAATCACAATAAGACCAGGAATGTGTAATTAAAAAGTAACTAGGGTGATTCATCTTGACTTAAACTATGGATTTGTTCAAAACAAAGTATTCTTTGACCATTCCTCGCTGTTCAGATAATTCATTTAGTGCCATCAGGGGCCTGGAAAAGTGCAAAAGGCTCTCACACCTCAGCCTGGCCCATAACAAGATCTCCCTCATTAGGGGTCTGGACCATCTGCCCCTCAGAGTGCTCTGTCTGGTACCATCAGCCCTCTTAAACACACACACACACACACACACACACACACACACACACACACACACACACACACACACACACACACACACACACACACACACACACACACACACACACACACACACACACACACACACACACACACACACACACACACACACACACACACACACACACACACACAGACACACACACTCACTCACTCACTCACACACTACAGACATTTATAACATAACAACAATAACAACAACAACACATATTTAACACAGCTAATTTATTCCTGATGATTAATAAGTGCAGAGAGGTATAAAATATGAGTGTAATTTGTAAAATATTTACTTAAGAGCAGGTTTGCAGATTAATTAATGTGTGTTTTGAGGATGGAAATTAACAGTGGCAAGGCAAGGACAGGTACTGAATATGAAACTCTAAAATGGGAAAATATGTCACCGTCTTCATGATGGGGCAATAAATAAATGTAATTACGCTTCATTTTAATTTCAAATTGGAATAGAGAAATGTGAGGTCTTCCTTGTCTTTCCCCGAAGTGTTTACGAGTCTCTGTTGGATTAATTAGCGTCCGACTGCATAACCTGTTGACATATTTTCTGCTCCCCCATAGTATCTCCCTGTCACCTGTCATCCTCTTCTAGATTATGTTGTTGTGTCAACACTTTTAGAAAGGTTGCCATGCTCGCTGTCTGTGATAGTGTGGGCAACACTACAGCCTCTTGTTTTGGCACGTCCTTCTACCATTTTGATATTGTTGACAGTTACTGTTTTTTCCCAGAACTATGTGTTTTTCAGACAATATGCATGATTAAGCTCAAGCCTTTTCAGAAAATATAACAAAGCCTGGTGTTGAAGCCCACCATATGGCAGGCCAGCGTGCCACCAGACCTTTGCCACTCAGCTGAAGGATGTTTATGCTGTCCTTTATCAAAGAGATTCTTCATCATCAGCAGCGCCGCGTCCTTTGGTGTCCATGTCCCCATGAGGCCAAGCTGCTGGCGTGAGAGAGCCTGGACCCCGTTCAAAAAAAAGACTCGCTCATACACACCCTCCCATGCGCTGAACCTGTCCGCCCCCTGTTGCTCTGAGACCCTGAACAGTGTGCGCGTGTCAGCCTGTTCCTCCTACACCGATCACACTTTGGATCTGGAGCTTCCAGAGTCCCTCTTGGTCATATCTCCTGCTGTTCGGTGCCAGGCATGGGGGCATTGTAAGGCCAGGGCTTTGGAAGCTGGAATCTTTCTGGCCCTGGTATTATGTTGCGGGTCAATTTGACCCATTTACATTTTTGAGTTGTCAGAAATATTGAAATACGGTTAAAGGTTTGCTGGTTTTACCAGATGTTTTGTTGTTTGTCATAGTGTGATCTTTGGTAATTTGTACTGAAATTCGAACCTAATACGAAGGCTAGGAAAGGGGAGGTGAGATGGGCGTCAGGTGTACAGAAAATCTCTCGTTCATTGATATGCACTCGCTACATCTTACCAGATGTTCACCTGTCAGTCCTTACTCATCAGCCTTAAATTAACTGAGCTCACCTGTCAATCACACAGTCACAGCCATACAGAAATAGCACATGACCGTGCAGATCATGTGCAGAGCATTTTAGTTACTGTTCTTTGCAATATTGAAATGATAATTGTATATGTGTGTGTTTTAAGAGGGCGAATGTGATACACAAGATTGAGAATCTTCAGACTCTCTGCAACCTCCAAGTTCTGGATTTGTCCTGTAACCGGATTCAAAGCCTCTCGGGTCTCCAGAACATCCATCTCCTGGGAACTGTCAACCTTGAGAGCAATCTGGTAAAGGAGCTGTCACATTCCTGTCATATTATATTATAAAAATGGCTCTTATGTTATACCTCAGAATTTTACCAACCAAAAAGAACCAGTCTGACCAAGTGAAAATGGTTAGAAAGTCTAAAATGTGAGAATTGCAACTAAAAATCTGTCAGAAAATAAATGTGCAAAAATGTTACCTTTACAACAGCTTGTCACTGGGGCATTACCCTTAAAGGGACAACTTTGTACCTTATCTACTCCTAAAAGATTCATAGTAGTACTTTAAGGGGTACATGTTACTACTCAAAGGTACTAATATCCATCTTTTAGATCTAGAAAGTTGTACAATCTTTGCAAATATTTTTCTTCAAATGTATATGTGGCACTAATATTAGGGGTAAATAATTCACAAAAGTGTACCTTTTAAAAAGGTACTGCCCCAGTGACAGGATTTGTGCTTCTTCTTTTTTTAAAATCTTAGAGTGAGCTAGAGTTTAATTTGTTTCACTCAACAAATTAGTATAAACTTGTTTTTTGTTCCTTGTAAATCAGATAAGTGAGATAAAGGAGGCTGCATATTTGCATGACCTGATTTTGTTGAGAGAAATTAATCTCCTGAAAAACCCAGTGCAGGTAAGGCCACCATAAACATCTCAACTCCACAGCATATGTAACAATGGTCCTAAAGTCATAATTACCTTATACTCAAAGCCATTTGGCTTCTTGCAGAACCAAGATGACTATAGACTGGCTGTGATCTTCCTCCTCCAGCACCTCATACTTCTGGACCAAGACACTGTAACTGCAGAGGAAAAGGTGATCTAGTTAATAAAAGATGTTTTGTTTCTAAAAAGTGAAGTGCTGTTTATGGCTTTGAGATGGAGGAAGCCTATTGTTCCACAAAAAAAAAAAAATAGCATATGCTTGCTGTTTGGAGTCCAGAGCTCAGGGTTCAAGTATCTGAACTGAACAGAAAATAACTAGAAAGTAACTTGAAAGCTCTCAAAGTTTGTTGTAAAATAAAGCATGTATTTGAACGATTATGGCAAGGTTGAATAGTGAGTCACGTTCTTTCATTTTCAGGTGTCTGCTGTGAACAAGTACGACCCTCCTCTGGAGGTGATCGCAGCCAGAGATCACACGACCCACTTGATGTACCAGCTCATGCAACCGCAGGTTATTTTTGACAGGTGCGGCTTTTCAATCCGCTTTCCTCTTCATTTGATTGGCCTGTCTAGTCCACATAGGCCACTTCCCTCAAGCAGAAAGCCCTTCAAACTACTCACAGAGCTCTGATCTGAACTAAAATGAATCTGGAGCTATGTAGTGAGGCTATTTGAAGTCACACAGTTGGTTATAAACTACATGGTTGAACTCACAGGAAGTTCAATTGCATGGTTCACCACAACCGCATTAAGCTAATATGCATTTTTGCATGTTATTCCACAAGTACTCTCCCCAGTCTGGATGCTCCGTACCCCATGCTGGTCCTAACTGGCCCGCAGGCCTGTGGGAAGAGGGAACTTGCCCATAAACTGTGCCAGGAATTCAGAGACTATTTTGCTTATGGGTAAGTGTCAATTTAGAGTGCATTATAAAAGCCACTAAAATATGATTTTTCGAACTAATAAAATAGGAATCTGTATTTTATTCGACTGTATAATATGATGTAATTGTGTTTATCTTAGAGCTGCACAATATTTGGAAAAATTGACATTGCGATATTTAGTTTGTCTGCGTATATATTGTGATATGAAAAAATACAGGACTTTTTTCAAGATGACATAAATTGTTATACTTGGAAAGAATAAATGGTTCTAGTTTCTTTAATCGATTTGTTTGTTGTAGAGCCTGCCACACCACCAGGGGGCCCTATTATGGGGAAGAGGATGGATCAGACTATCACTTTGTCACAGAGGAAGAATTTCAGAACATGATTCAAATGGTAAAGTCTTCAGTCAGACAGCCAGACTTTTATCATATTCTGATCTGCTTTTGCACAATTTTACTCATAACTGTGGACTATTGTGTTACAGTTTTCATGCCCATTCATCTACAGAAACAGACTCCCAGAGGTCATATTGGTCTATAAAGCAATGACATGCCAAAAATGTGAAGAGGGGAAAGAATTCACCCTAGATTCTCTCTTTCCCGAGGCCCCTCGGGTGCTTCTGAGAGAGTGCACACCTAGTGTGTGCCGCCACTATCTCGTTTAGCTCTGAAGTGCTGCTATATAAGTCCAGTGTTATTGATTGATAGAGGCTGGAAGGAAGCCTTTTGATGTGCGATTATAACCTTATGCCGGCAGCACAGAGGAAGAAGAGACAGAGTCGAGTTTTACGGACTAACCTCTCCTACCTATATCATACAAACACAGATGTGTGTCTGCATTCTGCAGACGCAAACGCTCCTCTGCTTTTTCCTGCTTGGTGCTTCTCTCTGGGCCTGTTAAAGCAAAAAGAGGGTAGGATTAGAGCATGGTTGGTATTTGTCCTGATGTTTTAAAGCCACCTTGACCAGAGACGTAGAAACATGTGTTTGAGACTTGTTTTCTGCGAGTAAAAGCTTGACTACAGCGTTGGTGCTGGTAAATGGACCCAGGTGCAGTTGGACACTGGGGTCAGAGGTTTGTCTGTGTGAGAAGAACGATGTTCCCTTGCAACCCAAAGGTCAAGAGTTCAGGTCATTCTGCTGTGAATGTGTGCTGAACATCCATGATGACGCCCATTCAGAGATTAATTTGAGTTCTTTGACAGTCATGTTCCAATTACAGTTTCTTTTTCGGTTTTATTCTCCTACTGTCAGGGTCAGTTTGTCCAGACGATGCAATATGGAGGACATTGGTATGGCCTGTCTCGGGAGTCTATTGAGCATGTGGCTCGTGAAGGTCTGGCCTGCTGTGTGCATATGGAACTAGAGGTATGGAAAGAAAACAAGTTCAAGAAAACATGTTCCAACATGTTAACATTCATTGATCAAGCACAAAATTGGGGCAAATGCCACAGTGGTTAATTATACCAGAAGTTTTGTGTGTTTGTTCCAACATCAGGGAGTGTATAGCTTGAAGAACTCGTGTTTTGAGCCCCGTTACGTCTTGCTGATCCCCACTGTTGTTGATAATTACGTCTGCTTTCTGAAAGCAAGAGGATTCTACAGCAACGCTCAGATGGAAACAGCCGTGTCTCGCATTGATTTGTATGCCAAGATCAACAGAGAAAAGCCTGGCTTCTTTGATAACATCATCCCTTGTGGTAATACAATTTTATTAACCCATATACGTTAGTTACGCTGTGTCTGTCTATAGGAATATACTTTTTATTTCCCTTTGTGAATTGTAATAATCTCCTAAGTGACAATTGATTATTGCAGAAAATAAGGTCTGTGTCTAACAAAAGCTTATGATTCTTACAAATTTTGTGAACACAATGAGCACAGCTTTCATGAATTTAAAAAACTTGAAAAAAATCAGCAGAAGTAAAAAGCTTAACGTAGGCTATAATAAACTACACCACAGTGGTGTAGTTTTTTAAAGTCTACGCTTCCAACAATTCTTTCAGCTTTTGTTTGAAAACATTTTTCCTGAAAGTTCGAGTTATAATAGTTTTCAAGAGCGCGATTATAAGCCCAACGAGGCTGTGAAAGTAGTTGAGTTCATCTGTACGGCTGATGACATTTAATGTCACCAACAACCTCTAGTCCTATTTAGCCACTTGTTTTGCAGCCTTTTACAAGACTAGTAAAAGCTTTAAAAAAACACAAGAGGGTATTACTGATGTATTTCATATCGTAGAATAAAACATGAAAATATCTTGAGATATCTTGTGTTCACAGACCTTATTTCAAGCATTTAACCAAAAACTCAATCAAAAAACACATTGACTTCAGGATGATGGAACCGGAAGTGCTAAAAATGCTAACTCGTTTCTGGGTTTGGCCCCTACACCACTCTGTTATGCTCATCAGATGATCGTGCTGAGGCCTACCAGACACTAAAACAGCTGGTGAAAGAGTACCTGGGTCTAGAGGAGCAGGGAGGAGGAGATGACAGCAGCTCAGTAACACCTGACAACAACACCTCAACAAGTGAGCTATTACAGTCCAACTTTGCCATGCACTTAAAGACCCAATGAAATCACTTGACAAGCACTCTTTTTTTTCTTTCCAATGTTGATATTTCACAGTTGAAAGAGAATTATAAAATATACTTTGAAAACATGCATTTTAACATTAGATGTTAGAATAACAGACATGGACTACAAAATAACAGACATGGACTAAAGGCCACAAAACTTAATTTGTTTTCATGGGGTCTTTACATTAAGTCAGTTTTGTCTGCGGAGTGCTTCGCCAGGATTATAAAGGAAATAGTTGTAAATAGTTGTACTCAGTGTGAGGCTGTGGCACTTCACTGCTACAGCCACTGCAGACATCTGTTCACGATGGCCGAGTGCCCTAACCATAACGGTGTTGTAGACGCAACTGGTGAGTTACTGGCAGCCAACACGACAGAGGCCACTGACCTCATGGACTCCTACAGCAGAAACTACCGGAACAAAATCCAGGCCAAGATGACCCCTCAGCAGACCCCAGCAGTAAGTGAGAGCATGTCCAGTGTTATTGATTCTGTTTATATTACATAATTATTGGTTTGATATAATCCACAGTAGCTATCAGGGCTGGGAATAGCAGAACACTTAAGTGAGCACAATATATTTCTGTGAACTTCATAGGAAATGGCTTCCAATCACAGACGCCAGCAGCTGATTCGGGAAGCTTTGAGTGGAAAGAGTCTTGGTGCTTACGCCGAGCTGTTTCAGAGGTAACATAACACTGTCTGTACATTACTCAAAGACTGTGACTGATGAGATAGGACATCACTGTTCCATCCCCAAAACATTGGCTCAATCCAAAATTTAGTGAGCTGCCTTGCTGTCTGCAGAGGCGGCTACCTTCTAAGACATCATGCTAACTCAACTAGAACCTCAAAAGTGACTGATTTGGAATGTTTTTCATAAGGAACAGCTCTGCACACCACAGAAATAATGATTCCAATAGAATTTAGTGTAAGCACGTGGCAAAGCGAATGATGCAACACTGTACTACATTTTTACCATGCACAAATGCAAGACACATGCCACATTTGAATAAGCACATGTAAACAGAATTATAACTTATACTACCGTTCAAAAGTTTGATGTCAGTAATTCATTCTTTTATTCAGCAATGATGCATTAAATTGATCAAAAGTGACAGTAAAGACATTTATACTGTTAAAAGGTTTCTGTTTTAAATAAATGCCTAACTGTCTATTCATTAAAGAATCCTGATGTATCACATTTTCCACAAAAATATTAAGCAGCACAAATGCATATTAGAATGATTTCTGAAGGATCATGTGAAACTGAAGACTATGGTAATGGCTGCTGAAATTCAGCTTTCCCATCACAGGAATAAATTAAATAATAAATTACATTAAAATAGAAAATGTTACAATATTACTGTTTTTACTGTGGGTTTTAATAAAATAAAATTGTTAAGTATAAAAAACATTAAAACTTTGTTTCGAACCCAAACTTTCGAATAATAGTGTTGGTTGAAATAGTAGATATTTAATTAGCTTGAAACTGCTTTTGTGATATTTCAGTGAAAATTTCAATGATGTTTTATTGATAATTAAATTCTGTATTTAGTTTTTATATACTGTTTTTAGTTTTACATGGCTACAATTAAATGGTCTGGATTTGTAACAAGCTAATGTGGTTGTATAAAATGCAAAAAAGTTGTCGTCTCTGCACAAAGCACCACCACAGACTGAGGCTGGTGTGTGTAAACAGTGTTTAACTGACACTGAATGTGTGTTTATGTGTGTGTCACAGGAGTGCACCAACAGCTCCATCATCATTAACCTCTAACTCCCTGC
Source organism: Siphateles boraxobius (assembly GCF_051911475.1). Taxonomy (NCBI): domain Eukaryota; kingdom Metazoa; phylum Chordata; class Actinopteri; order Cypriniformes; family Leuciscidae; genus Siphateles; species Siphateles boraxobius. Next base: position 24,193,501 of record NW_027508799.1, on the reverse strand, counting down.
CTCAACCAGTCCCCTCTTCCTCCTCAGTGCGTCCTGTCGGCCTCGACGGTCATCACCTCGATGAGGACAGCAGGTATGTCACACACACCTTGACATTTTCACCTCTGGCCTCTGACCTGAGCGCGGCAAGACAATTAACCTTTACCCAAAGTCCTCTCCTTGTGTACATCATTTCCCAGGACGTGTTTTATCTTGTAGCCTCTCCCTTTATGTTTATAATCTCCATCTCCATTTTACACACATCCAGGCTCAAATATCAAAGTTTTCATTCCCAGCTCAAAGTTAAAGCATTCAGGTACCTGACATGCCGCAGGCCATCTGGAAGATGTATGTGTTGGAGCACGTAAATGCAGATTTATGACTATCGGTGCTTTTGCCTCTCCCGTGTGTGAGCTTGGGGACTCTAACCAGGCGAGGAAATACAAGACTACTCCTGTGAAATATGCATGTCCCCAAGATATTTAAATACACTGTAATTTAGCTCATTAACAGGAATCCTGGGAGACTTACAGAGCTGCCCGGTCTGCGTGGTGCACCGGCATTTGCTTATTAGCTTGAAGGAAAAAAAGGACAAAACTAATGTGCTACTCCAAATTGTGTTAAACAGTGACTTTTTGTTTCCTCTCCACCAGGGAAAAGCAATATGCAATTGGAGTTTGTTACTTCGCAATCTAGTTATGAATTTTGCTGTGGTCTTTATGAAATCAATTGAAAATGCAGCCTGTATAATCTTGGGAGATCTGTGAGGGGACCATTGCCAACTCTATATTAAAAAATATCTGATGCTAATCAAAACTTCTTAAAACCTGTTTTTAATGGGTGTCTTGAGATGTTTATTTATTCAGCGCGTGTGTGTGTGTGTGTGTGTGTGTGTGTGTGTGTGTGTGTGTGTGTGTGTGTGTGTGTGTGTGTGTGTGTGTGCGTGCGCGCTCGCGGGTACATGTGAGTGTGTTTTTAACTCAATCCCATAGAGAATTAAACATTTCCATATTTTTGTGGCTATTTGGATTTCGTTTCCAATCGAACTGAGGATTGCGGCATAAGGAGACCTTAAAAGTTGTGCCTGTCAGTCAAATTAATCACACTCCCAATAAAATGTTGAAGGCAATACGATTTTTTTTTGTTTTCTCAAAGAAATTAATACTTTTATTCAGCTAGGATGCATTAAATTCAAGTGATAGTAAAGAGATGTTAAATGTTATAAAATATTTCTGTAAATACTATAATACTTATATAAATTACATTTTAAAATATTTTAAATAGAAAAGTTATTTATACACACATATATATAGTGTGTGTGTGTGTGTGTGTGTGTGTGTGTGTGTGTGTGTGTGTGTGTGTGTGTGTGTGTGTGTGTGTGTGTGTGTGTGTGTGTGTGTGTGTGTGTGTGTGTGTGTGTGTGTGTGTGTATAAATAACCTTTCTACTTAAAAATATTTTTATTTTTATTTTATTTATTTATTTTCAGCCTTGGTGAGCATAAGAGACCTCTTTCAAAAACATTAAAAATCTTTTACATTTGATTGGTAATGTATATGATATGTTGATTAATTTATCAAATTAATATATCAGTATTTGCTGAGAAAAGACGTTAAATGAAGTTCATTAAAGACATTAGATTATTGTGGAAGGGGTAGTATGGAATAGACAAAAAGTAAAAAGCCAATCACTGACCTGTAGTATATAGAGCAAACTGTTTTGATGTTGTAACTCTGTCTTTACCTTTCTTAATCTCTCTTTCTCTCTCCATCTCAGTTCTGAGGAATCTCGTGCCAGTTCTGGCCTGTCCATGAGGAGCTCAGCAGGGGCGCTCTCAGCTGAGAGCCCGGCCCGGGGATCAGACACTGGGTCAGGGCCCAACATAGAGCCTTTGGATATATCTATGTTGGGGCAGGACCGGGAGTCTCTTAGAGGTCAAGAGCTCATGTTCCTTTCAGTGCTCATTCTTTATACATTTTAGTATCTAGTTTGTACATCCCTAAAGATGGACATACATAGAGGCTGTTCACACAGAACGCGGTTTTCCATTCCACTACACTTCCATTTCCATCCCATTGTCTTTCAATATAAACATGGACTAGACAGACGTCTTTAACCGTTCCGCTCACAACTTGCATCTTTTGCAGCGTCTCGCGCATGAAACTGTGATGTAAAAACTCGGCGCTCAAGTTAAAAGAAGTTCAACTTTTAAAAAACATGTCTCTAGACTCTGCACTTCTTTTGTTTTCTACTGACCTGGTTCTCTGCGTTCTGTTTTTCATTTTAGAAGGTGTTCGCTTAAATAGTGTAATTTGTTTAAATACTTATGACTACTCATGCAATCACATTAGATTGTCAGTTTATGTGACTAATGGATGTCTGTTGGATCTCTCGCAGGTCACATGGACTCAGGTCTGACCCCTGATGCTCCTCGCTCAGTCTCTGAACGTGTCTCTCCAACACTCCCCTCCTCCCCGGGCCGGCCAGGTGCCAATGTTAAACCAGTCCTGCCGCCCATCCCATCTGGAAGGAAGACCAATGATTCCGGCTCAAAGCAGTAACTGACAGGATCGAGAGCTAAAGAGGGTATAGATCGTGAGATATTAGAACATCTTGTGAGTGTTAGCAACAAAAATAGGTTATTGAAATAAGTTTAATTAACCCCTGAAGCCTCGAGCCAGCTATTCAATAAATGTCAATGAAAGGAACAGCTGTGGTCAGTGCTGAGAGGCAAAAGCAAGCAGGTCATCGGAAAATATGGAGATTCCCATCCTTCATCTGTGTCCTCCAGTGTGAGTGATCTGAGAGGCTGAAGGCTAAATCCATCATCAGCAGATCTAAGCTCTGGAAACGGCCTGAAGGTCTCAAATCCCTGGACACAGGAAATGAGGCAAAAACATGTACAATGGAGGTCACACTTTACATTACTATGTTACAATATATCGTCATATACATTTCTTTTTTTGAAAGAAATGAATACTTTTATTCTGCAAAGGTGCATTAAAATGATCGAAAGTGACCGTCAAATTCAAATATATGCTGTTCGTTTCCCAAAATCCTAAAAAATCAAAATGCATCACGTTTTAAAAAATAAATGAGAAGTAGCGAATCAGAAATATTAGAATGATATTTCTAAAGAAAAATTCAGCATTGTCATCACAGGAATAAATTACATTTTAATTTATATTCAAATTGAAAATAGTTTTTTTAAATTGTAATAATTATTTTTTACTATATTTGTGATCAAATAAATGCAGCCTTGGTGAGCAAAAGAGACTTTCAAAAACATTTTTAAAAAGTTTACCAACCACAAACTTTTTAATGGTACTTAAATTCATTGCGAGTGACTTTGGATGCCAAATGCATAAATGATAGAATATTTTTGCATAAACAGAATTATGTTAACATAATATACGTATGTGTGTCATGAACTTGAGTGGAACAGGAGAGGTTGAAGAGACTCTCCTCCTTTAATTAATGTATCTTACGGCACGATCTGAGACTGAGTAAATATATTGAGGCTGCTGTTTAGGTATCTCGTGACACAAGTTGCATTTAATTTCCGTTTTCATTTGTCATCGGTGTGCAGTGAGCTCGTGTGTACATTATGTACACACACACCTGGCCGTCCATCAGCGTCAGTCCCTCTCACCGGCAGATGTTGCAATGATCTCATAATTCAGAGGCAGTTTCAGACAAGAAGGCTGTGAGAACCCTCGGGCATAACCTATTTAAAGAGACAGTCTTCACACTTTTGCTACCTTATCACTCTCATCTAGATCTCACGACCCCATTGTTGCTTAGTATGCACAGCTGTGATTAACAGCCTTTGAGTCAAGATATCAACTCTTGGTTTCAGTGTGAAAGTACTTGAATCCTGGTGACCTCAATGTAGTTAAAAAAGTGAGTATGTAAAAAATTAATAAAAAAAATGTCGATATAAAATAAGATGAGAAAATAATATTACAGTGAGATATCATTTAATAACATTTGTTAATGTATCAACTTACATTAGCTAACTGTGAGCAATGTATTTTTTTTTACAAGATTTAATCATCTTTGTCAATGTAAGTTAATAAAACACAGTTGTTCATTATTTGTTCATGTTAGTTCACAGTGCATTGACTAATTTGAACAAATACAACATTTAAAAATGATTTAGTAAATACTAATACATGCATGCTACTTATTATTTATTGATAGTTCTTGGTAAGTAATGTAGTTACTTAATGTTGACAAATGACTCCTGATTGTAAAGTGTTTAGTTTTTAAAAAAAATGTTTTTTTATATATTTACAAGATGACGTTGCCGATCTTCTTCCAATTTATCATTCAACTCGTAAAGGTAGCCAATCAGCCACCGCCGGCACACTTTCGTAAGATGACAGAGAATCTCTCATAACCATATTCATGGCGACCTGACCTGACTCATAATTTCCTTCTTTCTATCTTTTCTCAGGACATATCTCCATAACTTGGCCTCTGAAAACCAAGATCATATCTCCGAGAAAGACAAACCTGTCCACGTTATATTATACAGAATAGTGCATAAATCATCTTCTCCACATAGAGATGTGAGAGAGGGAGGGGTAAATCATAGGAGGGCTGCTTAATTTTACCCTTATAGCTCCAAAAACTGTTTGTCAGCTCAAGCCCACAGGGGTCACATTCTGTCCTGCTGTTTGCTGGTGACAGAAAGAAAATCGCTCAGAGCAATCTTGGAGTGATAGAAAATACAGAAGCTCTCGTTTTCAAAAACCTTGAAGAAAATGTTAAAAAGCGTTTCTGTAATATGAATGTGTAGTTTGAACTTTCCAGTTCCAGAAAGTTGTGTAAGAACTTGCAATAAATGATTTCGCACAATTAATGATGTGTCCTTTTAGTTTTTATTGCGTATGAATGTAAACAGGCATCACTTTATCAAACATACAACTAATATCTCACTTTAATCAAAGAATCATTTTAATTTGATATCAAGACATGCAGATATCTATTCAGTGGGTGAATGTTTCACATTCACCCACTGTATCTTCACAGAGTTGTACTAAATTTGCAGCCCTGTTAGTTGCGACCGTTAAACTTTCAGGGAATTGTATTATTTTATTTCGTATTTTGTGTAATTTGTCTAATTAATTATGCTTTTAATAGCCAAGTATTTTCAACTACTCTTACTCAGTTTTGGGGGTAACACATTATAAGTAACATGAGTTACGTAATCAGATTACTTTTTTCAAGTTACTAGTAAAGTAAAGTAAAATTGAATATCTGGGTTACTTTTACCAAATAGGTAACTCAAGTTACTTTGTTTTCCCATGTAATGACAGACAGCTCTCTTGTCTCCATGTTGAGAGAAATCAGAAGTAAGTACAGAGGCGTTCTGTGCGCTGTGTGAACATGATGGATATTGTAGTTCTAGACTAAATGTGAACATGCATTTACTCATCTCACCTGCACAAAAACAGATTCAGTATTCCTCAAAAGTGTATTAAAAAACAATGAAATGCAAACTCAGAATATTACACAAACCTGCAATAATTAAATGTTGGATTACGCAAATATACTTTATGTATTTAATCTCACTTTATTAACCAAATGTCTTTGCTGCTGACCTTCAATGAACCAATTGAACCATACTAAAAAGCAAAAACTATTCTTCTGCAACTCAGAATTTCTTTTTTTTTAGTTTGTTTGAGCTGCGCCCTCTACTGTACACGCTTGAATTCGTAATTCCTTCAGCCTGAGGCTCATTCATTTCACTTTTGGTGAAAATTAAACTTTTTTTGGAGGGTTAAAAAACAAACAAGCAAGCCCAGCCCAGGTGAGACAAATAACCCAAAAGTAACGTAATGCATTATGTTCCATAAAAAATAACGCAATTAGTTACTTTTTTAGGGAGTAACCTTACTTTTAAAAGTAACTACCACCATTTAGTAAAGTATTACCAGCATTTAAATCCATCCTGGAGAATGTTCTTCCAGATTCAGTGCAGATAATGCGTAAAGATTCTGCAGATTTCATCTGAGCGTTTATGTAACTAATAGTAAATCAGTACAGTCAGTTCGTTTACAGAGAGATGGATACTCTGCCTCTCCTTTGGGAACAGGACAGTTTCCTGCACTTAAAGTGAATCAGCTGTTGGGCCCTTTGAAGCCCTTGAACTGGATATACAGTAGAGGCTTTGGAAAAGGGTCCATCTGTCCAGAATAAGGTGTGTGGAAACTTCTGGAAACTCCTAAAACATCCAGGCAGAGTAATTATTATGTGCTGTTGACTGACGCGTATCTGCGGTTCACCAGAAATGAAAAATGTTATTTGTGTCTTCAAATCAATGTCCTCCACAAATGATTCATTTTTAGAGACTGCTAATTTACCATTTAAAATGTATCGTTTTATGTCATTTGATTCCAATGAAGGAATGTACTTGTGTGGTGAAAGGTTAAACTTGTGATTATTTCTAAAAATGTATGTTTCTGTTTCTTGGGTTTGGTCCTGTGTTGTTGTGTTGAGTCAACGTTTAATCTTTAGAGGTGTAGTTAGATTCACCCCTGAGAATTCAGACGTGCTTCTGCTTGGAATCCATGCAGCTCAGTTGTTGTTACCAAGGCAACAGGCTCTCTGCAATGCACCTCCTGTTTGCCTATTTGGAGACAGGAAGCCTGAAGCATTGACTTCATGTGCCAACAGCCCCACATTAATTCCCCCTCATGCTGATGGAAGAAGATTTCTAATACTTTTAATTAGAGGTTACGCTCTCTCTCTCTCTCTCTCTCTCTCTCTCTCTCTCTCTCTCTCTCTCTCTCTCTCTCCCCCCTCTCTCTCTCTCTCGTTCTCTCTCTCTCTCTCATTCTCTCTCTCTCTCTCTCTCTCTCTCTCTCCCCCCCTCTCTCTCTCTCTCTCGTTCTCTCTCTCTCTCTCATTCTCTCTCTCTCTTGTTCTCTCTCTCTTTCTTTCTCTCTCTCTCTCTCTCTCTCTCTCTCTCTCTCCCCCCCTCTCTCTCTCTCTCTCGTTCTCTCTCTCTCTCTCGTTCTCTCTCTCTCTCGTTCTCTCTCTCTCTTATTCTCTCTCTCTCTCTCTCTCTCTCTCTCTCTCTCTCTCTCTCTCTCATTCTGTCTCTCATTTTTGCATTGTCAGATAAACTATAAAAGTTTTGCAACGTGTTAAAGTACTTGTTAAAAGAAAGCTGCACAATGAGGGTTCAGTTTATATTTAAAGCTCCTCTCCATTAGGCAGTGCTTGTTCTTTGAAAGTGGCATGTTGGCACGCACATTTGGCACTCTCCCTGAATATGCTACACTTTGGTCTCCCGGGACTTTTTTTTTTTATGAAAATGCCATGTTTTTGTTTTTTTAAGTTTATATTAACTAATACAAGTATTAAACACATTAAATGTCTGAAATGTCTGTATCCCTCCTTAAATTATGATTTTGGCCTGTCCCACCTCAGGGATTGTGAACCTCCCAACAATTAAATTTAATAAAATCCACCCAATGTTGTAATTGGATGTTCAGTTCATTGTTAAGACAAACTTTTAAATATATAATCCCATTTTGATTAAGTATCAGTAACAAAAAAAAAAAAACTTTGGTCCCAAATAGCTGAGCCCCTACTGAGTGACAGCTTCATTTATGGCTAAATTTGCAACCCTGTTAACCGTTTGTGGAATTTATTTATTTATTTATTTAACTGTTTACAGTATGATTAATGTTTTTAAATTTTTTTTTATTCTTACCATGTTCTCTTTTTGGTGTTTCATATAATATTTTATTTTATTAAATAAATAAATTGTTTACAGTATGCTTTATATATTTTTTAATAATGTTTACTCGCATGTTCTCTTTATTTTTATTTTATTTTTTTTATTTATGTATTTAATGATTATTGTTTACAATATTTCTTTATAAACTTGATAAACCTTTTGGTTGACAATTAATGTTTTCAGAAGCTAAAGCACATACAGTGCCTGAAATGTGTTTAAAACTTCTGATCCAGGCCCTAATATGTATCATATTTGTGGAAAGTGCACTTGCTTTGCACGATGAATGAGAGCAAAGAAAACTTCGGATGAAGGTCATTGTTCATGTCTCTCTCATTCACTCTTCCTGTCTATATTTGCATCTGTTCTGCTAACCAACAGCAGATCTCATGTGGACCAGGACGCCAGCTGGCCGAAGCTTTTCCCTTTATCCCGGGCAAAGCTTTACTACAGCTCATAAATGCAGTGCTGCTTTTTAAACGCAGCATTTAATGTCTGATGGAGAGCAGCTCGGCCGATGTTATCAGGCTTGTTTAACAGGTTTATTTATCACCCTTTGATCGAGCATCCAGGATCGCTGTTTCTCAGCTCTCTATGTCCTCTAAACACAAGCAAATGTGGAATCTAAAAAGCCCAGCATGCCTTTCCAGACCATCCGCACTCTGGCTTTAAGTTGAGGGATCGTGTATCTAGAGCACATGGGCTTCTATAAATTATACCTTTAGTACAGTTACAATAAAATCCGGAGCTCAGAAGCAAAACTTTATCATGCCAGTATTCTAAAGACAGTCTGATGTACTGTATGCATAAAACCCTAAAAGAAACATATATGCTGTATTTGCATTGTTCAAATCGTATGTAATCTCTCCTGTACAGTATCCCTCAGGCCCAAACCCCATCAGATGTGACTCCATAGGCCTCAGCGTGCCATACACCAAACCATACCCTGCCTGTGCTCTTTGTGGGATGATCACTTGCACCGACCCTGCAGACACACAGATAAGTGACATTTGACATTCCTCTCCATTCACACTGTTTACATTCCTTTCGAGCGAATGGGGATGATGACAGCATAATGTAGTTTTACAGTTACAGTATCTAGGTGTTTATGTTTGAGTGATTATAGCCTCTGTTAATAGTGGGGGTGTGATTGTTGTTTATTGGGCTTTTGATGAAGGATGAAGAGGAAGGAGTTATGTACAGCGGGTAGATTAGTACATACTTGAGATCACACAGGTATCACTGGAATGGGTGGTAGGCTATGTCAGACTTTCGCATCTCAACACTCAAAAACGGCTGCAAAGTTACTTAATTATGTGGTAGTATTCTTAAATAAAGGCTACAACAGGCCTTGAGTTGAAACCATCATTTCTAGCACAATTTACTGCCATGCTAGAAACCCAAAAATGGAAATTTCTTCTGCTGAACACAAAAGAAGATATTTTGAAGAATGTCGATAACCAAAGAGTTGTGTGGCCCCACATTGACTTCCATAGTATTTTTTTTTTTCAACGTCAATGGGGCCAGTCAACTGTTTGGTTTCCCATATTCTTCAAAATATCAGCACTTCAGCACTATTCGTTAAACCTTGCCTCCTCACTGAATATTGTCAAACTTGGCTACACAGGAGTTTTCTCAAGCCATCTTCTAAGCATTCCTCAGGTCTGTGTTTCTCCTCTCCCAGCGGCTGGTTAGGCCATCAGTGGCTCCTTCTGGTACACCGATTCTGCTTTCTTTCATCTGTAACTCTGCATTATGGCTTGTTAGGGTCCATCCTGTCTCTCCTTGCCCATTGTTTTCCTCATTGCTCCTCCTCTTCCTTTTGAGATTTATCATTGGATACTTTTCAGAAGCTGAACGTGTGTGGGAGGCGCAGACATTGGCGGGTCGAGGGGTACGTTTTCGGAATGGATCTGGCCATGTGTGCATCTCTAAACCATATGGAAACTCCACCTCCCCCTTTGAGACAGACGCTGATTCTTACCTACACTCAATGATAATTATTTGTTTCTGTTTCTGTAAATGTTATAGTTGCTCTACCAACAAGACTTTCAGTTTGCTATCATAGAACTATAATTTTTTTTACAATTTATTTAATTATATTTATAATATTTTATTAATTATAATAATTTAGATACAAAATTTATTTAAAATTGCTAATAATTATTAGATAACATAAATTTTTCACATTTTGTTATTTTGCAGCATTTGATTTACATTGACAAGACATAAAACCTCCAAAAGCTGATCTGAAACACACTCACATTGGTCCTGGATTTATTATTGTTGAGCCCTGTGCTCGTTTATTCTTTATCACTGCATCTGGATATCAGTGGTGTAGTAGATACAGTGTATATGAGTGTATGTTTGCTTATGTAGGGAGAAGACACTGGATTTCGCTGTTGGGAAATTTAGGGCTTGTCCCTTCTTGTGGGTTTCTACTCTTTGCCTGAGTGAATGTGAGAGATGGCTGCATTCCTGCTACAATAAATGTGTGCATGGTTTTGATATTCAGTAAAGCATAAATCAAGCCTGAGTTCAAAGACTGGCCTCATTAGACATCTGACTGTCTGAGAGCCTGTAGCTTGCAGACTGGAACGTGTGTGTGTGTGTGTGTGTGTGTGTGTGTGTGTGTGTGTGTGTGTGTGTGTGTGTGTGTGTGTGTGTGTGTGTGTGTGTGTGTGTGTGTGTGTGTGTGTGTGTGTGTGTGTGTGTGTGTGTGTGTGTGTGTGTGTGTGTGTGTGTGTGCCGTGCGTGTGCCGTGCGTGTGTGTGTATGTGTGTAAATATGCAATTTAATTGTAAATATAACCAAAAAGCTTCTGGTAAAGTGTGGATTGAGGTGTTTAACAGATTTTGACTCTTCAACTTCAGGTTATATGAGTGTGTCATTGGCCTTTACTTTGGCCTATATTTTCTGTGAGACTCAGTGGCTTCTTTGCCTTATGGAATAATAGCTGATGGAAAGGATGGGCTTCTGGATCAGGTCCAAAAGAGGCACCCTAACCTGCCTGGACCATGTGCAACTAGATACTCTTGGTTTCAAGTGTTCTTTTATGGCCCTACTGGTGGCCGTATAGTATTTAATGATCGACATACTGTAAAACAAATAGTCTTAGCAGCACATAAGGATTGATTACATATTCATGAACTAACCAAGCAAGGTATGAAAGAAACTAGTGCACGAGTCTCAAACTACTGGGCCAAATGTGGTCCTTAAAGTTTATCTTTAAATCTGGGATGCAAATTAATGTAACCTGAAAATGCAATGGTTTTTAAACTGGAGTCCAAGAACCTCCACAGTGTCTCAAAAGAGTGCTAGGGGATCCATCCATCCATCCATCTATCCTCAATCCATCCATCCATCCATCCATCCATCCATCCATCCATCCATCTATCCTCCATCCATCCATCCATCCATCCGTCCTCCATCCATCCATCCATCTATCCTCCATCCATCCATCCATCCATCCGTCCTCCATCCATCCATCCATCCATCCGTCCTCCATCCATCCATCCATCCATCCGTCCTCCATCCATCCATCCATCTATCCTCCATCCATCCATCCATCCATCCGTCCTCCATCCATCCATCTATCCTCCATCCATCCATCCATCCATCCGTCCTCCATCCATCCATCCATCCATCTATCCTCCATCCATCCATCCATCCATCCATCCGTCCTCCATCCATCCATCCATCCATCCATCCATCTATCCTCCATCCATCCATCCATCCATCCATCCATCCATCCATCCATCTATCCTCCATCCATCCATCCATCCATCCGTCCTCCATCCATCCATCCATCCATCCTCCTCCATCCATCCATCCATCCATCCATCCATCCATACATACATACATACACACATACACACATACACACATACACACATACATACACACATACATACATACATGCATACATACATACATGCATGCATTTATTTTTTGGAATTTAAAAAAAAATCCATTTCATTCTACTTTTATTCTGAATACATGTTCATATAAATATTAAAAATGTATTTCAATTTAATATTTTATATCTATATTAAATATCTAAATAAATAAATAGAACTTTTACAGAATTTTAATTTTTTACTATTTCATTCTGCTTTTTTTAAATTTTATTCAAGTTAAAAGATAATATTTTATAGTATATCTATATAAAATATATAAATAAATTAAAAAACATACATACATACATACAAAAGATTATATTTTTTTATATATTATAATTTGTTTATGTTTTTGTACAGAGACAATATAAAAGGTAAATTCTTCAATTAGGAAACAATATGTTGTCTTTTAATGTCACAATCAATATTTTTCTCACATTTTTTTATATATATATACATACAAATAAGTAACTGCCATTATATTAGTGACAGTGTCCCTCACAAGTTTTTATTTACCATTTATGTGAATAAATTGCTATTTTTTTATGTTTTTTATCCATTCAAATCACATCTGAGCATCACATCAAAGCTATGTCGTGATGTTTCTGGTCTCTTAATGAGGCAGATACCTGCCTGATCGGGAAGGAGGAAATTACATTGCAGAAATACAATCTCAGGCATAATTAGTCCACTAAGCATGCAGTGCACTACGTGTGAGAAAGAGATGAGTGGCTCAGCACCAAAAAGATCAGTCCATGCACCAATAACTGTATTTAGTTAAAGTGCATGATTGGACTTTAAAATAATTTTATTTTTTTAACTCAGCCAACTGGCCCCTGATGGAGAATATAATTTGGGTTGAAGACACCTAGTGCAATACTGTGTGTGTGTGTGTGTGTGTGTGTGTGTGCGTGCGTGCGTGCGTGCGTGCGTGCGTGCGTGTGTGTGTGTGTGTGTTCACTCACTGTGTGTGCGTGCGTGTTCCAAACAGACAGACAAAGGGCACATTTTTTTGTGTTGGTTTTAACTGTCATTTGGAGGCAGTGGGTGTGTTTTTTGTTGCTGATGAGCACATCGGCATACTTTAGGCCTTGTGGATTGAGGTGGGCACTGTGCCAAATATCTACCAGCAGGGGATATGTATCTTTCTGATTGCCGTGGGCAACAAGTCTTAGATTTCCTGGATAAAGACAACTTACCAGTTGTGCCAGAGACCACAGACATGCACACGCACAATTGTAATATCATATTCATATCCCCACCATATTCCACAGCTCTCCTTCTTTCTTCTCTCTGTTGACACACTTCCATAACTTTAAATGAGGCACTTGTGTTTATATTACATCAATCAATACTTTTTCCCCCCAAAAGCAAAACTCAGACAGGCGCATTATTTAAACATGGACTTTAACTCATTCCACATCAAAAACACAATTAAAGTGGAGTTGGAATGGCCCTGCAGGGCAGAATAATGAACTGTTTGAGCCATCGGAGCACAGAAAATGTACTTATAATTAAGATTTCAGCATTGCATTAAATCTATACATCATCCAATTGGATTGTATTTCTCCCAGGAGCATGCGAAGCAATAGCTATTTATTATTCATAACTGCTGAAAACATGAAAACAGTCTTTTGTGGTGACACGAGGTCTATGATGGAATCATGGTATACAGACACAAAAGGTGACAGCCAATGAAGAGAGGCCTCAACTAACATGCCTGTAAAAACAAGCTAACGTACCAAAGGAGCAATTACCCATCATGTCAGTGATGTTTTTACAACACCGTGTCAGAAACTCAGCCCAGCCCTGTGAATTCCTAATGTATGACCGACAGGAGAGATTTCTTTGCTTTTCGCTGTTTCTCTTATACTCATCCCTGCGTACATTGTTGTTTTTACTCAAGCCTAAAGCTTGAATTTAATCAAAACGCACTTCAGCTGCAGTATGAGCTACTTTGGGGTTTTGTATGCATTCAAAAAAACAGCAATTAGCAGCTAGTTTTAAAAGACAAGCCTGGTTAATATTTCCCAGGCTGATTAGCCATTATCAGCTTTGTTCAACATGTATTCCTCAATGCATTTAATTGCTTGATAATGCAGTAACAGCACCATTATCGTACAGTTTAGTTGTGAAACTGGTCTAAAACTATTTCCAACACAGAGCTAACCTTGCTAAAATAGTTCTTGAAAATATTAGGTCTCAAATGTTCTTTGCTGGTGGGCATTTCTTACAGCAATCCTATTACTTTCCATAATTTCACTGTAGCACCGTCTGCATTGTGAGTTCAATCAGTCAATCAGGTAAAATGTACTGTACAATCAGTCGGTTATTATTGCAAAATGAACACATGCAGAGCGATCAGGGTCTGGATTAAACACATATGTGGGTCTTTATCGTCCAGAACGGGTTTATTTTTGTGATAATGGCCAGCTGACTGTGCATTATTTGTCTTATTACATGCTACTTACCAAATAAATACAGAATTGACATAAACTATTGGTTTGAGATAAAGTCGGGAGAGGAGGAAGAAAAAAATAACTAGAACAGTATATGAAAATTATTTGCCAATCAATAACACGCATTAGTGTTCATATATACAAAGATTTTACCACAGAATGCTGTAACTGACCAATCAGAATCAAGGATTTCAGAGAAACACGTAAAATATCAAGGCTAGAGCATGCAGGTTTGCTTGATACTAAATCATTATTTTTTTAAACTTTTGACTGTAGATGGCAGACACTAAGTTGAAAATGTTGGGGTCGGTAAGGTTTATTTCATTTTTTGAAAGAAAACTGTTATGCTCCTCAAAGCTGCATTTGTGTGATCAAAATACATAAAAACAGTAATATTGTGAAATATTATTGCAATTTAATGTAACTGCGTCCTATTTAAATATATTTTAAAATGTAATATGTTCCTGTGATAGCAGAACTGAATTTTTAGCGTCATTACTTCTGTCTTCAGTGTCACATGATCCTTCAGAAATCATTCTAATATGCTGATTTTCTGATTAAGAAGCTTTAGTTATTGTTATCAGTTTTGAAAACAGTACTGTTTAATATTTTATTATTAGAATTAATTAAAAAAAAAATTAATTAAAAAAATCTTACTAACACCAATCATTTGAAATGGGTGTGCAAGGTTTTAAGTGCAAGTATTCTTCAAGCCTGACAATCTTATGATTTTTATGTAAAGTGGTCTAAAAAGCTTTCGGATGTGATGAAAAAGCTCCCAAAGCCAGTTTACTCAAATCTAATCTACAATCTCTTTTTTCTTCCAGTCTTCCCATCCCTCTTTTTCATTGGTTTTTTCGCCTCTTCATCCCTGCAGACACCCACAGTCATGAGGATTTATGGCTCTCTTGGCGTCCTATAGATAGAGCTGACCCAGTGGCCAGAGAGGTCCTGAGACATGAAAGCCTGACCTTACTGTGCCCAGCAGGCCTCTGCACACCTGTGGGTCGGCCAGGAGGACACTGGGAATCAATTTCTCTCTCTCTCTCTGTCCTTCCTCTCATTCAATGCCTTTTTCATCTGTAACTTTAATACCCGCCTTTGTAGCATCTCTCTAGGGCTACCTGCAGGGATTGTCCATTACACGGTGAGTCACACTGTTTTTCAAAACTCTGAGATTTTGTTTTGGACTCCAGGTAATTCCATAAATTGTGCTATCATCCTTGGCCAATGTGAGACTAAATGTAAGGTCCATTTAATTTTATTTCACATTTTGGTGCAATTAATTATTTTTTATTTAAGCATATTAATTTATGCATATTTATTATTGATATTTGATTTATATAAAAGATAATATATAAATATAAATATGATTATATCCAAAATATTTTGTATTATATACAAATACATTCTTCTACATGTATGCAATTTTCTTGAGTGTTTTTTCCCTTTTTTCTCTCCATGATGGCCCCATACCTGACCTTTGACCTAGTTTTTTTTAGCTTGTCAGGTCTGTGTATGTGAATGGGACTTGCTGAATTATAGTGTGTCATGAGTGACAGCTGGCAAGAACCAATAAACTCCATCCCTGCATTCCTGCAGAAGACCATTAAAGACCTGTCGCTTTCTCTGTTCAAACAGGGAAGTTACTGTGTTCTAACTCAGCTCTTTGGGAAGGCATGCGACCAGCTCAGAGGTCTGGCTGTTTTATTTGTAAGATCTAAAAACCCTGGTGCTACATGTTCTCTGTGGAATAAGTCCACCTTTTTGACCCCAACTTCTGCTGCTGCTTTTCAAAAGTCACATTTGGGAGGTCTCATGTACTTCTACAATAATTGGAAATGCTTTTTTAAAAGTACCTAATTTTGTCCCAAATGTTTACAGAGGCAAAATTTAAGGAAGGTTTTTGTCACAGCTTGTCTTGCAACGAAAGAAGAGATGGTCAAACAAATGTTTTTTTGGTCAAACAAACAACACACGATAATCTAAAACCATAGGAGAAAAAGAAACCGCAACAGCTAGTCACAAGCAAAGACAATACAGGACCGAGGATGGAACAAAACTGAAGGCTTAAATACACAGGCTAATTGATGAACCAAGCAAGATGAAGGTGAACATAATCAATTAATAAATCAGAGACAAAGGACATAATCAGAAACCAAGGAAACCAAGCAAACGGGAAATAAACACAGGGAAGAATCCTAAGGAATCTCAACATAAGAGTCTATAACAGAACAAATACCTGACAGTTTGTGGATTGTCTGTATTTTGGCCATTACTTTTTTGTAATGCAGTGATTTTAATTTTTGATTTTAAACTTGCTACAGGACTTTTTAATGTCATGATGCTGCTCAAGTGACTTTGATGCAAGACCTCAAAACATTAACAATATAAAACAAAGTCAGTTACCAAGGATAATGTTGCATATTGTTTATATGAAAATTTTGCAACAAACGTTTAACCACTGAAGAATCATTTGAAATTCAGAATGAATAATAAAAAATAAAAAACCCAGACAAACCTCTTTACAAAGAACCAATTGTCTTTAACTCGGTTTGTGCCTAAAAACATTATGTGGAATTATCTTCATTTTCTTATTTGCTGCTCTCTCTTTCTTACTTTTTTTTCACTCTCTCTCCCCATCCATCTTCTTGCCGTAACTGTGAGCCAACCTGTAGCTCTTCCACACCCCCTAAACTTTCCCCTTTAGAGGTATTTGCTTCATTCATTCACTCTCTCTTTCCCTCACACACCCTTTAGCTCTCTTGGATTCTCACACCCCTCGTCCTGGGACAGTGTACTACAGCGTGTGGAGTCCCGTAACCTGTGCTTGGATTGTATTATTACCTGACGGATCTCCAGTGGACTGGGTCTGTTTCCCGTGGACAACAGTTTTGCATTCGAGAGGAGGATCATGGTGCAGGGGACAGTGGGACAGTGGGAAAGGTGAGAGAGGGTCTCTGTATAAACTTTGCAGCCCAATGCCTCACAATGCAGAAAGCTGTATATCTATCTAGCTCACTGCCAAGTTTCTTTCTCTCGTTTTCTTTTTCTTGCACACTCTGGATGTGGGCCATTCTCTCAGAGTTTCTAAGCCAGCACTTCTCAACTAGTTTTGCTTCAGGATTTAGACTTTCTTCGACATCAAGTGACAATCCATCTCAGCAGAATGAATATTTAATCTAGTTTGATTTGTATTTTCTTTTACCCTGTGTAGTTTGGTGCATGGTTTTTGAGTATGAAGCCATCCCATGCAACCTGTCTATGTTGCCATGCGTCTAATTTGGCTAGCTTCAACAGAATGACTCTAATATAAATTTACTCTAAAATATAGAGTTCGATTGGGTGCATAATGTTTTCTCATCCTTTCAAAGATGAGATCTTCCCAACGCTATCTCACGACCAATTCGTACGAATTTGTACGAGTGATTAAAAAAGGTCCAGATTTTTTAACAAAAATCTTACTAATTCGTACGAGTGAGGTCGTATGAATTCGTAGAAATTAGCCACCTCTTAAAATTCATACGAATTGCCGTGAGATCGGGCTAGATCTTTCCCACTCACCCCGACCCAATAAAAACAGACCTGCGGCCCATTTTAGGGTCATGACCCTTAAGTTGGGAACCACTGGTCTAAGCTACTGGAATTTTGCGTTTTGAAGTTCATTTTCTCAAACATCTACTGATTAGAACTGGTATAATTTGACCCAAGTTCATTTATTTGTTTAATGCATTTTTTGATTAGGTAATTGTGGAACAAAATTTAAGACTCAATCCACCATGTGCCGTTCCACTCCATTTACCACTGCGTCTGAAGGCTTCAATAGCCCTGCTAATGCAACTAAAAAGCCTTGAACAAAATAATAGAGTGTGTCTGTGATGCCTCCAGTCTGATAGCTTATTCCTTTATGCACAGGCTTTTACACGCCCCTCGAAGTTGAACGGCACTCCGGCTTTAGTCGTACGTACTGCCATAGATGAGCCGCATAGTCACTTCATCACTGCACGTTGGTGAGCAAGCGAGTACTGAGAGTATGCGTATGGACATTTGCACTACAACAGATGTTTTGTGAGGACATTCCTCCCAGTATCTTAAAAACATTCATCGCTGAAGCGTCATTTAAGGATGTTTGGCTCATCTCATGAATGGCCGCTATTGAATTTTGTGTTCATGTTTGATTTTGTGCATTCACCATTGTGCTCCATGCAACAGTTGCGTGGACTTGTTGAATTGGCATTTCTCCATGTGTGCACTAGTGCATTTTTGGACGCTTTTAAGAAATGTAGTTTAAATGTGCGCTTAACTCTTAATTTAGAGCACACAGATAATCTCCTGTGAAGTGACCGTATGCAGAAACGGCTAACAAACAGCAGGGCTTGTAGAGAGAGCAAGAAGAAGAATTGGGTTGGCTCCTGTACCTTTACAATCCTTTAAAGTGTGCAATCCAGCTGCACACTCACCTCTCCGGTCGGCCTGCGCTTGTGAGATTACATTCTCTGTATGCTGTATCCAAGTTGCTGTTCGGCAGACATAAAAAAATATATAGCTTGAGTCAAAGCGGTCGCACCTACCTGTCGACACGTGGGCGCGAATTATCACTCGTTCAATCAGATTCATTCATAAATCGCACAATCAGACGGCAGTCTCCAAAGTGCAGCAATTCAAAAAGTCTTATCTGCCCCGTCCAGAGAACCGGAGTCCATGTAAAGTCATGTAAACTAACTCTGGTACAGAAGTGCTTGAGGTTACATGCTCGAACAGGACTGAGTTTGAGTGGTATGTGCAGAGTTCATGGCCACAAAGTTTTTTGATGAAAAATCTGACAGCGTTCCACTACGTCTGATAGGAAAATGTGCTTTCTGTGCTAACTTTGTATGCCAAGGGCTGCTTAGAAGTGTCTTTCGTGATGATATAAAGTTTTAGCACTACCGTATGTAAAAATGCTTTATAGACTCTTGTGCATCCCAGGGAAGTTTGTTAAAGTCAGTGAACCCTTGTAGCTGCATTAATTTTGTGGACTGTCAGACTCGTTCCCTGCACATTAGAGATGGCAGTTGTGCAGTAAACCATTGCATTTGGATGGCTGTTGTTCCTGCACAGCTTGACAGTGCTGTCTGTTGGTTGACCAGAGACTCGCTAGTCGTAAATATTCCCTACTGGTGTAACCCGACAAAGCCATAGCGGTTCTGTGCGAGATCATTGATTCCATATGGTATGTAGTTAGTTAGCAAAGTATTTGGAATGACAGTATTTATTTGGAGAAGAGGCTGTTCACCTGTCTGATGCCTCTGGATTTTGTATGGTGATACAGTTTGGGATTAGTCCTGATTTCAAAGGGTGAAGAGATTTTGCCATAGTTAAAGCTTCTCAGGTATTAGGAGATTTTATTTTCAATTCTGTGTTCTGTTGGTCCAGGATTTACAACAACTCAACTTCAGGAGAATATGGAAGTCTGTTTAACGTCACATTGTGAGAAATAAAGTCACAATCACAAAAAAAGGTAACCCATATTTAGAATTCGTCCTCTGCATTTAACTCATCCAAGTTAGTGCACACACATTAGGAGCAGTGAGTAGTGAAAACACACAAACACGCAAATCGTGGAAGCACACAAATCCAGAGCAATGGGCAGCCATTCTTGCTGTGGCGCAATTGGGGATTAGATGCCTTGCCCATGGGCATCTCAGTCATTTCCTGCCGGTACTGAGAATCAAACTCACGACCTTTGGGAAATAAATACGGGTTATAGTCACATTATACAATATTAAGTCACAGTCACAAGAAATAAAGTCACAATTGTGATATTTACAGTAAATTCAGAAATATAGTTGCAATTAGGACCTATAAAGTCACATTGTGAGATATTAAGTTACCTTTATGACAGTCACACTGTGAGATATTTAATTTACAATTTTGACATTGACCCCTGGTTTTACAGACTTAGTGAATAAAGTCCTGGGACTAGACTTTTAAGCCTAGTCCCAGACTAAAATGCATGTTTTATATATTTTATATATTTTAAGATATGCAAGTTGCTTTCAGTTAAAACAGCTCAAATATGCATTTTAGTGTGGGACTATAGGCTTAAGCCTTGTCTGTGAAACCGGGGGATAAAGATACAGGTAAAAAGCTAATTTTACTTTCAGATAAGTGAGTATTTTAGTGATAATGGAGAAGTTACATCAATGAATTGGTGTCCTTGAGGGGAAACTCATCCACCTTCTTAAAAAATCTAGAACCTTCAGTTCTAGAGGCAGATTGTACTTTTTTTTTCACTGCAGTTCTCACCTTACTCTCTAGACCACACACAGACATAAGTAATGATGAAAAGTCTTGGTGTCTTTCACAAAGGTCAAGTTTGTTGTGACACTTTGACCTCAATGTCAACTGCCTTGTGTGGTGATATAACCTGCTAATAAGGTCAATTAATTGTTTTTGTACTCTTGGGAACAACGATGTGTGAAGATGCACTATGAATATATAAAAAAATAACAAGTTTGATTAATGCTGTTGCCTAGATGCTTAAGGTTATTCATATCACAGTTCACAAAGTTAACACATAGAAGGACTTGTCATAATCTAAACATGTAGACATGTATTTTTTTTTTATGAGAACCCTGCTAAAAAGTCCAACTAAGCAAACTTACCATGAACACTTAGCTGGTAAAGCTGACCGAACAAGGAAGTCTTTCTAGTTAAGCTAGTTCACTAGCATAAATGATGATGGGCAGCTGGTGTTTGTCATTATTTACTTGTTCAAAACCAGTTTGACTTTCTTTCTTAAATATAGAACACAAATTTTTTATTTATTTTCCATACATAGTTCGTGAATAATGACTGGCCTAAAATTACAACAACAAAAAAAACCTGAAAGCATGATGGTTCCTATGACATACATACACATGTGTTGTAATATAGTTTTCTGAAGACATACAACAGCTTTTTAAGGAACAGAGTGCAATACTATTTAAAAGTTTGGGGTCAATATTTTTGCACAAATTCTCACCAAGCTGCATTTATTTTAATCAGAAATACAGTAAAAATTGTAACATTGTAAAATATATTTGCAATTTAAAACAAGTCTATTTTAAAATATTTTAAAATGTAATTTATTCCTGTGATGATAAAGCTGAATTTCAGCATCATTACTCCAGTCTTCAGTGTCACATGATCCAACTGAAATTAGTCTAATATGCTGATTTGCTGCTCAAAGAACATTTTTATTCTTATTATCAATGTTAAAAACAGTTGTGCTGCTTAATATTTTGTGGAAACTGAAATAAATAGTTTTTTCAGGATTCTCTGATAAATAGAAAGTTCAAAAGAACAGCATTTATTTGCGATAGAAATATTTTGTAACATTTTAATTAACTGTCACTTTTGATCAATTGTGCAAATGTTGCAACTAATTATTGGGACCTTCCAGTATATGGAAGAACAACATGAAAATCTGGATACAATTATCATTCTTTTTACTGTACATATTATTATTGTATTACTATTTTTTTATTGTCCTCTGTTAAATGTAATCCTGACATCCTGAGACGAATAAACTTAAAAGAATAGCATTGTGCAGTACCTTAACCTTAAACAATTCTCTTTTATTTGAATAATACCTGTCTCTATCTGAGAGCTATTCATTTCTTAACCGGCGCTCAGCGGGCCTGCACAGCCATATCTGACAGGATAAATGTGCTGGATTATACAGGAGATTTTCAGCGAAGATTCAGCGATTACATTGACTCTGCTAACAGAATAGATCAAAATGATTATTCTGAATGTGTGTATATGCATATGTATGACAATACTGATCTCGCTCTTCCTCTGTCTTACAGATAAAAGGGAGAGAGCATAGCAGCTAAATAAATTGGAGAACAAGCCCGTCTCAGGACATCAGTCCAAGGAAGAGGATCTGCCGGCATAGAGATAAAGAGGGGGAGGACAGGAAACGAAAGAGAAAGTCAGAGGACGAGAGAGAGAGAGAGAATGGGATATTGCGGCATATGGATCTTCCTCTTGTCCCTGTCTCTCTCCCATCAAAACGCCACTGCAGAGGCTGAAGGTAGACTGCTGACTCATACTTTATCTACATGCGATAGGGCCTCTTCAGTCCCCAGTGAACTGCCAATATCACGCCCTTCAATCTATCACACTCTGAAAAATGTTGCAGGCAAGGTACAAAATTAACATTCACCAAGCATTAAATGCTCAAAAAAAAAAAATATATATATATGTAGGTGAGTAACTAAAATTGAGTGACTTTCAGAATACGCAAGAATGACATCCAACCCTTTGCGTTTGGATGTGAACGATTTGAAATAAGTCAGGGATGTCCGTTCCTGCTCCTGGAGGGCCACTGTCCTGCAAAGTTTAGCCCCAATTCAAATAGAACATCTGAACCAGCAAATCGAGGTCTTACTAGGCATACTAGAAACTTCCAGGCAGGTGTGTTGAGGCAAGTTCAAGCTAAACTCTGCAGGACAAAAAGAAAGAAAACTTCCAAAAGAATGAAAGAAACATTAGACTTTCAATGTTTTTAATTCACTTCATGATTTGACTAGCATCAAAAAAAGTTTTTTGCATACATTGCGATTTCTTTTACTTTCGCACTCTACAATTTCATATAAAATATTTTTAAAACAATATACAGTTGTGGTCAGAATTAATGACACCCCTAGTAAATATGATAAAAAATGGCTGTAAAAAATAAATCTGCATTGTTTATCAAAGAATTTGCAAAAATCTAGCCTTTCATTGAAAATGAGATAATTGAAAGTCGGGGCGGGGGGATTACTTTACGAAATAAATGTTTTCCTCCAAAACACGTTGGCCACAATTATTGGCACTCCTAGAATTTTTTATTGGCAAAATATCTGAAGTATATTCCCATTAATATTAAGTAGAAAGTGGCTGTAAGAAAATAGCTAAATAATTGAAAATCCCCATTTTGACCATCAGGGGCAATAATTAAGAAGTTCCAATCAACTAAAGATGTTACGAATCTGCCAGGAAGAGGATGTGTGTCTTATTGTCTTAATGTACAGTGAGGAGGAGAGTTTGAGTTGCCAAATGCCCTCAAGGATCACAGATGGAGAATTGCAGAGATTAGTTGAGTCTTGGGGTCAGAAGCCTTTCAAAAAAAAAAAAAAAAAAAAAAAAAAACTACATCCCCACATGTTGTTTGGGATGGTTTTAAGAAAAATCCTCCTCGCTCCTCCAAAAACAAACTACAGCAAATTAATTTGTCAGACACGACTGGAACTTCAAACGGCACAGGGTTCTGTGGTCAGATGAAACTAAAAAAGAGATTTTTGGCAGCAAACACGATAGATGGGTTTGGTCCACACAAGGATAAAAAGGATCTTTAAAGGGATAGTTCACCCAAAAATGAAAATTCTGTAAGTAATTACTCACCCTCATGTTGTTCCAACCCCGTAAGACCTTCGTTCATGTTCGGAACAATAATTAAGATATTTTTGATTAAATCTGAGAGCTTTGCCCCTTTCACACAGCGCGTTGACCCCGGGAAATTGTCGGGAAATTGCCAGAGCGACTTCTGTGTAATCGCAAACACGACCCGGGATTGATGCCGGGATCGATGCCGGGTTGGGGACCTAGTAACATTGCCGGGATCAGTCACGGAACGCTCGCTGTGTGAACAAAAGCCGTAATCAATGCCGTGTCGTAATGATTACGCTGAAGTGAAGTAAAAGCAGGCTAGTGAAACGGTACGTAATGCGCTAGTTTATGATCAAATCAGAGAAAAAAATGCACGAGCGAGAGAGAGCGAAATCGCAGCTCATAAGCAAACTATAGACGCTGCTGAGACATTACATGTCACATCGATGTCACGTGTCTTTACGGGATTTATACAGGTTGTGTGTGAACGCACTCTCTGATTCCGGAAAATCACTGGCAGTGTGAATGAAACCAAAATCAAACGAACCCGGGTCAAATCCCCAGTCACTTTATCCGTGTATTTTCCGCAATCTCTGTGTGAAAGGGGCTCTGGATTACTCCTCCATAGGCTTCTTAAGGGATGGAAACTTGCCAGCCCCGAAAAGTTATTAAAGACATTGTTAAAATAGTCCAAGTGACTACAGTGGCTCAATCTTAAGTTTAACAAGCGAGAATACTTTTTGTGCGCAAAAACAAACAAAAATAACGACTTTATTTCAACTATTCATTTCCTTCTCTGTGGGCCTCGAGTCAGTTAATGTGGTGTGATTCCGTAGTGCTACGTCACACGTAGGCTCACTATTGGCCGACGCTGGTCATGTGTGTGATGCGTGTGACGTACAACAACAGTAGCTCTACGCTATTACACTAGTGAACTGACTAGAGGCCCACAGAGAAGAAAATGAATAGTTGAAATAAAGTCGTTATTTTTGTTTGTTTTTGCGCACAAAAAGTATTTTTGTCACTTGATAAACTTAAGATTGAGCCACTGTAGTCACTTGGACTATTTTAATGATGTCTTTAATAACTTTTCGGGGCTGGCTAGTTTCAATCCCTTAGAAGCCTATGGAGGAGTGATCCAGCTCTCAGATTTCATCAAAAATATCTTAATTCGTGTTCTGAAGATGAACATAGGTCTTACGGGGTTGGAACAACATGAGGGTGAGTAAATACTGACAGAATTTTCATTTTTGGGTGAACTAACCCTATAATGTTGTGGGCGTATTTTTCTGTTGGAGGTCCTGGACATCTTGTTCAGATACATGGCATCATGGATTCTATCAAATATCAACAGATTAAAAATCTAAACCTGACGGCTTCTGCTAGAAATCTTATAATGGGCCGTGGTTGGATATCGGTACAACAATCCAATAAAACCCATCAAAATCATCACAAAAATGTTTTACGGAGCACAAAATGAAGCTTCTTCCATGACTGTCCCAGTTCCCTGACCTGATGAGTGGAGTGAACTGAAGAGAAGAAGCACCAACATGGATCTGGGAATCTGAAGGACCTGGAGAGATTCTGTATGGAGGAATGGTCTCTGATCTCTTGTCAGGTGTTCTCCAAACTCTTCAGGTATTATAGGAGAAAACTCAGAGCTGTTATCTTGTCAAAAGGAGATTACAAAAAGTATTTAATAAAAAAGGTGCCAATTGTGGCCAAAGTGTTTTGGAGAAAAACATTTATTTCATAATGTGATCCCCCCCCCCCACTTTCAATTCTTTTCCTTCAATGAAAGGTTAGATTTTTGCAAATTGTTTTTTACAGCCATTTTTGATCATATTTACCAGGGGTGCCATTAACTCTGACCACAACTGTATAAGTTGATATGTAGATGCTAGTTTATAAGTTGCAAATGCTG
Organism: Siphateles boraxobius; assembly: GCF_051911475.1. NCBI lineage: Eukaryota > Metazoa > Chordata > Actinopteri > Cypriniformes > Leuciscidae > Siphateles > Siphateles boraxobius. The sequence continues at coordinate 24,168,089 of NW_027508799.1, read as the reverse complement.
ATGCATAACTCTTCGTAATGTTATTAAAGCGAGACAGTAGAAAGTAAAAAAGTTAACCCAAATAATTTATTTATTGTTATTAGGTAATTAATACTCAGTTTTAAATAATCATATTTATTTGTATTTTTTAATTTATTAGTTCAACAATTAATCAGTTACTTAAATGTTGGCTCTTTTTGGCTATTCATGTTTATTTTATTTTGTTATTTTATCAGTTGAAAAATGAATCAGTTACTTCAATGTTGGTGCTTTTTGCCTATTTCTTATTTTATTTATTTATTTATTTTGATCTTATTTTATTTATTTTGAGCTTATTTTATTTATTTTTATTTTTGTTAGTTGAATAATTAATCAGTTACTTCAATGTTGGTGCTTTTTTGCCAAATTTATTTATTTATTTATGGATATGTAATTTATTTTTCACTCTTTTTTCAATTTACCTATTTTATTGTCTTCTAGGACAAATAATCGAGAAATTAAAGAGATAATGTATTAATTGTACATGCGTCTATCCCTGTCCCAAAACATATAAATGTCCTTGATGAGCCCACAAATCCTTACAAATTTCATGTTGTATGAGATTCTTTTGCAATAGTGTTTCAGGGAAGTTTACTTTTAATCATCACCATGTGTATCAGTTCACCTGAAGAGGCTGTAACAGGTACAGTTTTTTCCACATGTGTCCTGCTGAGTCAGCAGGTTCTGCTGCGGCACATATGCAGACCTCCTGCAGCTTGATACCTCTGGTTTGAGCCTTTTAAGATAAATCATTGTACCCCTCTCTGATTTCCATCAGCTCAGAACTGTCTACAAAAAAATTCAGTGTGTGTGTTTCTGTTTCACCTTGAGCTGTGTGTGTGAGGGGGGGGGGGGGGGGGGGGGGGTGAGAAAGAGTAAAAATGTGAAACATATTGAATTCACGCAGGATGGTTTTAGAGGAGTCTGTCAGGACCAATTACTGACTGAGGCACTAATGCCCTGAAACACTGTAATTTTCCACACCTCTTCAAAATGGCTGTTTGCAGTGGCAGACACTTGACTATGAAATGGAAAGAATGTGCTTTCTGAGGTCACGTCCTTGTACCATTTCACCATCTCTTCCTGCTTTATGTCGAATCCCTTTTAAATGTAAAAGCAAAAGCAACTAACCCAGTAATCAACCCGTATATACAGTCACTTCTCATTGCCTTCAGGGCCTTGTTGTCACGTTAATAGCATGTCAGTCTGTTACAGTTGCTTTGAAAGTAAGCAAATGTTTGCTTAATAACCTTATTTCTTTACTGACTTTATGACTCAGCTCTGAATGCAGCTCTTTTATGTTGCATCGTGTTAAACTACATCATCTTCACAGGCTGATGAATTTTAATTTAGCAGCAGATGATTTTAGTGTAATCCTCTTTTCACACAACTGCACAGTCTGCAAGCTGTAGCTCAGATGTATCTCGAGATGTATCTAGAAAGTAAGACTGGAGAGATCTGTTTAAGCGTTGTATGCGATGAAGAGTCTCTCCTAACATGTGGCAGTGCTGTATTGTGGCTCTGTGTATAGGGTTGCAGGTATTACTGTGAATGTAATGCATTTGAGATTGTGAGGGGCAGCAGAGAAAAAATTATAATGATGGAGTGAACTCTGAATCAATCGCTGAATTAATCAATGAACAAACAAATGAATGAATGAATAAAAAAATGTATGAATGAAGGGATAGAGATTGGTTCATGGTTTAATAATTGATTGTATTATATAAAACGTTAAATGGCATATACATAGCAGAACCTGATTTCACCAAGTGCAACATGTTTCTGGATTAACATCTCTTTTGATCCTGGAACAACATTTCAATCAATCAATCAAAAAGATCTGAGGGACAAGTTTACAGTTTATGTCAAGTTTAGGCTTGCAACCATGGTTAGGTGCTTCTAGATCAGTGTTATTCACCTATCTTTTCCCTCTGATTTTAGGAATAACTTATATTGGGGGTTATATTAAGTGGTTTTACTGACAATTTTCAGACAGGAATGTGGTTCCAACGCGTCTAACTTGGCTAATTCAGGATGTGCCTTATACTGAAAGTTTTCATCTGAATTAAGATACCTGGGCTGAGAGAACATCTGCCAAATTCACATTTTTCCAGTCCGTCTGTCCTCGTCTCTTCCACTGGTTGAATGCCTCTGGACCATCAGCACTGACTGGACCGCTAAAGTTTACTTTTGATATACTTCCCTATTGCGCAAAAGCATTTTTCTCGCTTAAAATGCTGTATGTGAGTGATAAATCACTACAGCCTGCAGTGTTTGTTCCCTTTTGATGTGGGTGGCACAGATTTTCCCAACTGTGTGCAGCAACTTTTCTGGAAATTAGACTTTTTATGTAGTTCCTGCTAGATGATCAATGACGCCATGGCGTTTATTGTTTCCAGACCTCTATTGTGTTTTGATTTTATAACAGCGTCTGTCATCTTGTGTTTGTTTTGGGGGGAGAACATTTTCAGGGCATTCTTATGTGAGCTAGTTAGAGCCTTTGAAAATCCTGGGATGTAGGCTACTTGTCTCCTTATTTTAGGTGTGGGTGCGTAAAACTATCTTCTCTGACCTCTGAGATCTGGGTGTACATTGTCCGCTACTATTAAGTCTAATCTAGTACTAATTAGCCTCGTCTTTAGAGAGTTGTCAGACTTGACATCTGCAGTCCACTTAGTGCCAGCCGTGACAAGTGTCACAATGATTGTGCAATCATCTCACAAGCAAGGCCACATTTGCACCGATCAAAGACAGAAATAAATCATTATTTGGATCTATTTTCAGGATGCACACTACTGGAAAATAAGATCAGAAATCATCCTGAAAATGTTGGTCATATCAAACCATAACACAAGCATTGGATGACTGGACTTTAGGCTACTTATATTCTGATCAGGTTTAATTCTGTGTCTGTAGTTGCTGTTCCTGTTTAATGTGGTTTCTAAAGTGCAAATCACTAGGCATAAATTAAATAGCTCTGAAAATCTGTTTTTTTTTCTCTTCCTGGAACTACACTGCCATCTCATGGTGAATGCGCACTTTATGGCTGGGTGTGAACAAGAAAGCCTTGACAAGAGTGAGTTTGGACCCTTCAGTTATTATGGTCCAAAATTGAACTGCGAATGTTAAGTCAGTTCCTGAAGGTTTATTGAAATGTGATGAAAAACTGCAATATAGTAAAACTGAAATTAAATTCAGAGAATTTATAGTGTTGATAGAATCAAATACTGTTTGCTTTAAATATTATTTAATTATACTTATCAATAAGAACACTCCCTCTGCAAAACAAAGCCAAAGAACATCAGACTTGCAAAAGACAAAGCTTTTTGTTGGACTAATAAAATACCTCTATTGTGTTTGTGATCTTCTATGAATTGAAATCTTTCTGTCGATTCGATTCAGCTTTCTGTGGGGTGTGTGTCCAACTCCTCTAAATTGTGCCCAACTTTCTTAATATGAACTCTTAGCCATCTTTTAGAACATTTTCACTTATAAAAACAGTCTCGGCCATGATAAAAGAGGAACATTTGTCAAAAATCATTCTCCCTTGTTCTTTTTCAGTATGCCGTACAGCCATGCCTGCAGATATTGTGTTCCTGGTGGATGATTCCTGGTCAGTGGGTCCGACCAGCTTCCAGCAGATCAAAGAGTTCATAGCGGACATAATCCGAGCCTTCCAGGGAAGTGTGGTTGGACAGGAAGGCGTTCGCTTTGGAGTGACTGTCTATTCAGACTTGCCTAGGTCCGTATGCATATTGTGTGCTGCATGTGTGAATACTATATGCTCGACCTTGTATCTTAGTAAGCACGAATAAACTGCTTGAATGTGTCCTTGTTCAGGATGCGTATAGCTGCGACGGATTATTCGACTCTGGAGGAAGTGCTCAGAGCCGTGGAGGAGTTGTCGTATGAGGGAGGCAGCAGCCGCACCGGCCTGGCATTGGAATTCCTCGTAGAGTCAGTGTTCAGTCCTTCTATCATCAGAGACAACTCCCCGAAGGTGTGACGCTTCAATCACAATCACTTCAAAACACCTTTTTCTTGCCTAATCCATCTGTGAGATAAAAAGACCAACTTTACACTGCAAAGGTGGCACAGAAGCTGCATCTAAAGCACTACATATATATACAAAAGACAAGTTCACACACAACCAAAGCCATGTTTAAAATGGCTTTTATGCTGTATTGCATATTTACTATAAATTTTAGGGCCTCTCAAGTTCACAATTAGAGATTCGAAACTGCTGCATGGTATGATACAATAACAGCCAATCAAAATATATTTGATTTTTATTGTACAGTTAGGAGGATCAGGATTATGGACTAATGATATTTCAAAGTGGGTGGGGCTACACAAAATAAAGGATCCAAAAAATTTTTTTATTTTTTTTTGCAGTAATAATGGCAGAGAAAGAACCATTTTTGGTTCCCCAAAAACCTTTCACTGAACAGTTATTAAAAGAACCATTTTTTCTTAGTGTGAAGAACATTATAAAAATCTAAAGAACCTTTTTCTAAAGAACCTTTTGTGCATGGATGTTAAAGTCACCATGCATGAAATCAAAATGGACAGTTCTTCTTTTTTATGGTATGTTGCAGTATTTATTATAAATGATTTATCCTTGCACTTCATGTTTTTTTTGGTGTATGACATTAAAGTACTGCGAAAGCGATTCAAAAGCACACTGAGCCATCTGGACAAAATGTCAAAAGTCAAGCTCTATATTTTTTCTTGTTTGAGAAGCCATTTCACTCAGATATAGGCTACACCAAAAAAGGGAAGCAAAGACAATCGCAACTTCCATTTAATCCCAACTTTAAAGTTTCTTCATGGATCTATAGATTCCAATTAAGCACATTTATTTTTAAGAGTGTAGCTACCCAGCATGAGGGTACATAAATGGAAACCAATCAAACGACAATGTCAATGACAATGTTCGTACTCACAGCTTGCATTGTTTGGCATTTTAAGGCACCTCATTTGGTTAGGACACAATCTAAATACAGATTACTGAACCGTAATCATATCTGAAATGTATTAAAATGCAAAATTTCCAAATGAAACATCCTGTCACATACACACAGAACAACCTTCTAATTATATCTCAAAGAGCTGCACCTGCAGTCACTTCATTGATTTTGTCAGGACATCACGTCCTGCGCTGCAGTGCACACACTCTGCTCCGCAGTGTCCCACCCATCCTAATTTAGGGCTTGATTAGGATTCCAAACTGCACATAGCTGCTGGTCTTGCTGTGGAGCACCTGGTGTGAAGAAACGAACAGGCATTTATAATGAACTGCAGAGATTTACCCATTTTTAAAACTGTCTTTAGCATTCTGTAATGGCATACTAGTGTAAGGTGCATAAAGATGAACCCAGACTCAGCTCGGCCAATGCGGTGAACTTTAGGTGACTCATGAGATGTTTCCTTTTTCAGAATACTCATTTGTGAGTCAGTGTAAGCGACTTTGCAAGTTTGGATCTGCTGCGGTTGGGGAATTATGTATGCAATGAGATGATAATTCATGCTGTGTGCTTTCAAGGGCATCAGTATCAGCGTGATACGCTTAATGGCAGATTGAGTCCTTTAATACAAATTCACACTTTTGGGTGGATTTCATGAAAGCTGTTAAGACAGTTCTCATTTTTGTTTCTTTTCACTGTAATGTGAAAGATAAATATATATTTCAGTTGTAAAGTATACATAACCTTACTGATGATTTAAATGAAAAACGGATTATATAACATTATTGTTTTTTCTGTAATGCGGTATTATGGTAATGAGAATTCTTGTTGAAAATAATGGGAATAGTAAAGGTACATGATGACACATTACAGTAATCCAAATTGGAGTGTTAACAATGCTTAATTGTCCTAAAAAATGTCACAATGCAAAATAATAATAATTAAAATAGTCCTAAATGTAGGCCTTATTTTCTTTCCTGGTAGCACTTTATTTTACAGTCCTGTTTTACATCTAAGTCCTATTTATTTACTATAATAACTAGATACTAATACTAAACCTAACCTCAACCCATACTAAGTCCATATAGAAAAATTATATTACTCAGTACTTTCTCATGTAAGTACACTGTAAGCAGGACCTTTCTCGATAGTTTTTGTGAGATTTACTCTTTAATATATTTTTCTACATCTTTGAAATTTAATGCCTGTGGCATGTCTAAGGGGGATCTACAAGTATGACCCAGTTTTATTACTTTGTGTGGTGACTGGCTTTATATATCTGATGTTAGAAAAAGTCTCACAATAGACATGTATTCCACTCTAAAAATTACATGGAAGAAATTAAATCTGTTTTCCAAAAATGTTTGCATTGTTGCATCATTTTAATTACAATTAAGCACATTTTTGAGTGTTCTTCAGGTTTTGTGAAATTCACCCTTTTGCATGTTGGGGTATAAAAACATCACATTATGTTTCTTTCTGGCATCAGATTGCTGTTCTGATCACTAATGGCCAATCGGATGATCCAGTGGACGGTCCAGCTAAAGCTGTTACAGACAGTGGAATTTCACTGTTTGCTGTGGGTGAGTTTTCAGACTTGGTGCTATTCATTGTGTGTGTGTGTGTGTGTGTGTGTGTGTGTGTGTGTGTGTGTGTGTGTGTGTGTGTGTGTGTGTGTGTGTGTGTGTGTGTGTGTGTGTGTGTGTGTGTGTGTGTGTGTGTGTGTGTGTGTGTGTGTGTGTGTGTGCGTGCGCGTGCGTGCGTGCGTGCCTGCTTGTGTGCGTGCTTGTGTGTGTGTGTGCGCGCTTGTGTGTGTGTTTTGTGTGTGTGTGTCTGTGTGTGTGTGTGTGCGAACTCCTTTATGTTTTGATGTGTGACTCAGAGTAACTGTAGTGGAGTGATTTACACTGAATGATAGTATTGGTGAATGTGCCAAGACATAAAACGTGTATGTTTGTGTGTGTCAGCCTTGTTTCCTTGACTTTCTGACGCTCTTTCTGTTTTGACGCCCAGAGTGCTGAAATAATTATGGCTCATTACCCGGTGGCCAACTAATTGCTGTAATTTTTCATCAAGCTCATTCCTCCTTGCTCCCCTTCAACACACACACACACACACACACACACACACACACACACACACACACACACACACACACACACACACACACACACACACACACACACACACACACACAGACCGTGTCCTGCCTTTCTAATCAGTTTTCCCAGAGAGATCAGGCCGTTTGACACATGTACAGCAAGGAGACATGGCGTGACGTTCTCCCATCATCACTCTACAGCTGATAACACTGCAGACGGGTCTGAGACATATGAGGGCCACTCATGTACACACACACACACACACACACACACACACACACACACACGCACACACACACACACACGCACACACACACACACACACACACACACACACACACACACACACACACACACACACACACACACACACACACACACACACACACCTGTTAAGAATTGACTGCACCTTGCTTGATATAATTTTGTTTAAATAAAGTCACTTTGGAGCTTTGGTATAGTGACAAGTGAATAGCCCTTGGTGATCATATGGGTGATGAAGGTTCGAGTTTGGCCTGCAACGTGCCCTGATCCCAGAATCTGTAAGAAATGAAGTAGATCTGTGTTGAAGCTAATCTGTGCCTATTGTGTGTTCTTCAGGAGTGAGGAACGCCGATCAGTCTGAGCTGAAGAAGATCGTTACAGAACCCCATGAGGAACATCTAATGCTCAGCCCAGATTTCTCCTTCCTCGAGCACCTGCTCCCCAAACTCTCCCGCCGCATCTGCTTCACTGCTTCAGAACCTCCCCGTCCCGTTAAACAAAAGCCACCTGGTAAAATGACCATGAGTTTTGCTAATGGAACTTGAGCCTTATCTTTTTTGTATTTATTGCATTTCAAGCTTGTCTAAACACAGTTGGCCCGCTTGTTAAACTCTGCCCTCCTTGGTTACTGTTGCTTGTGTAGACAAGCTTTATATATTAATCATTTACATATCATACATGGGAGATTTACATGAACACTTTAATTTAAAAACTCATCCATTATATAGGTTTTAATTTAACTTGGTCTGTGATATATTTATTTATTTAAAAAGAAGAAGAAGCAAAATTACACAAAAAATGGCCAAATTACAATTAATTTCACAAATGACAATTATGGAGTTCAGTTCAGTTTTAGGCACCTATACAAAAGGCAATAGTGTCATTATTCAGATCAAGTCAGTTCAATGTTGATTCAATTCAGTTCATTAAAAGTGTCTGCAATGTTAGTATCATTATCAGCTCAATTCCTTTCAAATGTTGTTCTCATCCAATTGTGTCAGTGCAGTTAAATCGATAATATAATTATAAATGAATTGTCTTATTAAAACCCTTTCTTTTAATAGTGATTAAATGTGACAAAATCAATGTAACAGTTGAACACTTTCATTATGAAACTGTGATATCGTTTAGCTATTGCTCTTATTTATGACCTAAATGTAAATATAAATAAACACTCATTTAGTGACAAAATTATAGTTATATTACTAATATCCTAGCACTAACACAGGACTCCTTAATGATTTCATATGTGTTTGTTTGGGAATGAATTGATCGATAGATTGAACCTCTCCAGATTTATCATAAAGATATCTACCTCAAAATAAAGATCTTAAAAAGAAAAAGAAAAAAACACACCCGATCCTCTCTCTTGTGCCCCTATTATTAAGTGAAATGAATTACAGTATTTATGAATACTTTCCATATCTACACAAACAGACATATGTTAGTAAAGAGCAAAGGTTCAGTTGCTATGTACAACCGGTCAGCAACATTAGAAAGGCTAGGCTCGCCGAAGAGCTAATTCTATCATGTTTATCCTGTGTGCTGTTCTGTCTGCTGTAGTGGTGGAGAGGATAGTGGGACCTAAAGATCTGCAAGTGAGTGAGCTGAGTTACAGCTCTCTGCAGCTGACCTGGAGTCAGGCCACAGGAGATGTTACCGGCTACAGGCTGCTCATCACCCCTGTGTCTCCAAAGGGCCATCTGCTCCCAGCACAGCAGAGACAGGTGAGACACGCTCACCTGTCCATATGCACACTCCATGCAGCACAGCAGATGGAAGGCTGCACATGGACAACTTTTGTTTAAGTGGCAATGTTGATTATGTATTTGTGTGCGTATGGTTTGTTCAGAATATATTCTTTTCTTTTTCTCTGTCACAGATTGATCTGAAGGGTGATATTAGTGGTACTCCAGTAACCGGGTTGAGTCCTAAGACTGAGTACTCTCTCACTGTATACGCCATCTACCCCGGACGCATTGGAGAATCTGCCACTATTATCACAGAAACCAGTGCGTGTCAAAATGTATACACTCTTAGAAGAAAAGGTTCTATATATAACCTTAAATGATTCTGGGTCACTGTGATTTTGCCAAGTAAGACATATGTTGTTGATCCTGGAACAACATTCCTGTCTGAGAATGTTGTTCTAAGTTATCCCTTAAATAAGATGGAAATGATAGGAGAATAACACTGATTTAGAAGAACCTAACCCTGGTTGTAAGCCTAAACTTGACATAAACTGTAAACGTGTTCATCAAATCTGATTGGTTGATTGGAATGTTGTTCCAGGATCTACAGAGATGTTTATCCAGAAGCATGTTTCACTTGGTGAAATCACATTGACCAAGGGTTCTTTCAAGTGCTTCATACAATGAACCTTTTTAGGCATTTTTCATGAATTTGGTTCATTAATCACTAGGAAAAAATTAATAACCCATTATAGCCTACATGAGAGTATTTTGCAATTATTTTGCAATTTGAGACATTTCTCCTTATATAGAACCTCACTTAAACTTTTTTCCTAGAGTGTAGGCCTACACCAGAAATGTCTCTAAACATGGTAAATGTACTTTTAAAGGGCATGCATAAATATTTAGAAAGTAATGATCTTTCTTATTTATTTGTACGCAAACTTTCCCATCGTCTGAATGCAATATCCCAGCATGCATTCATACGCTTTCTTTTCAGCTGTTGTGCCACCGGTTGCGAACTTCCGTGTGATTGAAGAAGGACTTTTCTTTTTACGCCTGGGATGGACGCTTCCGCTTGGAAAAGTGGATGGATATAAAATTTATGTTCCAAGAAGTGGGTAACCAGCAGACTTTCACAGACTGAATATGAGAAACTTTACTGATGTTGTTTTCAAATATTCCTACATTTATTCTCATATGTCTTTTCCTCCTCAGCGGACAGAGCCGGGTTTATTTATGAGCAGATGCTGACGGGCGACGCCTCCTCTCACGTGATTGACACCTTAGAAGAGGAGAAAGATTACAAGGTCAACATCTACGCCGTCTACCCAGAGGGCACCAGTGAGCCTGTATCTATCACCGGGAAAACTTGTTAGTCTATTTCCTATTTCTTTCTTCCCCTTAAATTTTCATCTCACTCCTCATGCATAAGTCTGCCCTTCTAAAATGATAGTGTGTCATTATAATGGTATCAGAATCCATGCTACTGTTACAGTGGTGCATGTCAAAAAAATAAATATGGTAAGCATGAACATTTCCTCTATTTCAGTCCTCCTGTACATAGGCTATACGTAGAGGAGGACTCTGTAAAATATAGTGTGTGTGTGTGTATTTATATACATACTTTATTATTATAGGACTATGAATAGTAATTAAAGTGAAAATTTTCTTTGAAATTGTTTGGCTTGTAATTATTGTGTGTTGCTGGTTTAACCACTAGATGGCAGTTTAACACACTTCTTCATGAAAAATCCTGCAGTAAATACTTTATGATTCTTGTCATGCATTATCACCCACTCAAAACGCTGTGCACTTCTCATTCTCTGGATGCTGCAGTGAAACTGGTCCCAGTTGATCAACTTTTGGTGCAGAACGCTACTACAGACACAGTTCAAGCCCGCTGGTCGTCTGTCAGAGGTGCCACAGGGTACAGACTCACCTGGTCATCATCAGGTAACAAATACTGAGCTGCTTCGATAATAAATGCAGCCTGTTTAAAACATAAATGTAAATGCAAATCTCTGCTTGCCTATTTCCGTAGAGGGACACATAGAAAATGTGAACCTAGGAGACAACTTTAATTTCTACATGGTGCAGGGCCTGCATGCTGGCACAGAGTACACCATCACTATCAACCCTATCTTTGTGGACATTGAAGGGCCTGTTACCTCTGCCAAAGCCAAGACATGTGAGTGCTGCACGTGCACTTTAAGGGGCCATTCACACAGGACTCATGCTTGCTTTGAAAGACAGATAGACAGAGCCAACAGAATGAAAAAGGGTCTTAAGATGTTATTTAACTTGACACAGTGTCTTAAAAACAGAAAGAAATGCTAAATAAAGCAAGAAGATACAATGCTGATAATAAATCATCCCAACTAGCAAAAATAATTTTAGTTTTGCTAACGTTCCCATTAAGTTATGTAAATGTTTTATATATATATATATATATATATATATATATATATATATATATATATACATAGTTATATACATAGTTATATACATAGTTATATACATATATATATATATATATATATATATATATATATTTATATATATTTATATACATATATATAAATGTTCTCTAAACATTTAAACATATATAGTCAATATTAAACTCCTGTAGTCAATAATTGTATCCCCTAAAACTGATCTTTGATCACTAAAATGGCATATTTAAAAGGTTTTTCTTGTGGACAGCTTGAATGTAACTAACTGCTTGCTTCTTTTAGTATAAGCGTAGCCATGAATATGCAAATGAGCCCCTCCTCCACTCACTAATACAGGTTCATCTGTAAGTCCATGTATCAGAATGATAATGCATTTTATGTATCGCTCTCTGAGACATAACGGTAATTAATATGATTAACCTTTTGCTTGACTAAGTTATCAAACAGCTAATAATGTGTTGCTAATGTTACAAAAACCATGTTCCCGTTCACAATTTCAGAGTCAGACAGCTGCCTCCTAAAAATCGGTATCCTTAGAAAAGCTTAGATTGTCAGTGGAGAAAAGCATATAGTTCATCATAACATTGTAATAGGCCCTTGCATCATATACAGGTCCTTCTCAAAAAATTAGCATATTGTGATAAAGTTCATTATTTTCCATAATGTAATGATAAAAATTAAACTTTCATATATTTTAGATTCATTGCACACCAACTAAAATATTTCAGGTCTTTTATTCTTTTAATAATGATGATTTTGGCATACAGCTCATGAAAACCCAAAATTAATTCAAAAAATTCACTCAAAAAATTAGCATATCATGAAAAGGGTCTCTAAACGAGCTATTAACCTAATCATCTGAATCAACTAATTAACTCTAAACACCTGCAAAAGATTCCTGAGGCTTTTAAAAACTCCCAGCCTGTTTCATTACTCAAAACCACAATCATGGGTAAGACTGCCGACCTGACTGCTGTCCAGAAGGCCATCATTGACACCCTCAAGCAAGAGGGTAAGACACAGAAAGAAATTGCAGCGTGGCATGGAGGCAATCAGCCTGTGGCACTGCTGAGGTGTTATGGAGGCCCAGGATGCTTCAATAGCGGCCTTAAGCTCATCCAGAGTGTTGGGTCTTGCGTCTCTCAACTTTCTCTTCACAATATCCCACAGATTCTCTATGGGGTTCAGGTCAGGAGAGTTGGCAGGCCAATTGAGCACAGTAATACCATGGTGAGTAAACCATTTACCAGTGGTTTTGGCACTGTGAGCAGGTGCCAGGTCGTGCTGAAAAATGAAATCTTCATCTCCATAAAGCTTTTCAGCAGATGGAAGCATGAAGTGCTCCAAAATCTCCTGATAGCTAGCTGCATTGACCCTGCCCTTGATAAAACACAGTGGACCAACACCAGCACCTGACATGGCACTCCAGACCATCACTGACTGTGGGTACTCCAGTGCTGCTTCTCTGTAGCCCAGGTCAGGCGCTTCTGCCGCTGTTTCTGGTTCAAAAGTGGCTTGACCCGGGGAATGCAGCACTTGTAGCCCATTTCCTGCACACGCCTGTGCATGGTGGCTCTGGATGTTTCTACTCCAGACTCAGTCCACTGCTTCCGCAGGTCCCCCAAGGTCTGGAATCGGTCCTTCTCCACAATCTTCCTCAGGGTCCGGTCATCTCTTCTCGTTGTGCAGCGTTTTTTGCCACACTTTTTCCTTCCCACAGACTTCCCACTGAGGTGCCTTGATACAGCACTCTGGGAACAGCCTATTTGTTCAGAAATTTCTTTCTGTGTCTTTCCCTCTTGCTTGAGGATGTCAATGATGGCCTTCTGGACAGCAGTCAGGTCGGCAGTCTTACCCATGATTGCGGTTTTGAGTAATGAAACAGGCTGGGAGTTTTTAAAAGCCTCAGGAATCTTTTGCAGGTGTTTAGAGTTAATTAGTTGATTCAGATGATTAGTTTAATAGCTCGTTTAGAGACCCTTTTCATGATATGCTAATTTTTTGAGATAGGAATTTGGGGTTTTCATGAGCTGTTTGCCAAAATCATCAGTGTTAAAACAATAAAAGACCTGAAATATTTCAGTTGGTGTGCAATGAATCTAAAATATATGAAAGTTTAATTTTTATCATTACTTTATGGAAAATAATGAACTTTATCACAATATGCTAATTTTGTGAGAAGGACCTGTACATAATTCACCCGCTATATTGCTAAATGTACCCGATTTTTCATATCAACACAAAAATGTACCAGGATAACCTGGCTTCTCTTGAGACTGCCCTGCTTCGCTTTTTTTAACTCTTTTTTTCACTGCAGTTTTAAGGAGAAAATACTCAGCAATGGTGTTGACTTATGAATTTGCACATGGTTTGTCTTAAAGTATATTAAAAAAACACCACCTAGAGATATAAAACGTTAAAAGCTTGATTTTGGTCATGTGAACATTAAGGAAACATTCCAATTTATCATTTTGGAAACATTTGGGGAATGTTACTTTTGAAAGTTCCCTGAACGTTCTGTGACTAGTAACATTTAAAAACCGTTAGAAAAAACGTCCAATTAAAATGTTTCAGAAAAAAAATGTCCTATGAATAGCCTAATAATGTTTTCGTTCTAACATTTTGAGAACATCAATAAAGACCAGAGAACATTACTGGAAGAATTTTTTTTCATAACTTTGAGAGAACCTTGTTAGAATGTCAGCCAAAATTCCAAGAATGTTCTCTGTTTGCTGGAATGCCTTGTAGGAAGATGATGCTCTCTCTCTCTCTCTCTCTCTCTCTCTCTCTCTCTCTCTCTCTCTCTCTCTCTCTCTCTCTCTCTCTCTCTCTCTCTCTCTCTCTCTCTCTCTCTCTCTCTCTCTCTCTCTCTCTCTCTCTCTCTCTCTCTCTCTCCCTCACTCTCTCTCTCTCTGCCTCAGTGGAAAGCAGTGCAGTACAGACCCTGAGAGCATCTGCGGTGAGCACTAGCAGCGCTGGTATCTTGTGGAACGCTGTACCTGGAGCCACAGGCTATAGACTGGCCTGGGGTCCTACTGCAGGTACCTCAAAAAGTGTCTGTGATGTTCTCCTAGGATCTCATTGTCCTGAACTTGGCCATTCTCCACTTTCCAATTTCACTTTGTAGTCTGTTTCTCTTTTTTGTCACTACTTTTCTGTCATTTCCTCTCCCTTCTCTCTCTCTCTCTGATTTATAGTCTCTTTTTCATGGAAGCGACAGGTTGGTGACAACATGAGGTGTTGCTGTGCCGCCTCATGAGTCATGCCGTCAACTTTATCTGCGTGTTTAGGAGATTTTGTGTGTGAGTGTGTTCGGGGCTCAGTGTGGAAGAAATGAATTGATGTCACCTCTGAGCACCTCCAAAAGAAGAGTCTTTGAAAATGACACCTTTCTGTCACAGTGATGGGCTGCATGCCCTTGCTTTAAAAGAGCGACCTGGAAGAACATTCTGAGGAAGAAGTGCTCTGTGACTCATACAACACACTCTGACACATACATATAGATGAGTCTGAGGATGAGTTTATGGAGAAAAGGGAGAGAAACGAAGGGCGAGAGCGGCTTAATTAGGTGTTTGATGTTTAGTATTTAAAAAAAAGGATATATATATATATATATATATATATATATATATATATACTGTGTATATATATATATATATATTTATATATATATACAGTATATATACTGTGTGTATGTATATATGTGTATATATATATATATATATATATACTGTGTGTGTATATATATATACTCATCCAGTTATATGAATGCATTATTTTATGTTTTATTTATATTTGTTTAATAATTAAAATGCTATTATTATTATGATTTTTTTATTTCAGTATCACCAGAAAATGTATTTTCTGTATAATATGCAAGTACATATACATATTTTACATAAATATATTTGAGGCTGTACATACCTCTTTCATCCATTTATATATGTATTTATGTGTGTTAATGTGAAGAGTTCATAGGGAGAGATCGACCCAGACAGCTGGCTCTGAATGGCAGCACTACTGAGTATGTTTTGAAGAATCTGATCCATGACACGGAGTACGTGCTCTCTCTTTACGTGCTCTTTGGTTCTGTGGTTGGTCCGGGCATCACCGCTACATTCAGAACCTGTGAGTGACCTGAAACTTTCTCCTGTTTTCTTGATAAACACATTCTGACAGTTAGCAGTGACTTCAGCTGCTTATTGGTCGAGTCTCATTTCATGCGTTCTGCTCCCCAGCACCCCTCGGATACGTGTCAAATTTTAAAGTAACGTCATACACCAGCTCGTCCATCAATGTGGAATGGAGTCCTATTGTAGGGGCCACAGAGTACAAACTCACCTGGAGTTCGGGTATAAACTGTTCATCTACAAAAATCAAAATGCCTGGGAAATGTGTCCACTCTGTTCCAAATAAGGCCCATATACTTATAATTCCTTATTTTGATTTGTGTTGTGCATGTGTGTGTGCTTTTGCTCCCAGAATTTGTGCGTCCTCAGAGTCGTTATCTTGACCGCAGTGTTTTACAGCACAGCATCACTGGTCTTCAGCCTCACACGCTTTATTCTGTCAGCATTCACGCGCTCTACAGCAACAGTGAAGGGCCAGAAATCACCCTCTCACAGCAAACAGGTACTTTTTACAACAATAAACTCATTTTATAAACTCAAAAATATTTATTTGTCATGGAAGAAAAACCACAGTATTTGATTCAACCTTTTTTGGATTTTTGACTGTCCTTCTGTCTCAAGACACCCAAATACTAATTTAAAGGAATATCCTGAGTTTGGTACAAGTACAAGTTAGGTTAAGTTTGTGATTACCACTAAAATTAGTAGCAAATTGTCTTACCTTTTCTTTTAAATAAGCATTTAGGTCACAGTGAAGCATTTACAATGGGGTAAATTTGTCAAATGTTAAAATACTGTATCAATAATAAAAAATATAACTAAATAACTAAAAAATATGTGTGAAAAGTCAATTACTAACCTTTTATGTATAAAATGATATCTGATTTTACATCTTTGTTGCCATTACAATGTAACTCCATAAACCCTCATTCATAAATTAAATCTAGATTTAAAATGATAACATTCACATTTCTGCTTTTAAATCCTCCAAAAATTGGCTCCATTCACTGCCATTGTAAGTGCCTCACCGTAACTTTGATTTTATGTGGTAATTTAGCACTTAGAACTGGAATATGCTTTTAAGATACTTGTATCTTTGCTTTTTCAGCCCTTTTCACAGTTACAAGGTTGTCATACTGGTATTCTTAGGATTTTAAATATATATTCCTCCTTTTATTATTGTCTGTGTTATACTAAGTCTTCCACAGTATTTTTATGTTCCTCTTACACTGTAGGAAAGCTGTACCAACAGTTCTTGATCTGTTTGGTTTGGTTTGACTGCTCAGTTTGGCTCTGTGTCTTCTTTCAATGACAACTGGTTGACAGTCATTTATCAGAGCCTTGAGAAGAAATCTCTGCTCAGTTAATTAAACACTTCAGACAGTCAGGGTTCGGGGATATGGAGATGTTCCGCCCATTGTTCCAGTGGGATTGTGGGATATCAGGAGATTGATTGGCAGCTCCTGTGTTTGAGCCCCCATCTTTAGGACAACAGCTATATATATAGCAGTATTTTTACTGAAGCTCTGTGTGTGTGTGTGTGTGTGTGTGTGTGTGTGTGTGTGTGTGTGTGTGTGTGTGTGTGTGTGTGTGTGTGTGTGTGTGTGTGTGTGTGTGTGTGTGTGTGTGTGTCACTGCTGTCAGCCTCACTGTTATCGGCACATCTTCACAGTTCGTAGTAAAGTGGCTACAGTGCACTAAAAAACAACGCAAAAACAAATATAAAAATGTATAAGTATTAATTTGACCTGTTTTGATATTTGCGTCTTACATATTGGACTATAATCCTTCAAGGGGCTTCTAGATTTAATATCTTAAAAATATGAAATAGAAAATTCATATATTTGAATGAATTTCACATGTGAATGAATTATAATTGAATATTTTTTTAAATAATAAATATATTTCATTGACTTTTATCAAACCTGGTGTCCCTAATAGTTGTGCCATTTTGTTTTGCAGCTTCTTTAACTGACTCTGAGCTGATTGAGACAGCTCGGGAGGTAAAAGTTGTGGACATTGGCGCCAGCTCTTTTAAACTGGCCTGGAAGAAAACACCAGGGGTCACTGGGTACAAGATCACCTGGAGCGCCTTTCACGGTGGGCACCGGCAGTCCTCGTTACACTCCATTATCATTGCATTTCATTATAATCCATCCATCATCGTCACCTTTCTGTGTATTTTCTCTTAGGTGGAGAGAAGAAGAGTGAGGTTGTGTCTTCTTCTGCCACGTCCTTCACCATCACTGATCTGCCTGCAAGTTCTGCCTACAAAATCCAGGTTTCGACAGTGGTCAAAAGCAAAGAGGGAAGCCCAGTAATGGTGACCGCCCGCACCTGTGAGTCTGCTTGTTTTCATGTAAATGTACAACAGTAAGCATGCAAATGTAAGTATTTTGAAGAAGAATTGCTGTTGTGTTACAGTGGATCTGCCCAAAGTGACTGGATTTAGTGCTCTGAACACTACTGACAACAGCACTGTACTGACCTGGACCAGAGTGACTGGAGCGTCTGGATACCTGCTGTCCTGGAGACACATATCAGGTCAGAAACAGAAGCATCCAGACTGCATCCTTTACTCAAAAATGCTAAAAGTGCACACACAAATATTTATGTAGAAATAAAGGATAGCTTATGAACATGCAAACACATGACGTCACTCTCTGAACTATGATAGTTGAGAGAGTGAAAGATATAGTTGTAGATAGTATATATGGTAGAGGCCTACTGTATGTTGGTATTTAAATTTCACTTTTTTTTAAATCCATGTTAAAAATTTTGCACATGATAATCGGACGGCACGTTTTTTAAATAAAATAAAATAAAATTATAGATGATTTAAATATCATATATTTTATTATATAATATATAGAGGTGATAAACTTAGCTGAAACCTGGCTCTAGGCTCTAACACTGCTCAGATGTTTTAGAACAAGGAGAATGAGCGTTTATTTGTTAATGAGTGTTGCTATATGGCAGGGCAAAACTAATTTCAGATAAGCTCTTGTAATAAGAGTTCCTCCCACAAAAGCCATTTTGTCTGATATGAGACATAAAAAAGAAGAGAATAGACAGTGTAGATAATGTCATGATGAGATCTGTGATTCATTCCTGATATGGCGATGACGTCAACGAAGCCTTCTAATGAGGGTGTCCTTTGCTTGAACATGAAGGTTATGAGGGGTTTAAAGGTGGCTTTTATTCTTAAGCTTTTGACTCTTACAAGACCGTCATCCTGAGAATGCTTAAATTTGTATGTTTTCTAGAACATTCTTGAAGTGTTTAAACTGGTATAAAAGATTTATGACGTATCTCAAGTATTTTGAGTCATTTGTTTGATCATTTTGCAGACATTAGCCTCTCCCAGATGTTCCAGTTTTTAGTTTCCTACTCCTGTTTAGTCACATTGATGGTGACATTATTCTGTCCTAATGCAAATCCCTCTCTTTATGTTCTGTGTAGAGGTGGACTTCTCGTCTGATCTGCTGAGCTCTGGCTTCACCTCCTATAAGATCCGAGATCTCCAGTATGGCAGAACCTACATCTTTTCCATCAGACCACTTTATGGGGAAGTGGAGGGTCCAGTCACAACCATCACTAAAAGGATCTGTAAGGCCTTATCTCTGCAAATATCATTAGCATTTTACATTTTTAAATGCTAATCACTTATATTGTAAGGCATAATCGACTTACTGGACAACAAAAAATGCTGAGTAGGGAATGAAAATCTGATGTAAATTTGTGAAACTCATTATGTAGGAAAGTGTATGTATTTTTAAAATAACACTGAAGTAATGACTGCTGAATATTCAGCTTTGCCATCATAGAAATAAATTACGTTTTAAATGTAAAATAGAAAAAAGTTTAAATGGTAATAATATTAATGTTATACTGTATTTTTGATCAAATAATTGCAGCCTCTATGAGACTTCTTTTAAAAATCTGGTAACTCTTTACTACCACGTCAACTGATTTCAACCCTACCAGTCTACCAATACTCTACCAATATGAGTTAATTGACATGTACTGTAGGTGCAGCATTACTTATATTCAACAGAATGTGTTAAAGGGACCATCAAAATAAAGTGAAACCAAAAATCTCACCGACTGCAAAGTTTTGATGGTAGTGTATACTAAAAGTAAACATTTGTTTATTTGAGCTCAGGACTTTTTTTATGCTCATCTTACAGTGGGAGCTCCTCATCTCATTCCTGTCCAGAGCTCCACGCCGGCCTCTGTCTCTGCTAACACCAAGAACAACGACATGCACCTCCACACCACAACCAGAAACACTCGCACACCAGTGGTCAAAGCCCCCAGCACACCCAATACCACTCAGAGACCCGCTGTGAGGCCTCAGATCACAATTGGCCAAACGGCCTCAGCACTGACCAGAATTACCACAGTAAATGACCAAACCACCCTGTCTGTCGAGACGCCCCCACCTGGACCAGGTCATTCAAATTATGTTGTCTCAATCAGGTTTAAATCAATATTTTGCAATTAAAATGTATACAATTCTGTTGAAGTTATGTTTTAAAGCGGGTAAATCATATATTTTGCTCCAGAGTTTTCTTTTTATGCACCCAAAACAATCATTGTTTAATTATTAATGACCTTTTCCCACCCTCTCAGTGACCCTTAGAATAAAACAGGCTTTTTTTTGCTTTTCCTTTTTAGACTTGTAAATGTCCCTTTTGCATTTGACAAAAACCCTTTCTAACAGGCAGCTTTAAATATACTGCTCAGTTTGCTGAAATATACCACAAAAATAGACTATTATTCATTGTTTTCCCATGATTTGAAGCTTATAAGAAGTGCAATTTGCCATGAATTAATAAAAAAATAAAAAAAACATTGTCATCCTTTACTCATCCTCATGTTGTACCTGTATGACTAAAGATGTTTAGAAAAATGTTCGAAGAATGACCGTTTTGGCCATTGACTTCCATTGTATGGACAAAATCACATAAGAAATTAAGTCATACAGGTTTAGAACATGAGAGTGAGGAAATGATGACAGAATCGGTTTTGGGTGAACAATCCTTTTAACTGAATCTCCAAAAGCAGAAATTTTACTACACTGTCTACCCACTCTAAATAGTGCGTAAATGTGTTAATGAATTGTGTGCATCTGTCTGTTAGTGTGTGGCAGGGTGAAAGCAGATATTGTGTTTCTGGTCGATGAATCCTGGAGCATTGGTACTAATAACTTTGGCAAACTAAAGGATTTCCTGTTCAGAACCGTCACCTACTTCCCCACTATAGGACCCAAAGGAACACAGGTAGGACATGCTAATGCTCTTGGATGTATTCAATTAAGAACTTTACACCTCATTCGGTATAATTCTGTGTCTTAGTCACTGAATCAATAGTCTCAATCATTTGCTCTGGTCAAACATCTAATGCTTTAAGTGTGGAGTGAACCATCTCATTAAATTGCCTTAGATAGCGGTAGTTCACTACAGTGATCAGCCCAGGATCGAGTTCAACTTTAACTCTCACAAAGACCGTAGCTCCGTTTTGAGAGCACTCCGAGAAGTCCACTATGGAGGAGGGAACACAAAAACAGGTTTATGTGCACATTAAAAGATCAAAAACTGTTGATGACATAGGGTGCAATCTGATCTGAAATTTGACGATTGTGAATGTGTGTGTGTAGGTCGTGGGATCAGCTATGTCCTTAGGGAGATGTTTCAGGAGTCTCTTGGTATGAGACAGGAAGTCCCTCACCTTTTAGTGTTGCTGACAGATGGAAGAGCTCAGGATGATGTAGAGCCACCGTCTAGAATAGCGCATGCTCTGGGTGAGTAATATAAACTGCAATACAGGAATAGCCAAACGTAAATTTATGACTAAATATACACTATCGTTTAAAATTTTGGGGTCAGTAATTATTTTAGAATTTTTTTGGAAAGAATTCTCTTTTGCTAACCAAGGCTGCATTTATTTGATAAAAAATACAGCGAACAGTAATATTGTGAAATATTATTACCATTGCGTTTAAAAATAACTGTTTTCTCTTTTAATCTATTTTTGAAGGCAATTTATTCCTGTGATGAAAACTGTATTTTCATCATCATTACTGCAGTCTTCAGTGTCACATGATCCTTCAGAAATCATTCTAATATGATGATTTGGTGTTCAAGAAACATTTCTTGTTACTCTCATTGTTGAAAACAGTTGTGCTGCTTAATATTTCCGTGAAAACCATGATACTTTTTTTCAGGATCATTTGAAGATTTTTTTTTTTTTGTATAGATTTTTTTAAATGAGTTTTATTGTCACTTTTGATCAATGTAATGTGTCCTTGCTTAATAAAAGTATCGATTTCTTAATAATAATAAAAAAATCGCACCAATCCTAAACTTTTGAATGGTAGCATAAGTTTATACTTTGTCGCTTTAGTATACTAAAGTGGCCGAACTTCAGTTTTTGGTATATTTGTGTTTTAGGTGTCAGTGTTTTGGCCATCGGCATCGCAAATGCAGATATTGAGGAGCTGAAGAAAATAGCCTCCCCCACCACTTACAAGAACATCTTCTACGCCAGTGACTTTGACGATCTCCCATCCATCGAGAGAGAGTTTATTAGCAGCATCTGTAGCGAGGCCTTACTATCAGAGTTCAAACAACACAACGAGGTTGGTCGTGCTGATCAGAGTGGAATTATGGGTTATATCTTCACAATACATACTGCACAAGTTAAAATGTTATGTTTTTGTAATAGTCTGCTCAACTGGACACACCTACAGATGACCCAGAAGCTCTCACTAAACCAGAAGGACCCAGCTGTCCTCTTAGCTGCAAGGTAAACGCTTCCTCTACAACCTCATTACAGCTGTCACACCATGTCTCATATGAAACCTCATTCCCAGTTTGTTGTTGTTCACAGGGTCAGAAAGGAGAGAAGGTAAGCGGTGGCTACCATGTTACTGTGTGCGATTCGATCACAGAATTGTAACTGATGACATGATAATATCTAATTTCTCTGCTGCAGGGCGATGGATTTGGTCATGGCGGCTTGGTATGTTCGACAGTTTCAGCTCTTTCCTTCTTTCTTTCTCTCTAATCTCAATGGCTCACTTCATAATTCTATTTGAACTCTGACAGACAGTCTTTCTCACTTTGTTAGAGGCCTGTACTAATGTAACATCAGTATTGTCATTGCTCATACTTAGAAATAGGAGTTTAAACAAACCCTGAACCCTAAAGGTCTGTTCACACCAAGAATGATAACTATATTCTAAGTATTTAACTTATTTAGCTTATTGAGTGCGCTATAACTTTTCTTAGCAATAAGACTAGTGATGTTTGCCTGACATACGGCCCTTTTGACTTAGGCTTAAATGCAAGTTTTGAGCTTAAACTTAGTTTTTCATCAAATATTTATATTTTGTTTTATTTCAGCTATTTCAATTAATAACAAGTCTTAGTTTTAGTTAACGATAACAACACTGGTTTTGCACACTCAATTTCTTCAGAAAATATAAAAATTTAGTGTCTTGCAGTATATATGTTTTTTTAAGTGCGTTTCTGGTAACACTTAGGGTCCAGCTCTCATTATTAACTAGTCGCTTATTAGCATGCATATTACTAGGATATTAGCTGTTTATTAGTACTTATAAAGTACATGACCATATTCTGCGTGACCATATTCTACATCCCTTTATCCTACCCAACACCTAAACGTAAAGGGGCATTCGGCAACTATTTCAACTTAATAAAACTGTTTAGAAATCATTTAGATGGTTTAATAACATGTTCTGGTGAAACACAAACTGCTTTACGGCAATTCGACATAAACACACACGCCGCCCTCAATGTGTATGATGCATTACCCATCTCGGTAGAAATAGCTCCACACGGTAAAGTTGGCCGGCTCCGATAGTAACAAATGCACATGAGCAGCGGTAGAAAGGGGGGGGAGGGGCCACAAGTGAGTTTTTTTTACGACATTGTTGTGAAATATACGCCTCACAGCTGTAGGGGGAGCTCATTGAGAAAACATGCAACAACAAAATTGAAAATCAACGAAGAAATAGCTAGAGTTGCTGAATGCCCCTTTAACAACTACCTTACTAACTATTAATAAGCAGTAATTAGGAGTTTATTGAGGCAAAGTTGTAGTTAATAGTTAGGTAATTGTGAGAATTGGACCCTAATCTGTGACCGTGTTTCTTTTTCAAATATTTTTCTGTTGACGCAGCGACTCAAGCAAGGCCCGGAGCATTATGACTCATTCTCTCTAAAGGTCAAAGGGGAGAAGGGTGAGAGGGTGAGTGCATCCAACATCCGAAGCACTCATGCCGTTCCACAGCACAAACTTAAATAAACATAAATAAAACACCCCAGTCCTCTCCGTAATTACACGCTTATGTTTATGTTAATTACCGGAGCATTTGTTATTTAAACTGAGCCGTTCTGTTTATGATGAAATTGTTTTTGTGGCTCGGTTGTTGTTTTAGTAGATTAAAGGATTAAATCTAATTAATAATATCACAGATCTTTCTCTATGCGGGGTGCTATTCATACTTTCATTTTTTTTTCTCTTCCTGTTATCTCTTTGAGAAGGCGACACATGAAAGTGCTTGTCATATCAAAGCGACTCTTTTGAATAACAAATGAAATGTGACAGGTCTTGCTAACAAGATCAGCATTGTTGTAGATGTTTCCTTATTTATTTTTGTGATATGTATCCATGTGAATGCGTGGATTTTATATTGCTCTATATTTGATTTCAAAGCAATAAATGCACTGGAGATGTTCTGATGTTATATTTGAGCAGCATCAAACAATTTCTGTATTTGTGTCTGTTTTGTTTTGTTTGTTTGTTATTTTTATCTGTATTATTCCCAATCCACACCCATTTATCAGGGTCTTCCCGGAACGGATGGCATCC
The DNA here is from genome assembly GCF_051911475.1 of Siphateles boraxobius. Lineage (NCBI taxonomy): Eukaryota > Metazoa > Chordata > Actinopteri > Cypriniformes > Leuciscidae > Siphateles > Siphateles boraxobius. The sequence continues at coordinate 24,143,560 of NW_027508799.1, read as the reverse complement.
CAGGGTTACCAGGACGTCCAGGTAGAACCGGACCCCCTGGTTCTCCTGGACAAAGGGTAATGGATGAATTAAAATTCAAGCATCAGTCTAGTACTGCAAAATATGTAATGAATGTAACTTATTGAGAAGATTTTGTTGATTAAATGTGTAAATGTGCCTAAACAATCTCATAATCTGATTTAGGGATCACCTGGAGTTCCTGGTGACATGGTGAGTGTCGCATTAAATCTCACAATATAAAAACAGTGTAGGTGGTGGTATTTAAATCGGTATATTCTAAAAATTTTAGTTAGTTCACTCATCAATGTCCTACATATGTATATCTTAGTGGGAGAATTGGGAAAGGTGCAATTATGATAGAGTGATTCACAGAGGGAGTAATGAGGAATGATTACGACTAGTCAGTATAGAGTATTTGCCTCTATTTTCTCTTAAAGTTTCACCCTTTTTTTATTACATGCCTCATGTTTTAGACAAGTTGATTATTCTCTGTGTGATTGTGACAGCGATTGTGTCTGTGCGATCACTCTCTCTCCACAATCTTAGGGTCCTCTTGGTAATACTGGACCTAAAGGGCAGAGAGGAGAGAGAGTAAGTTTAGACGTTGATAAGCATTTCATATGCTGGTTTTATTTTATTTTATTTATTGTTTTTTTAACAAATAAATAAAGCCTATTTAAATCATGTTGACCTATAATAACTTTATCTTTTCATGTAGGGTGAGCCAGGCTATGTGATGGGAGGTATGGAGGTTATTCCAGGGCGTAAAGGAGAACCTGGATCTTCGGTAAGTGATGGTATCATACTAAATTGCTGTGTTAAACTAGTTTGCATAAATTTAAATTGATTTGTTCAAGGTTTTCATCTTTTCTCTCTCTTGATTAAAAGGGCCCCCCAGGTGCTCCAGGGGTCCCAGGGGTATCGGGTCCTCCAGGACTCCCTGCTCTGCCTGGACCTCCAGGGTCTCCTGGACTCTCTGTTAAGGTTAGTATGAAATATTCTGAGGATGCACACATCTCAGTAGTCTATATTGTAATCGGTAACACTTAAAAAGTCCACTTTAGAGATTCCACTAACTATAACTTTGCACTACGTGTCAGCTAACTCTCATTATGAATAGACTGTCCAATATCTGCTAACATTTTATTTTGAAATAACTTTGCAACAACATGTCAACTTATTCTACTTGCCCTGTCCTGAATACAGTATATATAATAATATTATAGTCTATATTATAATCTCATGTTAGTTGTGTTCAGTGTGGCTTTTTAAGTTACAACTTAAGGCTATACACAAGGTTTCATGCAATATGAGTGGTAATGACCTTATTAAGCATAAAAAATGTCTAGAAAAGAGTGTCCGTTTTTTTTGGTTATTTTTTTCCAATTTTACTTCCTCTTAGGGAGAGACTGGAGAATCTGGTCCTAAAGTAAGACATCCACTGCACAAGCAACATTTTACCATAAAATATACATGCAAAATACAATGTGTGATTTATAATGCTTCTCACACTCTCTAGGGTCCACGTGGAAAACCAGGTGCCAAAGGAGAAAAAGGAGAACATGGGAATAATGTTAGTGCATGCTTTAAGAGTTACAGTGTGTATTATTATTATCATTAGATTTTAAAATACTTTCTCCTATATTAATATGCAAGAACTAGGTCTATAAGTAAACCATTTAATAGGTTGATTGAAATAATGAAACAAGTAATTTAACTTGATCTTGTGGATGTGTTTGTCTAGGGTCTAGCGGGTTTACCAGGGCCAGTAGGAGTGGATGGACTTCCAGGAATTCCTGGTCAGAAAGGGGAGCAGGTGGGTGAGAATAAGGGGTAAAAATATCTAAAACGGCTTCACGTGTCATTTTGTATTTTCAGCAGTGATGTAAAAGCTATTTTAAGCAATGGCTTCCTACAGCTTGCACAGGATAGTTGAAATGCATAAATTAAATCTCTCTGCTCATCTGCCTACTATCGTTTTGGAAGTCTCATTGTTGAGTGCTTTAAAAAATTGCCCTTCCTCTCTGTCAGAACTGCACAAAGCTAAAATTAGTGCAGCTGGTTGTTTGATTGAATTTCTTTTGTGTTAATCATAAAGGGAGAGGAAGGTATCGGAATTCAAGGTGTCCAAGGTCCTCCTGGGCCAGCTGGAGAGAAGGTACATATTTCTGATATACGCAAACCACATTTATTATTTATTTAACTTATGTATGTTCTGCTGTCAACAAATCTTAAGAGTCATTAATGGTAATCATTTTTCAGGGTAATACAGGACTACAAGGCCCAAAGGTAAGTATGTTGGATGTAAAATCAATGGAGAGTGACAAATTATTGTTTCTTGCAGTGTGTAATTTGTAGCTTCCATATTCATCCAAAGGGCGAAGTAGGAATCCAAGGAGTCCAGGGAATCGCAGGCCCTCGGGTTTGTCAGACTACACACAACCATTTCACCATCAAAGTGTTTTATCTGTCAATTCATGCTGTTAAATCATATCTGTCTTCCACAGTGAATCAGCATGAATCTTTTAACAGATGTCAGCCTTAGATGCAATCTTGTTTAATAAATGTTAAGTGCTTCATAATGACGGAGGTGTTTCACTGTTGTTGTGTTTTTAGGGGAAAAAGGGTCTTAAAGGAGATCAAGGAGACAAGGTATGAATTTTCTCAGGCACATAACCGATTAGCTTGTCCTCCATGAAAAAAATCTATCACATAATTTCAGTGCTTTTGTCTAGTGCCGCTGCTGCTCTGTATTTAATCCTAATTAATATTGACATCCTACATACATTTTCAACATGTTCAAGATAATGGAATGTGAACTTAAAATAATAATAATGTGAACATATATTGTTCATTAAAGGATGCTCTCTGAAATTCTCTGGATTTTGATTGGCCAATTCTGTCATGCTTTGGTCAAATACTTTTGTATTATGATGCTTAAGTGTATATTTTACTTTTTGGCAACTTTGACAATCTACTACACTATGATAGTTTACAATCTCTTGTATCACCTGGCTCTTTCCTCTCACACAATAGAAATATTTTAATCTCAAATCAATGTCATTCCAGTTGATTTGTTTATTTGGTACACAATCATGTTATAAGTTGCATAATGTATAGGCAGCTGGTCATAAGACCTGACCACCCTCTCATGTGTATTTTGCAATAACCATCTGATTTTAGATTCATTTTTTGACACCTGACATTTGTTTTCAACTGCATAAACTACAAATGTTAAATCCTTCAATGTAATCAACAACTGCATTTATTTGACAGGGTGAACGCGGGGAAATCGGGCCAATCGGGCCTCCAGGAATTGCAGTAAGTTCATCAATTTGACCTCTTCACATGCCTGAAAAATATAAATGGAAAGGTCAGATGTGTGATGAACCAGTTAATGGATTTAAATCACTTCCCTGCACTTGAACGTTTTAAAAAAAGATTTGTTAAGTTGAATCCTTATTTGTTTGTTCGCTCTTCAAACTTTTCCACCCTGTATGGTGCTGTTGAAGTTCTATTAAAAGCAAGAATGAGCTGTAGATCTCTGGGGAAATTAAAGGAGTCGATTAAGAAATAGGAAAACCGCCTCCTCTCTGCTCTCTAGCCAGTGATGGACTCCAAAATCCACGTCAAAGCTCCAGATCCACATTATCGACCTGATTAAAAAAGGAGACACCTGGATGGAATTTCCACCTAATAATGAGAGAATTACATGTGCGAAACATTAAGAACTACTATGTTATTATATCCTTCACATGCAACCTTGTCACTGTGTCCATCTCTGGCAATTCAGACTTTCAGTTACTTTCAAATTAAACTTACGCAGTCATTATTAAACCTAAGCCCTCAGAGAGGAGATCAAGGAAACATTTCGAACAATTCGAATCCTCATTATCGCTCGGTTCTCTCAGAAACAGTGCGGCATGATAAAACGTTTGGTTTGGAGCTCTACCGCAGCTCACAGAGAACCAATACTCCTCTCAAAGCACCTGAGGTCATTCATATTTGCTGAATACTAATTTCATAATTCTTGCAATGATTAGAGGGAAAGCTTACTTTCTCTTTTTTAAACTTTAGGGCTTCCCTGGAGCTGCTGGACGAAAGGGTGATGAGGTGAATCTAAACTCTTTTCTTCATTTAATCAAATTTAATACTTCTACATTACACTGCCCAAACTATGTGGACATCCCCTTCTAAATAACAGTTTTACTTACACCCTACAATATGATCAAATATATAGCAATGTAGTCAATGACTTTTAATGTTTCAAAACCTTCATAGGATGCCATCATTTAATCGTCCCTGTAGTGTAAGTTTGTGTCCGCAATTGAAAGTGGCTTCTTCTCAAATTAAGTGTCTGTAGTAAATTAATACATGTAAATCTATGACATCAGCACTTATAGAAGTGCACAGTTAAACTGTGTGTGATTTATATTTCTCTGCTTGATTGACAGGGGCAGCGCGGTGCTCCCGGCGACCCAGCTAAAGGGGTAGAAATGATGCCTTGGCTTAGTGTTTCATCTAACACATTGTGTTTTTACTTAAAAATACACTATTGCTAATATTTCCCCTCACATTTCACAGATACTTGGTCCTCCAGGGAAAAAGGGTGCCAGGGTAAGATAATCAAAAATCAGTTTCAAATATATAAAATTTGTGAACAATTGTCTACACCAAACCTGGTCATCTTTGGGTCCCAAAAACTGTCTTGTAGTTGTTGTTTTATTGTTTTGTTTTTTGAGCTCATGACTCAAGTCAGAGATTTATTTCCCTTTGGGTTCACTTCATCTCCATTGATGAAAACAAGCAGTGCATCCAGCGCTTGAGCAACTTAAACGCCGTTAATTAGTGCCGTGAGCATCGATATGAATACAAGAGCTCCTCCAGGTCTGCGTGCATGTAAATGAACAAACAAAGCAAAAAAGCACAGTTTTATAAACTACAAAGTTTTGATGCAAGTCCCCAAACACTCTAGGGGTAAAATTTGTGATTTGCGCATTTCATTAAAGGTTTTTAGGTGATAACCCATATTGGCCAGTTGGTGATGTTTGTTGGTTGGTTTCATGTTGTTTGATATGGTCAATAGTAGAGAGATTTAAGCTAGGTTATTTTTTTCTCCCTGAACTGGATATAAAGGGGGATGTCGGACAAGTTGGGCCACTAGGACCACAAGGAATGAAAGGAGATCAGGGTGATAAAGGTGAAAAGGTAGGTGTGGGTTTGTTGTTTTGGATGTGAAAGTACAATAATTTGCATTTATTGATTAGCCTCCAATCTGAATGTACTGATTTATTGTCTTCTGGGTTTTTAAAGGGCAATCCTGGATTTGGAATCCCTGGTCAGCCTGGTCCCAAAGGAGAGAGTGGAGAAAGAGTGAGTGTTTATGAGAGGTTAGCTTTTAGAAAAGTGTTTACTTCCAACCACATGACACAATGCAGAAAACTGAAAAAAATGTCCACACACTTATTTTATTCCTTTAGATTTTATTCAACAACAACCTTTAAACAAATTGGAATATATGAAATTAACCCCAGTTATATATACTACCATTTGGGGTCGATAAGATTTTTAGCTGTTTTTGAAAAAAGTCTCTTATGCTTACAATGACTGCATTTAAACAAAAAAGCAACCCCCCAGTAAAAACAGTAATGTTGTGAAATATTATTACAATTTAAAATAGCTGTTTTCTATTTTAATGTATTTTTAAAATGTAATTTATTCCTGTGATGACAAAATAAAATTTTCAGCCTCATTACTTCAGTCCAGTGTCACATGATCCTTCAGAAATCATTCTAATATGATGATTTGTTGCACAAGAAACATTTCTTTTATATTAATATTTTTTCATTATTATTGAAAAAATTGTGCTGCTTAATATTTGTTTCTGGATTCTTTGAATATAAAGTTCAAAATAATAGAATTTTTTTAATTGACCTCTTTTGTAATATTTATATCTCTTTACTGTGATTTTTTTTATCTATTTAATGCATGAATAAAAAGTATTAATAAATAATCTTTCAGAAAGAACAATCTTACTGAAACCATCATCAGCCCACAGGAATATTGACATGATTTATTAACATCCACTACAAGGAAACTTTATCAACATGGCTTGTTTCCCACCCACATCAATCACATCTTTTGTGTTTTCTAAAACGTATATATATTGACAGATATGTTTTAGAAGACACAAAAGATTAAAAAAAAAACACTATTTAGTTTTGTCTCACTTCTTTTTTATGCACAGGGTAATGTTGGATTATCAGGGAAACCAGGGCCAAAAGTAAGTTTGTTATATGCTCTTGATTTTAATACGTGCGAAATTCTGTCAGACTACAAAAGTGATTGTGAATCATTGGCAAAGAGAATACAATATTACATGAAACCGATCAATCACATGAACACTTCCTTGGGTTGTGTCCAGGGCAATGATGGGTCCAAAGGAGAGAAAGGGGAGGTGGGTGCAGGCAACCCTGGTTTTCCAGGACTAAGAGGTAAAGATGTAAGTAAATCGAGAGCCCAGAGGGACTAATACAAGAAGTATGTGAGTGTGTCTTTGCGAGCATGTGTGTATATGCGCTTTGCATCATTGCGTTAAGGATATTAGAGATTTTGAAGGGTTATTTTGTCATAAAATCCCTATTGTTCGCTTTTTAATTAATGCTTCATTCATTCATATTTAATTACATTCTCTGCTGTCATGGATTTCAGGGTGTGCCAGGACCGAAAGGGGAGGTGGGATCAAGGGTGAGACTACACAACAAGCAGCACAGAGAAACTCACACCTTCACACACTATCATGTTTTTCTAGTATGGTGGAGACTTTCCACTGACCTCTATCGTTTTATTCTGAGCTAATGATATGTTATGTCCCCTAAATCACACATTCGCCTTTTTGCAGGTTTATTAAACTGTTTGGGTCTTTACAGTGTAGATGGTTATTTATTGTTTTTTGTTATATTTATTAACTTTTTTGTCACAGGGAGAGTCTGGTTCACCAGGAGAGCCCGGAGAGAGAGGTGTCAAGGTATTGTCTCGTCTAAACCCCTAAATCAAATTTTTTCTCATACATTCTTGATCTAATGTCTCTCTTTGTTCAAATCAGATATTCTGTATTGGCCTGTTTGTAATAATATCACCCTCCCCATATAAAATGTACACTTGTCTATATATAACACTAGTTGGTTTTGTTGCTCAAAACATTAAGCCTACCACTCACACTTCTCCTCATCTCCAATGTCAGGGTCCTCTCGGTCTTCCAGGACGACCCGGTGACCCTGGGGGAAAAGGCGAGCCTGGAAAATTAGGGTTACCAGTAGGCAGCTTCCTTTATTTTACAATTTGTATTCAGTCCTTGAACAAATGCTCTTGTGAAGCACTTTCAGAGTGCCACTGAATTATGAACCATACTAGCACAGAATAGTCAATATTATGAATGTCCATATTTTTCAGGGTCCAGAAGGACACAAAGGAGAGAGAGGCGAGCCGGTACGTGCTATTAAAAAGCAAAAGATTAACTTTATTTTGTATACTTGTTTTAAGCGGAATTCAATATTTCATTGGCTGGTCATGCTCTATGCTCGCATAACAGAATCTCAGTTTTTCTTGTCATGCTGGGGCTCTCCGGTGATAAATTAAAGAGCAGGAGTCTCCATATTAATATTGTATTCTCTGCAGGGGCTGCCGGGACCACCGGGAGATACTCAAGTGAGTTTTACTGTCCTTACTGGGTATTATAATCAAGCTATTTAACATACATGAATATTAATGTGATCATGTTGTTTTCGGTTGGTTGATTTGAAATATATGTTTGTTACACATGTCAAAAGCTGTCAAGATAGTATTGCTCTTTTTGTTTTGTCTTTAGAAGCACTGCTTCAGGTGTTTGGTCACTTTTTTTGTCATTTATTTGATTGGCATTTTCATTGTTATCTTTGTTAATACAAATTGTCAGTGACTTCAGTTTCTCATAATTCTTCTTGCCTAGTTTACCACGTCAGAAAACACCATTCTCACTAGGGCCATTAAGGTAAAGTAAGACATTTCGAAATTCATACAAATTTACATATACACAACAACAATCTAGGAACATTCAGTCAATTGTGAGTGTGTGTATTTGGTGTCTTTAAAGGGTGAACCCGGTGAGCCGGGACTCCAAGGGGAGATAGGACGTCCTGGACCACCTGTAAGTGACGTTTTCACATCCTATGTATATATTATTAAAAACAAAATGATATAGGTTACATTTTGCTTTTATTCTGTTTTAGGGTCCTGAAGGTAAACCAGGACCTCCAGGGAATTCATTGGTGAGTCACTACAGTCATAAATAAACTTAATTTCTGCATTCTTTTTGCATTTTGTCAGTTTTTCAGATGGCATGACTTTTAATTATTGGAGGATGAAAGACTTAAAAACGCATAATTTAATGAAGCTCAATTTTCTTTCTCTTCTAGTTTGGATCTAGTACAGGAAGAGATGGCCTGGATGGTCTACCAGGAAGGCCTGGATCTAAGGTTCGACTACTCCCTGTTTCAATATTTCTGAAATATAGTGACGGCGAATCATTCTCTTTCGAATGTACTGTTGTAATTATTTATAAATGATTCAGTTATAAGTAACCATGTGGTTGTGTATGCGCAGGGTGAACCAGGACAAAAAGGGGACCCAGGATCAGTGAGTAGGCCTAATAACAATTATTTTGTGATCATGTATCATGTGATTCATATTTTACATTTCAGTGACATTAACTGAATTGCAGGGTGTGCGACTGGTGTACAGTATTAAAGTGCGTCAAAATACACAATGTCTGCTAATGAGTCTGTATAGGACCCTTTTAATGTGTCATTTTGCTGAATGAAAATGGAGAATCTAGCTAAAATAGTCCAATCTGTCACGTATATGCACTTTCCTAAAGGATATCTTATGTTCTTGAAGAAAAGATTATTATAATAATTATAGTTAATGCTGTTCTGCTTGTGTGTGCGTGTGTGTGTGTGTGTGTATATGTGTGTGTGCTTGTGTGTGCGCGTATGTGCCTGTGTGATCCAAATCTCCCCAAAAAGGATTCAGTATAACATGAAATTTTTGATATTTTGGGGACAACCTTAAAACTTTTTATGTAACACTTTATTTGACAGTGTCCTTGTTACATATGTTACATGTACTTAACATAGTAATAACAGTAAATGATGCATAATTACATGCAACTAACCCCAACCCTATAGTAAGTACATGTAGTTACTTAATATTACCTGATATTACTCAGTACTTAAACACATAATTACAATGTAAGAATGACACCTTAAAATAAAGTGTAACCCTTTTATTTTTTAAACAGAAAGGAGAGAAAGGAGATGGGCGTAATGGGATTACTGGTATGCCTGGTTTACCTGGAACTCCTGTGAGTATATAGTAGTAACATTTACAGCAGATATAAACCATAATATCTCTATAATAAAGCTATTAATTTTCTTTATTTTCTTATGTTCTTTTCTCTCGTCTTTTAGGGCAAACCTGGTGTTGATGGGAAACGTGGAGTAGCCGGAAAAGATGTACGGTTTATATATTGTTGTAGCTCTAAATGCTTTTGTTAAAAACTTTTTTCCTTTAATAAAACTAAACCATTTTTTTCCCCCAGGGAGAACAAGGTTCAAAGGGTGATGAAGGAACAAAGGTGGGAGAACAGACTGATATAAACTATTCCATTGTTCCATTATCCCATTAAACCCTATTTAAGTTTAAATGTATTTGGCTAACATCATTTTTTATTTTAATGCATAGGGTGAAAAGGGTGAACCTGGTGCAAATGTAAGATATCCAAAATCAACCGTTTTTAGCAATCTTTGATATAATTAAATGGTTTGTTTATATCTATTATATGTTATGTATTTTTGACATTTTAACTGCTTTAGGGAAATGAAGGCCAAAAAGGAGAGCAAGGATCTCCAGGATTGCCAGGTCCTCCCATTGTTCTCCAAGAGGTAAAAGTGTGTTTTGTTTAAGTGTAGACAACATTGTATTTGTAGCCATTACTGTTGCTAAATTATATAATTTTTTTTTCACAGGGTATGTCTATTGAGGAGATTAAAAAAGCATTTCCAATACCAATGGGTCCCCCTGGTGCGGCGGTGAGTGTCTCACATTGATAGCCTTGTGAATACCAGCTGCTTTACCAAATAATCAACACATATATCAGAACACGTGACTGCAGACCATTCAGACATTTGGATGCAAAGACTTTGAGGCTTTTATGTTTTTGAAAATCATGAGTTTGAGGTACTTTTTAGCCCTTACGTGTGTTTCTGTGTGTAGGGTCCTCCTGGGATGAAGGTAAAGTATAAATTGCCAAAAATCCTTGAAGAAATTAAAAGATTCTGAGGCGATATCTAATTTTTCTCTTTTGGTTGGCAGGGAGAGAAAGGAGAGATGGGTTTGAAAGGAGAGCAGGTACCAAACCTTCTACATCTCACTGATTGCATTGAAGTTATCCTTTCATGTCTATGTTGCAGAAGGTATGATAGTGGGCACTGTATTATTTAACAGGGTGATGATGGTCCACCTGGGAGAGCTGTTGAAATGAAGGTCTTCTCAATGCCTGTACATAATTTAATTCATTACAAAAACTGTTTTTACGTGGTGTAAACATATTGTTTTGTTCTATTTCAGGACATTGAAGGCTTGTTTGATTCATATGGCATTAAAGTAAGTGTGCTGTATTTAAACAGCTGGATTTTAACCCTGCAGGAATTTTGAAAGCACAGTGTTTGATTTTCTTACATAAATGGACTTCATTACTAATTTAAAAACACATTTTTAAAAATAGTATTTGGGGGATGAGGGTTCTTTTAGGAATGATGCCTGGAAGTAATGCTATGAAAATATATAAATAAAATGTTTTTTTTATATGTAAATATTTGTAGCTAGATTGAGTGACTGTCTATTTTTACTGATATCAAAATGATAAATGACACTATATATTGGTGCAATAGGTGTTTTACTAACTAATAACAAAATCTAATATAATTAGCCCCTAGATTAACCTTTACCTTTACTAGTTTTGATCAAATATTAAGCTTTAATATTAAAATTAATATATAAGATTTACTATTTCATATTGATATTAAGCTTTTAGTATCACTACTGAAAACATGCTTTATAAACAAAATATAAATAATTGTAAAACATTATGAATATGATAACTGCAATATTCTCAATGGAGGCTGCATTCATTACAGCCAAGTCATCCATTAAATGACTTTTTTGTTTTGAAAATCAAGTTACTCATTAACAAATTTGAATAGGCCAGAAAGGATTTTAAGCTTTTTACTGGTTTCTAAAAGTCATTCCTACATTATCAAACATTTTATTGTCATCTTATTCTTTATTTATTTATTTGAATTCTAGCATTTTTGACTTGCTTTACACTACAATAAAACAGTACCGCATTTACAATAAATAAAAACACACTTCCCAGCTCTCGCTGCTGAAGGCCTTGATTGACAGGCTGCTTCAGGATGGAATGGAGGAGCTTCTTCATGAGATCAGCACCAGCAGAAGAGTGAAAGGAGACAGACAGGAGCCTGACTCCAACGTCATCACCGAATACACCGTGAGTAGCCTCCTAAACATACAAAACATCTCAGGAAAACGAATTACTATAACAATAATACAAACACTGTGACTTCTAGTCAGATTTACCATGCATACCTACCATTAGAAATAATGTTATGGCTATATTAAGCTTATTGAATAATGAGAGCTCACTCTAATTCACAGAGCTCAGTAAAATACAGTCACCCACAAGAGATATTACCTGATACGGATTTGATTGAGGAAGAGTCTGACCTTGAAGAGGGGCAGATACCTGAACCCAGTCCTGTAAGAAAACATTTGTTACTTTGTCAGTATTTACAGCACTGTTATTCATAATCCATTTCTAACCTAACATCAACACTTTGTTTTTTCAGATTTAGGCCTATACTTGATTGATTTGCTCTGATGTAATGTTGCTTTTTCAAGGAGTAATATCATATTGTCCCCCTCATGTGCTGATTGAGTTCAAGATAATTTACACATTTAAACATTTAATGAAAGCATTACTTTTGTTGTTGTTGTTTTTAATGTGGCTTGTGTTGTCTTTTAAGGAACCCGCAGCTGAAACAGAGGTGGGTCCAACCCTTTGGACCATCTCTACTATTTACAAAAAGACTGACCTCAGTAAAACAAAGGACAAGCTGGTAGATGTCGAAGAAAAGAAACTCTTGAAAACCAACTTCAGTGATGTAACACCTTTGAAATTTCTCCAAACCAACACTTCCTCCGAGAGGGTATGTTCAGTAGTGATATTAAATGTTCATTAGAGTGTGATGTTATTGTCGTTTATAGATAAAATTTACTCCATCTAAAGGATAATGTCAAACATATCCCTCAGCTCTTGAGCATTTATACATTTTAAATCAATCAGAGCTCATCAATTAAATTAAAATGTGCTGTATTTAGAACGTTAAAATGATTGGATTTTGATTTGGAATGTCTTTTTTCTGATTTACTTTTACATAATACCATTGAATGGCATCTTTTAAAACAAGTTTCTATCCTTAAATCGATTTATTTTTTGACAGCTGAGTTCTGGGAAGGTAGAGGTAAGTATGGAGACAGTTTTCCACAGCCAAGAGGACACAGGGAAAAAATCATCTGGAGAGAAGAAGAAAGGCAGAGAGAGGGGGAAGGTAAAGTTATCTCAATGTGTTATAAATGATTTTCAGTCACAGTTCTATGTTGTACTTACTGTAAATTGACAGGACATCACTTAATAAAGTCAAATTAGCCATAAACATGTTTTGGCTATTAACCCTGTAATGCCTGACATGTGAAATAATGAGAGAAAATCTAATAATAATACTAATAATAATAATAATAATAATAATTAGAGAAAATCTAAACAAAAAGTCTACAAAAAATGTTTTGTATATGTGTTTTTGGTTGAGTGTCATATTTGATACTCAGTCTTTCATGGCTCATATTGTATGATATTTGTGTATCAAATATGATACAGGCTTTATAGGGTTAAACAGACAAGTATCTTTATACTGGTGAAATTTTTAATCTATGCAGTAATAGTAAAAGCCTAACCAGATATAACTAGAACTAAACATTACAATAAATATAATAAAAAATCATGGCTGCTAACCTCTTAAGTGTCTCTAAATATTTCTGATGATTGTTATTTAAAGCCTTCTTATGAATTATGATGCTTCTCAACTGATAAACTCTCAACCAGGGCAAAGGAAATAAAGGACGGCAAAAACGGCAAAGGAAACGTTTGGTAAATGTTTCATCATCGCATCTAACCTGACATGCACACATCATTCACATCTAAAGGAGCTTAACAGTGCTAAATAGTGGCCTTTTTTCGTTTTACGTTGAACTTTATTTTTGTGATTACTTAAATGTTCTGATATGCTAGAGATAGCAAATACAAATGTTTTTCAATTTTTTTTACAAACTTGCATTCTTATGCTTAAATGCTTGTAATTTGTTTTATATAAACTTGTCTAAATATGCCTAAATATTTCATTGAAAAAGCATAAACCCTAAATACATTTTAAACATCGAACATTAAATGCACCTGTGGTCATAATGCATTAATAATTTAACAAATATACTTGAAATTTCACTAATCACCGAGTATTACTATTTCAACTAAAAGAATAATGAAAATATGGCTTTAATGGAATTTAAATTTTTGGGTGGTTTATAACGACTTAAATTTTCCACAAAGCATGATTACCAATATTGATATTTCGTTTAGTCTGTTATGTGTAAAACTAGCCTCCTAATATGTAAATGTGTTACTAATCTATTCTCTCTCAGTTTTGTTTGTTAGTTTGTTTGTTCATTAGCATCAAAACAAACCTATTTAGCTGATCATGTTCTATATTCATCATTGGAAGGCAGAAATCATTTCTCTTTCTATGTTAAATTACAGGAAGACCAAGACAACATGGAAGAGGAGGTTGAGGAAGCATCATATGATGATGAGGAATACAGTCTTGAATACGAGGTAAGTCAATGAAGTAGGCTTTATAGGGTTAAACAAGCAAATGCATGATCATACAGTATGATGTGAAATCTAATGTTAGACACCTTGATGAAGTCAAATACACTGATGTGATTCATAAACTCAGAAGATATTACACAGTACATCAGATTTGATCTATAACGTGTCTGTTAGTATTCACACATGCATAATTAGCTGAATGGGACCTGACATATCAGCCTACACTAATAAGTTTACCTCATATCTCCTTCACCCACACCCACACTGAAGAGTCCAATCATAAAGTTCACATCGCAATTTAAAAGACTTTAATATATTACACCCACTCCCCAACCTAAATAAGAAACCATAATCACAACATTTCTAATTAATGTTGATTAATTATTCTCATAATCTCTCATCTTTCAGTTTATGTCTTCATTCAAATGGTAGGCATTTTTCATGAACTTTTCACGTTGACTTTTAAATGTTTTGTGTGTATCATGTCAGGACGAGCTGCCCACAAAAGAGCCTTTTCCCTCTCGAGAGGAGGAGGACGGAGGGGAGGAGGTGAGCGTTATCAAAACCAAACCAAATCAAATCACAATGTACTCGGAAATTTACAAATTTACAATGGAAAGCGCTATTGAAGACACAGTCACAATTTAGATAAATGCATGTTACAGTGCAATTCTTTTTCCTCAATATACGGTTGTACGTTTTTTTCCTCAGCTAAAATTCTCAGCAACAACAGCTTTATACACACAAGAATATGAGGTAAGAGTCTCTGCTTAACCTTTCTTTTTAATACTATTAATCAATTAAAATGTCAATGGTTGCATAGGAACAGGGCATTTTATGATGTTCCAAAAATGTTCAAAATGCACACAGGGGGAGACAGAAACATCCTCTCGGATTACACAGTCTCCAGAGGAGATCAGACTGGTAAGAGTATACACTACCTTTCAAAAGATTTATTATGTTTCTGAAAGAAGTCTCTAATGCTCACCAAGGCTGCATTTATTTGATGCAAATAAAAAAATACAGAAAATTGCAATATTGTGAAATATTACCATTTAAAATAACTGATGCATTTTAATATATTTTAAATATAATTTATTCGACAGCAAAGCTGAATTTTCAGCATCATTTCAGCAATACAGTTTTCGGTGTCACATGATCCTTCAGAAATCATTCTAACATGCTGATTTGCTGCTCAAGAAACATTGCTTATTATTATAAATGTTCAAAACAGTTGTGCTGCTTAATATTTGTGAGAACTGGAATACATTTTGAACAGTAGTGAATACATATTTTAAATAGACACTTTTTAAGGATCATTTTAATTTACTGTAATTTAACTTATAATTTCCGAATGAAAAACATGAACCATCATTTATCCCCTTTGCACAGTATGGCTTGCAACAAGTTTGATTGATAGAAAAATGTCCTCTCAATTTGTTTCAGACGGCTCACACAACACCAGCGAGTCCCCTGCTTTCATCAAGAGTAACAGAGCAGGTACTTGTTCGCATTTCAGCATCTTAATGTATATGATATACACATACACTTATTTTTTTGTGCTTCACAGAAGCCACCTGAAACCAGATTATTATCAGTGATAAATACAACACAAACTGCAGAGGAGGTAAAAGTTTGTCTGTGATTTTGCTTTCTTTCCTCCTTCTGTTTTTTTCCTTTTTGCTCTGTTTTATTCCACAGCTCAGTCTTGCATGACGGCTTGTGTTTGAAGCATGAACTAACTACAGCTTTGGGAATCTTTCCTTTAGCATGTTTGTTGGACACTTTAGCTTATTGCAACTGATGAATACATTTGAGTTTAGCATGCACTTTTAATTAGCATGCAATTAAAATGCCTCTTTATTTTTTGCATGACAAAATCAAAGAATTTCACCAGTGCAAACAATATTTTGCGTAAGTTCATATGCATTTTAAACAGTCAACTTCAATGTATAAGTATAAAGTGTGAGTTTCAAGAACATAAAAAATGTATATATAAATGAAATATCATGAAGTAACACACTGACATCCAAGCATGATTCCTCTGGTTTGTGTACTTGCAGAATGAAACATTAAACACGCTTCATAGTCGCTTTTACAGATTAGCTACAGGTTTTCTTTAATATATTTATTTTCTTAACACAGGAGCTCCCCTAAAATCTGTAAGAGAGACATTCAGGTGTGTAGAAACTGTGAAGGGTAAAAGAGGGGGAGGATCTCACTGCCCGGCATTACTTTGGGAGAGCCTCCTGTCCCGTCGCACAATGATGATGTCATTCATCCATGCTGCCTCCACCGCGTCTAGCGGTCAGTGCGCTGCAGTGCCTTTGATAGATTGAGAAGAACCACCAGCACTCTCTGAAGAGATACCAGCCCAGTATAAACATCTTTACTGAACAAACACATGCTAAATCATTCATATAATTCATATAAATATGACAACACAAAACGCTGTCTTATAGTTGTTTTAATAACTTGCTTAGAGTTTCAAATCATTTGTCCTGTCAGCTCATGCAACATCGATTTGTTCATCAGTTCCTTATTTATTGATAAGACTGAAAAAGGATTGTATTTTTTTTTTTTTTTTGCATATTTACTTTTTCCATTTGCGGTAACATGATGTGCTACCTGTTTTCACTGGTGAAATTCAAAGACATATTGCTTTTCTTTTTGTATTTAATCTGTTTGTGCATGTCTGTCAGTAAATGTGTTCTTCCTAAACCAGTCTTAACCTGTTTCTGAGTCTTTATTGTGTGTTATGTGTGTCTTTAATTCTTTTCACAATCATGAAAAATGTTTGCTTCATAACATTTTTAAATAAAGTGGTCCACTATATTGGTACCATATCAGTTATTGGCCGATATTATAGGTTTTATTTAATTTATCGCTATCAGTTTATATTCTACGTCATTGTGCATGCTCATTTCCCATTTTGTTCCCAGATTTCCTTTGCCGCCATCTAAGTTAATCTTTTAAAACAATATTAATTTAATAACACTGTTAAATGTAATTTCAAAGTGAATATACATTTTTTCATACACTCAGAAAAAAGGAACTAAAGCTGTCAGTGAGTTGACACCCTTTCGAAAGCTACCTTTGTACCTTATTTACACCTCAAGGGGACATATTAGTACCTAAAGTGTACTTATTAATGCATGAATTGTATATTTTTTTCTGAAAGTGTACAGTACATTATCATGTTATGGTGCCTAAACACACATGTAGCGTTTAAAGCAATTGATTTAGTAAGTAAATATAGTAAAGTAGTGG
The DNA here is from genome assembly GCF_051911475.1 of Siphateles boraxobius. NCBI lineage: Eukaryota > Metazoa > Chordata > Actinopteri > Cypriniformes > Leuciscidae > Siphateles > Siphateles boraxobius. Next base: position 24,126,231 of record NW_027508799.1, on the reverse strand, counting down.
AGTAAATGTACATGAGTAAGAGAAAGATGTTAATAAGACTGTTTGGGTGTAAACAGGGGTACTTGTCCCACAATAGTGGCCTGGAAAGGGCAAGATCTAAAGTGAAGAGGAGCGCCCCCTCGCCTGAGTACATGGTAAAACGACTTGTTCATAACAGTCTGGCTAATGTTTCGTTAGTAGAATTTCAATTTGTACATAGTATAAGCATCTTAATGAAGCACAAATCAAGTGTGTCATCTGTAGGCATACATGCCTGGAACGCCAGGAGGACAAAACCGTTACAGACAAGGATATAAGGTGATGCGCTTCTGATTTGATAAGCTCATTATGGAGAGCTGCAGATGTGATTGCATGATGTAATGGAGGGAAGAAAGTAAAATTGTGTTATCTCATCTTCTTTTAGCGTTCCACCTCTGGAGCAGGAGGCAAAAAAAAGCTAAATGTGAGTGAGTTTAGTCTACCTAAAAGAAATCTTCTATAATAGAAGTGAACTCAGAAATGCCATCCAAGGAGTTTTTCTTAGATTTGTAATTAAACTTTAAGAATATTCTTAAATTGAATCAATGAAATAAAATAAAAAAAATCATTTAAATAGAGGAATAAAATCTCGGCATCACAAAATTATAACCACATTAATTATTGTAGTTATTTGAACTGTTAGACACATAAATACTGTTATTATTTTAATAGAAAACTGTGTTGAGATGCATTATATGTTCCTGAAAGTTGTTCAATTTTGGAATAGTAAGTAAACAAAAAAAATACTGTGATCAAATAAATGTTTGATTATTTTTTTATTGATTATTTACTTATCATTTTTACAGTCCAAGAAAAAGGGATCTAATAGCATGATATAAAGTTCTCACACTTTATTTTTCTGTCACTTTTGTAGAAAAAGAAGCAAGAAAACAAAGACACTGAGCTTGTTGCAGAGATGTACAAGGAAAGAGGGAGGGAAGAAGAGGGCGAGAGAGAAGACGAGGTCTATCTTAAGAACAAGGAAAGAATGATTGAAGAGGAAACTGAGGCACAGTGGGACATGGAGGAAGAGGATGGTGCGACTGAGACCAAAGAATACAGTTCAGGTGATGGTGATAAGGAGACAGGCAGCAAGGAGATAGAGGAAGAATTTGAGCTAGAGAGGGAGAGAGAAAGACAGGAAATGGAAAAAGAAAGGATGGAGCTGGAACGAGAAAGGGCAGAAGAACTTGAAAGGGAGAGAGAGCTAGAGAGAGAGACAGAGCTAGAGAGGGAGACAGAGATGGAGCAAGGGGAAAATGAGGAGAGAGAGAGACAGTTACAGAGACAAAGAATGGAGTGGGAGAGACAAAGAGAAAAGATGGAGAGAGAGAGGATGGGAGAGACAAACGGAGAGGAAGACATGGGGCCCTGTATTTCACACTGTGATTATCTGAAGGTAAGAATATGCTTTAAAATTACAGTTTTCAACAAAAATGCAAATATTCCACATATCCACAACATATACAAAAGAATACAATATCTATTACCTTTAAGCTAATGGAAAACCATATATAATTATAAAATATATGTTTTTAAATATATAAATAAACATTATATTATATTATTTTTGGAACCCTAACTTGTTTACTGTAATATGGTGTATGTGCGTTTTTCCTCGAATGAACAGGGACCTCCTGGTGAAAACGGAAAACCAGGCCCTAAGGTCAGGCAAGCTTTTCCATTCTAAGTCAGAACGATCTGTCCTTAGTAATAAGCATGACAGTCCCATCCTAATAAATAATGTTATTTGAGCAATGTTCTCGTCGGCTCTTATTACTGAATAAGCTTTGTGTGTTCTCAAACCAAAGTCTGTTAGATAATCATCCCTGCTTCCTGATTGGTCTGCACCCCACCCACACACACACATGACATCCCCCGCCTCCTCATTCACAATGTTGAAATGATTACTGTCAATCAAACCTGGTGGGTGGAATTTCAGTAGTCCCCTTATGCTTGCTTTGATGCCCCAAGAGCTTTATTTTTACTCCTGCGAGCCTGAAATGGATTTAATTAGTCTTTGTTAATATTGTAGAGCTGATGGAGAACTTCTTAGCTCTTTGTTATTTGCCCTGTAAAAATTGTGGTTGTGAGTGGCTGATTGTGATTTGTGAATTTGCACAGGGGGAGATTGGAGAAAAAGGCCAGAAGGTACACTAATTTTCAGCCTGGTGTCAATAACTGTTTATCCAATAATGCTTTAGGCTCCTATGGTTTGTTTATGTGTTCTGTTTCAGGGAGAACCTGGAACTGGTCACCGTGGGCCAATTGGTCAGGCCGGTCCACCGGGACAAAAGGTGTGTCCTTTATCAATACTGTGGAATTAACTGTCATTCCCAGTTGGGCTGTTTAATGGTTGACATACAGGATAGAATACCAACATAAACCCAAACACAGCCAATAATAGACGTCTTGTTGCTGATGTTGTGTTATGTGCTTAGGGTGAGCCTGGCGAACCAGGACCGACTGGAGCACAGGGCATTCAGGGTATCCGTGGCAATCCTGGCATCCCTGGGTCACCAGGTCAAAGAGGTCAGCCGGGTGACCCTGGAGAGCCAGGTAGAAAGGTAATGATCAACCCATTCTATATGTTAAATAATTTCCTTATTGTTATGACTATGTTGATTTAATCACATTTTGCTATTTGAAAGCGAAAAATGAACTAATGAATGAATTGTTTATTTTTTTGAATGTTTTTACAGGGTGATAGAGGGAGACGAGGAAAGAATGGGTCACCTGGCACTCCAGGTGCAATTGGTCCTCTTGGACAGCAGGTACCACTGCTGCATTTACTCTGTATTTCAATACATTTACTCTGGATTTTAATTCATAGTGTGAAAATTGAAGGGCTAGAATGAACTGAGAACTTGCTGGTCTTTTTACAGGGTCCTCCTGGCCTCTCCGGGGTTAAAGGTGAAAAGGTAAGTCATTGCATGTTATGTTGATGCTCAACATGAACAGGTAAGGTTGAAATACCCCACAAACAGACATAAACAAAAACATTTATGAAAAGTTTTATCTGCTATCACCAGGGAGACACTATCCCAGGGGAACCAGGTGACAGGGGAATTTCCGGGCTCCCAGGTCGCCGGGTAATATTATGATAAATGTTCCTTCAGATAGATTGTAGGTGTAATGTTTATTATGTAATAGCATATTAGTTTATTGTCACTATGGATGTAAATAAATGAGAAATTATAAAACCTAGTGTTGAAAACAGTTGCATGTTTTTTATTTCTCTGCGTCCTCTAAATGTTTATTAATAATTTCTCATTATTACAAGGGAGCCAAAGGCACTATCGGTGTTAGAGGGCCTCCGGGTCTCATGGTGAGTGATGTATCATTCTGTTGACAATATTTTGTAAGCAGATTAAATGCAGACCCATTTCAAGTGTATGGGCAGATCCGTTTGTTCGTTCGTTCATTTCGTTCATTCATTCATTCATTCATTCATCAGGTACATCAGAAAAAGTAGGCAGCCTATCACATGGAACTTCCTCTTCCTTATATTGATTGATTTGTTAACTGATCTGTATTGGAGTTTGTGAATAACATTTTCCACATTTTAGTAATAAAGAATCTCTTCCTATCAACCTCTCATGTTAGTAGGGCATGACAGCAACAGCCCGAGTGTCACACTCTCACATCTCTGTTTCTTTGCATCTGCTTTCACTGTCTTGGGGAAAAATATCACCAATATCTCCTCGTAGTCCTGTCCTCTCTTCAACTGTACTATCTGAAAAATGCAAAAGTGACCCAAAATAAACATTTTGATACACAATACCTGACAAAACTTGAAATGATCAAAGGGCGGCAGCTGGCGTGATTCTGTACAATGTGTTAAGTTCTTGTGACCTTTCTCTTTAATTAAGGGTCCCAAAGGCCTGACTGGTGTGAAAGGAGAAAAGGTGAGTTTCCATTTTTAACCCATCTTGGTTTAAATTCTGAGTTTTAAGTGCAATGTAATGGAGTGCAGCAGAGCAGCATCAAGAATATTCTATTCCCTTTCTAACTATTGGGGAGGACTTGTCCCCCTCAATGTCTATGGTGGTTATGGCCAAGCGTTGAAGGGCTTTAAATGTTAATAGCCAAGCCAACTCTGACAGGGTCATTCTCTGTAGCTCAAAGATTTATAGGCCGCTCTGACAGCGCTACTGTTTTCACAGCGCCTCTCTTCTCTCTGTATTGACTTGCCAGTGCCTTCTCTTCAACTCTTTCTCTGCTCAAGCCAATCTTTGTATGTTTGAAACTGCTGTGAACAGCACTTTCTTCTCACAGACATACACACTCACACCAGCGTCACTATCTGCGTCAGTTGAGAATAAAACCGGTTTTATTTTCTTCAGCGTATGACAGGTTCAGATTTACAACAGTGTTTGTAGAAATCTTTACCAGACCATATGACGTACCATTTTAGACTCAATTGTTTAGAATATAAACCAGACAAAATTAACAAAGACAAAACTTTTTGACTGACAGGGTGACAAAGGTGTGACTGGTCACAGAGGAGACAAGGTAAGGACAGCATAAAAGCATACCTGGATGGCGTTTATTTAGATTTATTTACCAACTACCTTATTGTTTTCCTGTTTTTGAAGGGTAGCCCTCTCTCCATGCCAGGACCCAGAGGATATAAGGGTCTAAAAGGAGAGACGGTAATATTTATGTATAAGTTCACTAATGTTTCCTAAAAAGGATACTTGAATCATAATTGACTGTGCAAACTCATAACACTTCAAAACACTTGTGAGCCATTTGATTTTTTTTTCTCAATAAGGTTTCATTTGTTAACGTTACATGAACTAACAATGATCAATACTTTATACAGAATTTATTTATCTTAGCTTATGTATAACTCAACATTTAAGACATTTTTAAAGTCAAAATATGTATCTGTTAACACTATACACAGTGAATATTTTATTAATTAACATTAACAAAGGTTAATCAAATCTGTAAAAATATATTGCTCATTGTTAGTTCATGTTCATTAACTAATGTTAAAAAATGAGACTTTAATGTAAACTGTTACCTTTTTGAAGTAGAAAGGACAAATACAGGTCAATGTATATTGATATGTACGTCAATGTGCAGTATGTCTGAATTTTATATGGCAGGGTGAACGTGGGCTTCCAGGATTTGACGGAGATAAAGGAGAGAAGGGTGAAGATGGTCCACCTGGTGCGAAGGTATTTTACACACCGTACTGAGTGAAATATACATTACTTTTCAAATGTTTGGGGTCATGATTTGTGAAGGATCATGTGTCTGGAGTAATAGCTGCTGAAAATTCAGCTTTGCCATCAATGATGAATTGATTGAGGAATGAATTAAATTTTAAAATATTAAAATTGGAAACAGTTATTTTAAATTGTAATATTTCACAGTATCACTGTTTTACGGTATTAAAATAAGTGAATCCTTGGTGAGCATAAGAGACTTCTTATTGAACAGTAACGGAACAGTAACGGATGATACCTGTAGAGATACATGTGCATGGACCATGTAAAGTGATTTTCCAATGCTTGTTATATATAATTTCAGGGACTGAAGGGTGAGGCTGGTACCAAAGGAGGCATGGGGACTTTTGGCGCACGCGGCCCAGTAGGACAAAAGGTCAGAATTAGCACTACTATGAAGTTTTTGCACTATATTGCTATATAAAACTGCATTTTTAGAATGGGTTATATTGCTTTGTTAAATGTTTTTTACTGTGGAAAGTAAACATTTTTCCTTAGGGAGATCCAGGGGAGCCCGGCGCCAATGGAGAAAAGGTAGCATAAGTGGTTGTGGTTGTTTCATTAATTTGAGATGTTTGCATTTTTAAGGATTATACTTCTATAAAACATACTGATTGGCTGAGATTTGTTACAGGGTCGAAATGGAGAACATGGATTGGATGGTGAAAAAGGTGATAAGGGAGACATGGGCCTGCAGGGCAAAAAGGGGGATCAGGTGAGAATATGAACCATCTGAATAAAATATTAATTATGAAGAAAATCCTCTGAGCAGCAGAGGCAACTGAGAGGGACAACACTGTTCCTTAACCTTTCTCACTAACTGCATTATTTATATGAATGATTAAATATTTAAGTAGGTTGTCCTTGTTTTTTTTTTGTTTTTTTTTTTTAAGATCACACACTTTATTAAGGGATAGCCTATAGACTGCAACCACAATGTTTTTTTTGTGTTCAGGGTGAGACAGGTGAGCCTGGTTTACCTGGAGATACAGGAATTAAAGGAGAGAAGGTAAGAATTGTCCATCTGAACTTATTTATTAAGTTTTTGTGTTCTCACCTGTCTGTAACCATTGCGTTTGTTCTCCTGCAGGGCTTCAGAGGTTTCCCTGGCCGAATAGGGAATCCAGGACTGGATGGAGAACAGGTGTTTTTGTCTACATTTCATCTTAAATAAAACACTAGATAAAATTAACCACATTAACCACATTTCTTTTGACTTTAAAACACAGGGTGATTCTGGGGACCCTGGCAGGCATGGCATTCCAGGTCTAAACGGTATCCCGGGACGAAAGGTGAGTTACTACACAAACAGATATCATCATCATGTAAAGTTAAGTATAAGATTGATTGTTTTTGTTAATGTTTAGGGTGAAAAGGGTGATAGTGGATTGAATGGTCTTGATGGAGCTCCTGGACAGAAGGGAGAGAAGGTATACTGACACTGTAAAAATCACAGCACCACTGTTAATTGAAATAATAATAATAATAATAATAATTGTGTCTTTTTATTAAAGGAATAGTACACCCCCCCCCCCCCCCAGAAAAAAATAAATTCTGTCGCCATTTACTCATCTTCACATAATTCTAAAATGTTTTGACTGGAACACAAATAGAGATGTTTTAAATATTTTTTCATATAATGAAAGCATAATGCAATCAAGAGCTGTCAAGCTTCAAAACAGACTAAAAAGCACCATAAAAGTATCTTACAATTAGACCATATGACTCATGTGCTATATTCAAAGCCTTCTGAGGTGATATGATAAATTTGTGTGAGGAATGAAATGTATGTAATTATTTAACTAAACTAAAAAAAAGCTAATTCAAAATGTTCATAAAAAATAATAGTCTATAAATAGTACTAAAATAACACTGCTATCATGTCACGATCAGTTACTAGACATACAAAAACCATGATTTCGTGTCAAATTTGAATATGAGCAATCTTTTTCTCTGTCCTTTTAGCCAAAGCCAATATGTTCATTTTTCAATTATTTAACCCATTCCCCTCAGGGTACAACTGGTTTCCCAGGTTTCTCAGGTTTTAAGGGATCTGCTGGTACACCAGGAACTAATGGGGCTTCGGGTCGGCCTGGTCCAGTTGGACCCAAAGGTGAAGTGGGACCGAAGGTACGACCAAAAACAATAATATAGCTGAATTCATTATTCCTATGTATGTGTGATTCATCAGACATTACAGACAGATGGATAAATAGTCAAACCATTGTAATTATGGTCATCTTCATACCTCACTCAATCTCATGTGGAGGAACCGTGTAGGAGGACAAGTCCCTAATTAACTCACAAGAAGGAGAGGATGAGAGAGATAGATAGAGTTGGGGGGGGGGGGGGGGGGGGGAGCTATTTCTGCTGGGATGAAGATTTGAGCTATCAAACCAAACACTGCACTAAGGCCGCCTTTAGCCACAATTAAGCATCTCTTGATGTAGATTGGAATGAAGAGAGTTCGGCGCGCTGCTCTCACGGACAGAGTCTCTTTGGTAAAGGTGAACTGTACTTCAGCACAGAATCAGCAGACTTGCTTGAAACATGAGGCAGTTTCTGTGAGTTAGATAAAGGTTGCTGAATCGGTCAAGGTTTCTCTGTAGTTTTATATTTGAAAAGTTTCAACAGTAATAGGGAAACCCTGGTATACCGTTATGAGGACAAAATGTCCCCACAAAGATGGAAATATCCGAAATCCTTGTCGAGACATATTTTTTGTCCCCATGAGGGAACAGCTTGTGATGTTTTGAAAATGTAAAAATGCAGAAAGTTTTCTGTTATGGGTAGATAACTGTTAAGGGCTATAGGGGTACAATATGCAGTCATTATATTCAAAAATCATTATGTCTTGGGAAAGTCCCTATAAAACCCCATGTGTCGTGTGTGTGTGTGTGTGTGTGTGTGTGTGTGTGTGTGTGTGTGTGTGTGTGTGTGTGTGTGTGTGTGTGTGTGTGTGTGTGTGTGTGTGTGTGTGTGTGTGTGTGTGTGTTTGTGTGTGTGTTTATGTCTGTGTGTGTGTTGGTAGTTGCAGTGTGTTGTTGTTGTTGTTGTTGTTAATAATATGAATAATAATCATATGACTATTATTAATAATTATAAAATACTATTACCATTTTATCCCTAAACTCTAACTGTATAAATAAATTCACGTTCATTCATAATACATTAAATAATGTACATTTGTAAATGTAAAAAAAAAACTATATTATTTATAACAACAAGAACAATAAAAATAATAATAATTATTATTTATGTTATTATTATGATTATATAAATATATATTTTATTACACTATTCGCTCAAAGCAACATAAGTACATCAAACAGGATCAAAGCAATAAAACAGTACAATATGATATACACATCAAAAACCACACAATTTCCAAAACAGTTTAGTCGAACACATAGTTCATAATAAAAATATGCATCTGCATGTGTCTGACCCGACATTACTGTAAAAAGTGATCAGTTTACTTAACTTAAAAATGTGAGTTTATGAATTACACATTTTTGTAAAGTGCTACTCCTGGTGTTTTTCCATTCTAAAACAGGCCAAATACATTTTATACTATACTATACTATACAATATACTATATTAGTTGAAAATAAAGTCGGAAATCCATTAGTTTGGTTATGTGTAGCCTTAAGTTCAAAAGATTGGTCCAGGATTAGTGGCTGTTTTGTGCTTTTATGTATTATATGTGTTACTGTATTACTGTATCTTCCCAGGGAGAGAAGGGGAGGAGAGGCAGAGGAAAAGCCTGTCAACGGGGACCCCCTGGAATTCCTGGCCTCACAGGCCTGGATGTAATAAGGAATCTACACACAAATAACTGTATCCTCCACACTTTTAGGACTTTGTCCATTCACAAACATGTTCAGTCTAAAGTTATGTATATCTTCTATGCAGGGGGAGGTGGGAAGCTTGGGCATGAAAGGAGAAAAAGGGGAGCCAGGACTCAGTGTATGTCGACAATGCCCTCTTTCTATTTATCATTATGGATTACAGATACTATTTCTGTTTAAAAAATAACTTTTTAAAATTGTCCTTTTGTTCAGGTGGAGGAAGTGAAGGATCTAGTTTCAAAGGAGGTGGTTGAGAAGTGTGGTGAGTATGTGTGTATGCTCATTTGTATTCTTAAACACGCAATGAATCTTAGTGGGTACTTCATATTAAATTTACTGCAAATGGTAACAAAACTGTGAGGATATAGAAATGAAAATGGTTTTCTTGGTATTGTTGTCTTGTTTTTTTCATTACAAATATCTAACAACTTTTAAATCAAGATACATTTAGGCTATTCGAGAAGGAAAATTACTTAAGATTTTAAGTTAATGCGTTTAAAAAAATCTGTCAGTGGGGTAAAAAAAAAAAGCATAAAGCATAAACTCACTTAATTTTGATAATCTTTCAGAAAACAGGATTTAATAGTCATTTTGCTTCTCAAGTAAATGCATCTCAATTATAAGAATGTTAAGATATTTGTACTGGAAACAAGACAAAAATACTGAGAAAGAAAATTATTTTTTGCAGATGTTTTTGTCCACTGGAAATGTTTTGAAATTATGTTTTTTAAGTATTTTATCGCCTATACAGTTACCGCCAAGATATAAAACAGTATGACCCACTGAGTAGACTTGTCTATTCATGTTAAATTAAATATGCCGTCTACCCACACTAAAATCTATTCAGTTGTGCAATGTCCACTGAAGTGAAATTGAACTGAATAACTGAGCTTCGTTAACACATTCATTTGTTGGTGCTTAGGAGTGTGTGATTTTGTGTATTTGTGTGAATTTGTGTCTCTCAGTATATGTGTTTGGAGGCCCCTGTTGTGGAGACCTCTGGACCCCATGGGTTCCACCATCTGTTGTGTTCTAGTGGGCTCTCTTGCTGAAGAAAAACTATGAAGAACTCAATGTTAAGAAGTCATTAATTAATGCGAAAACCAAATTAACAAAAAACTGGAACTGTTTCACAATTTTATTGAATGACTTAATTAATGACTTCTCTGGTTTAAAAAAAAGATTGAATTACTTTCCATTTGTGTGAAATTAAATGAATTAATGATGTTGATGCCTAATGAAAGTTGCATAAAGCATGGTCACTTTCTTAAACGAAGGAAAGGAAATACTCCTGATGGTGAACACCAATGACCCAGATAATGGGAGTATCCTAAGAGAAGACGGAAGAGCGGATTCTGCCTCTCGGTTCTTGCTCACCCACCCTAAAGTGTGGGATGAAGAAGTGGAGGACGAGACCACTACAGTTCGTCCTGCTGTTTCAGAGTCTGAGCCAACATTAGCATATGGCAACATTACAAGTAGGTATATTCCTGCTTTGAACCAATATGTTTGAACATGGCTTCTCTCTTATGATATCATGCCTATATTTTGTCCTTGGGCCTGGAAGCGTTTGGATGGGGAAACTCTAATTTTATATAATCAGTTTTATATTTGAGTGTTGATTAACTGTAAATTCTGGTCTTCAGCAGTGTCTTATGAACATTAGTCCAGGAAGCCAATCCTAATATGTTGTGATCTGGCATCTTTGTAGATGTGTTCATTCATCCATAAACACCATTTAGTTCTTATATATGGAAGTCATACACAAAGGTTCTGCATGGTCTACTTCTTTGTGTTATTTTAAGCAACTGAGTACCACAGTACATATCACTTGAAAAAAAAATTGCATTGGACCATTGCAGCCTAACTTCAATGATCAAAATAAGAACTAATATACAGACTTCTTTCTTGTTTTATCTGTGTTTGCGCATTCCAGACTGTCAATCTGTCCATTAGTGGTGGAGATTTTTAGCGGCTCTTTCTTCAAAAGTGTATATTTTTATGAGTGAGTCATTGAATCATCGAATCATTAATTCAGGTGATTGGTTCAAAAACAATGATTCATTCATGACCTAATGCTGATGCTGAGACTGTGTGTTGCTCAATGATGCACAAAGATTAATTAGGTGTCTTTCTTCTCATTTAATAAAAACAGGTCAAATCAAATTTGTCATTTATTTATAGTAAATAGTCATGTAATATCAGAAAAATGAGGGTGATTTATTTTGCAATATTATCCTGATTTCCAGATGTTGTCATAATACACACATCTATGTGATAATATTTGTGCAATGACTCTGCATGCATTGTGTTAAATGAAAAATGTGGATATAACATAAGCTTTTCTGTTGCACTCAGGAGCCAGTCCTGAGAGAGATGGAGAGCAGAGAGAAAAGAGACGTGCACTCAAACTCCGCTCAGGTGTGTGTAGAGTAAAAGAGGAGAACATCGTCCTCTGCTGACTGCTGCTCCAAGTGCTTTTAACCAGTTAATGCATCTACAAAAACAGCTTACATAAGCAATATAGTCCGCAATGTAGTCCTGGCACCACAAAGTGCAAGGCATTACACATAGCCAAGATTATTCTATCCGTCTTTTTTCTACAGTCTATTTCTGTCACATCCACAGTGCAATATGAGACACAGGGAACAGAAACAGACAGATAAGACAATAATTAAACCACTGATAAAAGTAACACTCAAATCATCACTCCACAAGTGTAGATTTGCGTGTTTACAAGTGCAAATATGTGAGAGAGAAGATAGAACATTCGATTAATGGGAGAAACACAAGCTGAAAAATTGATCAAAAGTGGAACTATTTTTAGATTAACCATTTATTGCTTCTTGTATCCTTGATATATAGACAGCTTAGATCCATGATTTCATATTTTTATTTTAAATATAGTTATCATTAAAAAATAAATAAATAGCATAAAGGTATTGTTTCATGCATCTATATTCATAGTCGAATACATTTAATAAAAAAATATATATTTTTCATAATTTTAATTTTCAAATTTTAAAACATTATTTTCATTAAAACCGTGTGAATGCATATTTAATTGAAACTGATTATGTAATGCTACCTCCACTGAATGCAGACCCGGACGCTGATATGTGCCTTGAACCCATGTCTGAGGGCCACTGCACTGAATATGTCCTGCTCTGGTACTACTACACTGTCTCAGGGAAATGCCGTCCTTTTGTGTACGGTGGCTGCGGAGGAAATAGAAACCGCTTCAGCTCCAAACAGGATTGTCAGAGTAAATGCATTCTGGGAAGGAGAGGTAAAGTGGCAATCTGTTCCAATATAAATGGTTATAGATTATTATTTGAAAGATGCTCTCCCTAAGACGTTTGATCTTTGTTAGAAGTAATTTAAAATAATTTTAAGTTAACTTTTCTTGTCCCCTTTTCTTGTTTTACAGATTCTGGATCCTGAGGAAGAACATTTAGCTATTTTAACAGCTAAACTGATGTTTATCTCATAAAACAATTCTAGTTTTGTACATTTTTGTCATCCCATAAGTATATTAGTTTATCACAGTTTATCACTAATGTATATTAGTATTATTCTACATCATGTTTGTGCTTCTATAGCACCACACATTGTTGCACTGTTATAGTGATACATGCTTACCTACGAATTTCTTACCGATATACCACGTTCTTATTTAAAACCTAGTTTGATGTTTATTAACGGAGGTCATGATTTTAAGAGTAAATGCACTATTAATATAATCAGCTGTGTTTATGACCTGTTTACCATAAGGTTCGCCATTTTGCACTAATGGATCTGTTTGTAAAATGTTCTTACTCTGACTGTTTTTAAAATATTATGTGAGCCAATAAAACAATGAACTGTATATATTTTTGAATGAGCTATATAGTCGTAGGGGTTCACTGGAGGTGGGTGGGTGTGTGCGTGAGAACATTTTTACATCGTGACCTCTGATTTTGGACAGTGTTCTCTGATCTTGGCCCTGTGTTCTGTATAAATGCTGCCATATTGGCTTTTCTTCAGCAATGTTTGTCGAGTCGTGTCTGGACGGTGTCTCCTGGGGGCAGGCAGAGAAAGTGTGTGCGTATTTGAAGCAAATGGACTAGCTGCATTTGTGGGTGGCTTATACAGTATGTGTACATTTATGCATGTATTTGTATATTTCCTTACTCATTATTTTTGCCCCTCCATATCTTTTTCAAGTCTTAAAAGCTTTACCTTTCGCTGACATTGACTCTGTTGTGTCTTGTATAATCTCCCAACTAAGCTGCTCCCTGTTCCATCCCTAGGTTTCTAGCTTGTTACATATGTCCCAGCCGCAAGGAGGTGGGGGGGGGGGGGGGGAGCAGGCTGTAGTCCAATTTAGAGCACATTGAGAAGACTGTGGTACAAGTCAGAAGACAGGACGCCCTTTACAGTGTGTCTAAGGGGATCCCTGAGTGAACTTCATTGAGCACACTAGCACAGATGCCCTTTACACCTGCTTTAAAATGTAGTTTTTAAGGTTTAATGAGCTTCCTTTAACTTCATGTGGCATAAAAGTATTATCATCCAGTCCAATGCACAATGTTTACAGCTTTCAAATGTAATCATTACTGAATCCTCAAACTTTAGAGCCCTTGATAGCAATGCAATCAATCATTAAAGGGAGGTGGGAAGAAAACTAATTAAAATTATGAGCATGAACTGCACAGTAATTAACTCACATGGACGTCTAAAAAGGAGCACAAACATTTTATAGTCATTGACCCTGAAAACTGAGGAAACAATAAAACAGACCCAGAAATTCCTGTTTTATAAATGGCTCAATACACATGCAAGTAAATTGCTGCGCTATCCATGGTGCTGAACGCCTTTAGACGAGTTGGTAAGCTCTCAGTATGCCATCTTAATTATAAGCCTTATAACCATTTTATTCCTAAGTTTTATGGATAATTATGTCCAGCCAAGTCATGACATTGAGTGGTAGGTTATTTTATTTTGTATGATGACAAATAAATTGTAAATGGAAAAAGAATACTGTTGCACATTGCAATGAACTGAAAGAAACAAAAAAAGAAAAAAAAGAGGAAGGCTTGCTACTTTGTAGCTAAATATATTAGTTAACCACAGTTAAGTTAAAAAAGCTTAGTGCTAACCCTTTTCCATGTTTTTGTACAAATTCGCACAAATTCATGGCAAAAATCGCCACTTTGTAAAACATTTATCTCATGACATCGTTAATCTACAGCTAAAAATCAGTAATAAACTAAAATATTGAATCAAATAAAGTTCTTAAAGTAAAAGTAAAGTAAATAATACTCCTGTAAATAAATGATAAATTATGTTATTAATTATAAATTATAATGTATAATCCATTCATCCATTTGTATGTTTATGCTAAAATATAATTAAATAATATTTTTAAAAAATCTATTGCATATCACTATGTGTTGAGTTGGCTCACATAATTTATGTTTCACGCTTCATAACTTTCGTTAAGGGAACATAGGCTGCAAAAGATTAAAAATGCTGCTTCCGGAGGATGCATTCCAAGGTAGGAAGGCATGAAGGCATGTCCGAATCCAAAGTTAGCTTAACTTCCTGTATCCTGAGATACCTTCATCGATGTGTCCAAAATCGAATATTTCCCTACTAAATAATATGTGAAAAACAGTATGCCAATAGAGTAGTATGTCCAGATACTAGTATTCGAAAAACAGTAGGCGAAAAGTCCCCGGATGACCTATTACTTCCGGCGAGATTTTGAAGTGCGCATGGACACTTTACTATCCCATGAGGCCATGGGAGAGGATTTAGGAATGGAGGTGAAGCAACTAGGTCACATGACCGTACAACATGGCGGATGTAGTACATCTGAATTACATTCAGAAAACACACATTCATACTATATACAGAACGTACTTTTTTAACAGTGGCGAAGTAAGTTCAAATACAAATGTAGATACCAACTCAGACAGTATGCGATTTCAGACACACTGCATCTGATCGATTTTTGAAGACAACATATGTATCCAATCCGCCGCTGCTTTGATATCCCACAATCCTGTGCTTTCCATTCTGTGAGAGTTGAAGTATAAATAAAGATGGCATCAGAAAGCCTACAAAGTCATAACCTGATAAGGCAGAGAGGCAACTCAGCTGCCTAAGTTTTCGGACGCAGCCATTGTGAGCACCGATGCACCATGGTTTTCACATTGTATTGTGAGACTTTTTAGGGAGCGAACGTTTAAGTGCACTAGTATGATTTTGCGATTGAGACAGCCCTTAAAATGGCCGGCTCAGTGATCAGTGTCTTGACTACTGAAGAAGGGAGCAGATTGAGACGCACCCCATAATCTTTTTTTTTTTTTTGTGCTATAATTAGCTTACAGGATGTCTATACATATCTCGCCGCGTTAATCAAATATTAAGCACACACGGTCGGCTAACTGTTTTATATGGTGACGGTACAAGCGCTTTTGGTGCACAAGCGTATTAATCACCGCCTCATTTTACTGGGAGGATCCCAATAAATGACGTTACTGCTGGCGTACGACTGCAACGTAAATGGGCTTATACTAAACGAATGCACATCCAATGGGCAAACAGTCCAAACGGATATTATCAGCAGCCAGGGAGATATCAAACCCACAAAATCACTCTTATTTAAGTTGACGTTTGATTGTTGACTTGCTTACCTTTTTAATAACACTTTGAATTTACGATCCAAAAGTTCTGCTTGACTAACAGCGCTTCACTTCAGAAGACTCTTCTCATCTAAACAGTGCAGGTAAGCACTTTTGCAGTCCTATGTGAGATTCAAGGAAATCGTTAATTTACAAGGGACCAAATTCTTCCTTAATTTACCCAAAGGTTGTTCCAAACCTGTATGACTTTCTGGAACTCAAAATATTAAAGGGTGACAGCTTCAGTATTCATTGAATCTTTTTATTCAATAAAAATAAATGGTGACGAGCTGTCATTCTGTCTAGCGACAGCTTTAGTGTTCCACAGAAGAAAGAAGTTCATACCGGTTTGGAACACCATGAGGGTAAGTAAATAATGACCGTTTTTTTGTTGAACTGTTCTTTTATAGGCGCAATGCCATGTGCCACTTTTTATGAAAAAGGTTCTTTCTGGAAGTTTTAAATAATCAGTACGCAAGACATGTTAATCCAAATGCAATCTGATAGTGCCTCATATTCTCACGCACCTCCGTTCAACAGGGCAAAACAATGTGGTTCGCGCGGACCCTCCTCGCTCTAGCACTTCTTTGCGCACCGGTTTCCAGCCTCTGCTTACCAACCTACAACCCAGAGTCAAACTTTCTTTGCAACAACGAGATGTTCTCCGAGGCGAATGATAACGGGAAACCGTCGAATTCCCTGCTGGACAGTGTAAACCTCCTGTACAAATCAGCGCACGCGCTTTCCTCCGAGGAGCCGCGCGAGAGGAGGACTGTACCCGCGTCCAAATACAGATACTTGAGCCAGACGCAGCTCAAGAGTAAACTGTACCGCAACAGTGCAAAGAGCGACCGACGCAACCAGGTCACTCTTTCCCTCGACGTGCCCACCAACATTATGAACATCCTCTTCAACATTGCCAAAGCCAAGAACCTGCGCGCAAAGGCGGATGACAACGCGCGCCTGCTGGCGCAGATTGGAAAGAGGAAATGAACTCTTATTCCTGACTTTAACATTTGTTTTTGTAACCAACTGAGGCATGTTATATCTAATTTAATAATGTAATAAAAGTTTTTTTTTTCAGTTGCATAAAAAATAGCAATACTGAAAATGTATGGAATTTATTAGCAGGTGATACAAATGTCTTTAAAGGGTTTTGAATTATTAGCCTACCCCATAACACTTGTTAGACTGGTCACTCTTCTTAGATTGTATAGGAAGTGTTTAAAATTGGCTTACTATAGCAGTGAGACTCGTATGGCATTTCTAATCAAAACAATTGTTTGGTAGGTCAAATTGTATGCTCAAGCTAAAAGAGACATGTTTGGAGTATCATATTGCGTCTCAGAAGCGACGTATTTTGCCAATCCTCTTTCATATTCACTCAATTTATCTGTAGGCTACAAATCAATGAAAGGTGAACTGATTATTATTTAAAATACCGCTCTATAGAAAGATGGTTATAAAGTGGGTTGATAAAACCGACAGTCGAATATTTTTGTACTGAAAATAATTATTTTTTTCGTTAAATAAATAAATAAATAAATGCAAATGAAAACAAAGCGTCCACTGGAAGAATATTATTTCGAAGGGGGTTTTCTCTGTGTGTTTTCACAGGTTTAACCCATTCAGGTCCAAAGTTATTGATCCAGGGACACGTAGAAAACATAAGATAATCAATAAAGTCAGTTTATGATAGGCTAATATTTTAATAGGCCTATTACGCTATCGAATTACCGATGGCCAGGTTATTTGTTGTTTTTACAAAAAAAAAAAAAAAAAAAAAAAAAAAAAATATATATATATATATATATATATATATATATATATATATATATATATATATAGCCTAGCAAAGTCAATGTAGTCGATGTTTGTAAGTCAAGGATTTGAAAATAAAATAATAATAGCAACTTGATAGGCTACATTCTCAGATCAAGATGCATATACTGGAAAAGCTAAATAAATTATATAAATTAAATACTTCATACACATTTATTTTTAAATCATCGTACCACATTCACAACTTTCTGTAACATCATTCCAAACAGATTAGTCAACACAATAAGCTGTTACAGTCCAACAGTTCTGAATTAAAAATATCCATTTGATGTGTGTGTGTGTGTGTGTGTGTGTGTGTGTGTGTGTGTGTGTGTGTGTGTGTGTGTGTGTGTGTGTGTGTGTGTGTGTGTGTGTGTGTGTGTGTGTGTGTGTGTGCGTGCGTGCGTGCGTGCGTGCGTGCGTGTGTGTGTGTGTATGAAGAGTTCAGGTGCAAAAGTCTCTAATCGTGAGCTTAGAATTATATGGTTCTATCTCCACTTTTGGTCGAAATTGAGTTTTTGACATAATCTTATCCATTAGGTGTTTATTAATGCCTGTGTGGTGTTATTTTTGTAAAAAAAAATATTTTGTTAGTAGTTATTAATAAAATAAAAAGGTTCCATCTCACAAAACAGCAGGGATTTAAAAACTTTGATGCTCAATATCTCAGAACTACCCTAAACGGAGATAGAACTGTATAATTCTAAGCTCACTTAGTGCCATCTGAAAATTTCTTCTAGAATGATAATTTTTATCAAGCTTGTATATTTAAGTTCAGTAATTTCACTTAAATGACAATTAATAGGTCATTGTCATTTAATTGAAATTACTGACCTTAAATATACGAGCTTGACAAAATTGATTATTCTAGAAGAAATTTCCAGATAGCACTTATGGGCTTTTGCATCTGAACTCTTCATATATATATATATATATATATATATATATATATATATATATATACACACATACACATATACACACACACATGCACACACACACACACACAAACATGCACGCACACACACACACACACACACACACACACACACACACACACACACACACACACACACACACACACACACACACACACACACACACATATCATTTATATTTATATTTAATTTATTTACATACCATTAAAAGACTGTGTTTTTGAATTATATGTATTTGTAACATATTGTTATTTTATATGTATTTTATATGTACACACACACACACACACACACACACACACACACACACACACACACACACACACACACACACACACACACACACACAACACACACACACACACCCACACACACACACACACACACACACACACACACACACACACACACACACACACACACACACACACACACATTTATCTGGAACGTACAAAGAAAACCAACCTCTTTTAGTCATCTCGACTTTTAAGCATAGACCTTTATTTTGAAGTGTGAACTCAGTGGGCTCCACCTCCGCCAGCTCACAATACACGTCACTCTGGTTGACGTGGAGGAAAAGAGCGTGAATGACTGTCTGACCATCTCGTTTACTGCTCTTAAACATTCAGCAAAATGATCAAGAAATTCGACAAGAAGGACGAGGAGTCTGGTAAGATCATTATTAAATTAATGCTGACACATGATAAAATCTTTATCATATGATAAACAGCTTATTTCAGTGGCCGAAATTATGTCGGTTGTTTTGCTAAGGTAACGTTAACGTTAGAGCGTCTCTGCAGGCCACAGCACATCTGCATCTGAAAAAAAATACACTTGTTTAATACTAACGATTTATGTACATGTTTCAGTTTTATACTTAATTTGAGTGGTGGATTAACTAGTAGTAACGTTAGCAGCTATGTGATTTTTGCTGTTTCCTACAGTATGAGGTTAATTAATCTTTATTGAGAAAGCTAATGTGCTAGCAGTAAGTTAGCCTTTATTTATCTAACGTTATATCAATTTTGCAAGCTTGTCAACGAAGAAGATCTAGCATTTGCTTCGTAGTTTTTCTCCATACGCTTTGTATTCCCTATATTTAAGGGGAATTTCTGATCGAAGTTGATTAAAAGGCTGCAAAGGGGCTAACGTTACATATAGATGCTATTCTCTCTTTTCGTAACAACTTTTATTTATAAGGCACATTAATCTTTTGACAGTTCAGATTCAGAAGATCCAAATCTTTGGTTTTGGTTTACTAACTTATTAATAAATGTAACTAATATTGCTGTTTTGCAGTGGCAAAGAGCCACATATAGAATGCTATTCGTTCTCGCATCACTCATTCTATGAGCACTTTTCTGAGAAATGGCATTATATTATTTATAACAATAAATAGCAATTACTTAAACTATTACCTAATATTGTATCTCTATGAAGGGACAAACCTTTAGTTGATTGACAGATCTGTTCTTATGCGTTTAGGAAGTGGCTCAAACCCCTTTCAGCATCTGGAGAAAAGTGCTGTACTACAGGAGGTGAGTTTGAGGCATTTGAATCTTAAAATTATCTGAACTTCTCTTTAGTACTGTACATTGCATGTTTGTTTCAAAGGCTCGGATATTCAACGAGACACCCATCAATCCGAGAAGATGTCTGCACATCCTGACGAAGATCATCTACCTGCTCAACCAGGTATGTGATTATATCATACTTTTCCAGCAGTTTTACACTACTGCATCTCTCTATGGACTGATTCATCTCTAAAATCCTTCATTTTTCAGGGTGAGCACTTTGGAACGACAGAAGCCACTGAGGCTTTCTTTGCCATGACTAGGCTGTTCCAGTCTAATGATGTAAGACACTTTATTTGCAGCCCTATTTACTGTTTCTTTTTTTTTTTTTCTACTAGTGTTACTAGACAGCAATATGTTTTTTTTTTTTAAAGGCTAAACCTATATCAAGGAAGCAGAATGGACTATATATACATTGCATTATATAATACTGTAATTAATGTCAGTAAATATAATTTTAATATAAGTAATGATAGCAATAAAATTATACACAATTTTAACCCTCTATAGAAATATAAAAGAAAAATGAGAAAAACAAAGAACAAAATTACTAAAAACTAAAATTAAAATCAAAACTGGTAAAAGAACATAAAATAAATTAAATAAAAATAAATTAAAAATATTAATATAAACTGTAATAGTAAATAATTAATAATGTACATTTACACTAATACTTATTTTAGCTGAGTTGCAGCAATTCATAATTTAATGCAAATAAATGTGCTGTTCTTTGCAATAGAGCTGCTTTTTAAAGAGTTAGTTAACCCAAAAATGAAAATTATGTCATTAATGACTCACCCTCATGTCGTTCCAAGCCCGTAAGACCTCCGTTCATCTTTGGAACACAGTTTAAGATATTTTAGATTTAGTCCGAGAGTTTTCTGTCCCTCCATTGAAAATCTATGTACGGTATACTGTCCTTGTCCAGGAAGGCAATAAAGACATCATCAAAGTAGTCCATGTGACCTCAGTGGGTTAGTTAGAATTTTTTGAAGCATCGAAAATAAATTTTGTTCCAAAAATAACAAAAACGATGCATTTATTCAGCATTGTATTCTCTTCCGGTTCTGTTGTCAATCCGCGTTCACGAGGCCAGTGACGCTGCTGACGTAAGACGCTGCTGACGTGTTATCTGGTGCGTCCGTGTTTTCGGGTTCTAACCCTATCCTTAGACATGTTTGTAAAGATTGTTTTGTTTCCAGCGTGCGTCTCCCTCAGACTGTAAACGAAGCTCGGGCGCACCAGATAACACGTCAGCTCGTCTTACGTCAGCGGACTCATGAACGCGGATTGACAACAGAACCGGAAGAGAATACAATGCTGAATAAAGTCGTCGTTTTTGTTATTTTTTGGAACAAAATGTATTTTCGATGCTTCAAAAAATTCTAACTAACCCACTGAAGTCACATGGACTACTTTGATGATGTCTTTATTGCCTTTCTGGACAAGGACAGTATACCGTACATAGATTTTCAATGGAGGGACAAAAAGCTCTCGGACTGAATCTAAAATATCTTAAACTGTGTTCCGAAGATGAACGGACGTCTTACGGGCTTGGAACGACATGAGGCTGAGTCATTAATTACATAATTTTCATTTTTGGGTGAACTAACCCTTTAAGTGAAAATTTCTCTTGTTTTTGCCTAATTTTTTAGCAAACCCTGAGAAGAATGTGTTACCTGACCATAAAGGAGATGGCTAACATCTCAGAGGATGTGATCATCGTTACAAGCAGGTGAGCAGTTGTCAGCAGTGTATTTCTTATTTGTTGTTGAGTGTTTCTTGAGTAAAAAAAAAGCACTGTACTTATTCAAAGAACCAGTCCTTTATTTACCCTTTCACTGCAAACAAGCTGACACGGTCCAAACTGCGTGCAGTACTTCATTCACGATATTGGCAGGGTGAAGTTGAGGTTTTACTGACAGTTTAGTCACGTACTTTTTAATACTTTTCATTGGTTAAATATTTGCAAAACCCACAGCCACAGACATTAAAGGGTAACCAATAGTAATGATTTATGAGAACTATTTTTTTAATGGTTAAAGGACGATATACTTTTTATAATATGTGTAGTAGTGTAAAACATTGTTATTTAATGAGGAATGGAAATCTTTGCAAATGCTGCCGATTTAATGTTTTGTTTGTGTCTCAGCTTGACAAAGGACATGACTGGTAAAGAGGATGTTTACAGAGGCCCGGCAATCAGAGCTCTCTGCAGGATCACTGATGTGAGTCTCAACTGTTTGAAAACTCATTTCGCTCTGTGTAACAGACTTTATTTGCTATCAGTGAGAAATAAACTACATGGGAACTGATGTTAATGATCATTCCAATTGTGCCTCTTCCATCTTGTCCATCAGACCACCATGCTGCAGGCTATTGAACGATACATGAAACAGGCCATCGTGGACAAAGTGCCCAGCGTGTCCAGCTCTGCTCTCGTCTCCTCACTGGTAAGATCACAACCTACTAGTGGCCAGTGTTATTTATGTACTATTATAGTATTCATCAATAAGTTTAAATGGTGTGCTAAACTGAATAGTATTAGTCTGTTTTCACTTAACTCTTTATTCCACTTTGTCCTGGATAATGTAGCTATCCTGTTTGTTTCTGTATTTGTTTTACAGCACATGGTGAAGATGAGTTTTGATGTGGTAAAACGCTGGGTCAATGAAGCTCAGGAGGCGGCTTCAAGTGATAACATCATGGTGCAGGTTAGTGAGATGTTTGCATCCATTGTCTTATGAGTTGGGGGCCTGTCTGTCTTTAATAAAATGGGATCTCTCTGCACAGTACCATGCTCTGGGTCTTCTGTACCACTTGAGGAAGAATGACCGTCTGGCTGTGACCAAGATGCTCAACAAATTCACCAAATCTGGCCTCAAGTCTCCATTTGCTTACTGCATGATGATTCGCATTGCCAGTAAGCTGCTGGAGGAGACTGATGGAGGGTATGTGTGTTGGACATCAGCCTTTTGTAAGGCTCTTTTAGGCATTATTAACATCATGCAGTTGCTAATAATGTAGACTTACTTAGGCTCAGATTTACTAACAGCTTGCGCCAGAGCAAACCCTCTTTTGGTATTATAAAACGACTGTCAGGATTTACTAAAGAAACGCAGTGAAAAATTAGTGGTGAAAAGACGTGGACAGGGTTATTATTACGGCTGACCTTATTGCATATGCTTTTGAAAGGAGTTTCCCTTTCAGACGCAAAATTTATAGGAGGAAATCATGCAAGGTCATTTATTAAGGTTTGCGCTCGTCAATTTACTGGTATTTGCGCCATTAATTTACCGCCCAAAAAAAGCATATCTTAAAGCAGATGCAAATTTGCGCTGCTCTTGGTAGATTGCGTTGACCATTATGGAAATGATCGTGCTGCGTCTTATCACACGCAGAATTTTTCACTTCCATCGGTACTTTTTTGGAATTGTGTTCTCACCAGTGATGCGAGGGTCAATGTATAAACAACCCGCACCCAACCGACGTTTTCAACTAACCCGCCCGCAACTCGGACCGCAAAAAAAGAAAGAAAATATTGTACCCGACCCGCTTCCTGACCCGCATTTTTTTAAAGTAGTAAATGCTCATCGTAGCGTCATTGGGCCATAGACGTAGGAACTAGGGGTGCGGTGCGGTGTGTGATGTTTATGTTTCGACCCTGCTTGAAGAATTCATCAGCAGGTCAACTGAGAGAAAAGTCTGAAAGCCCTTAGGAGCGCAAACTGTTCTTTTTCTGAATGCTGTATGATATAGCCTAGTGTTATGCAATAAAGGCTTGATTTATTCATTTATTTCGTTCCATTTTCTTAACAATTAAGATGCTGCATGTGTTTTTTCCAGTCTAATCGAAGTGTGCGTCTCTCCCCGACTTTCCCAACAAAAATCCCGCCCCCTCTCAGAAAATACATAAAACTGACATTACTGAGCTATATGCATTTAAAAGTAGCCTATTAAAATAGTACAATGGCATTGCTCAGTTCAACGTGTTGGGAAATCGGGCATTTTGTTCCGCGTTTAAAGGTTTAATTGGCATCTTTATTTCAAACGACCCGACCGACCGCGACCCTGATATCATTGAAAATATATTTGGATGACTCGTAACGCTGGATGACCGCAGGCACCCGCTCATTTTGGATGAACCCGTGCATCACTGGTTCTCACGCTAATTTGCCTTAAGTAAATCTAGCCCTTTGTCTGTCTACATATGTTGTTTTAACAGGCACGATAGCCCTCTGTTTGACTTCATTGAGAGCTGCTTGAGGAATAAACATGAGATGGTGGTTTATGAAGCGGCCTCCGCCATCGTCCACATGCCCAACTGTACCGCTCGTGAGCTGGCTCCTGCTGTGTCCGGTTAGTCTTGTGCATTTTACTTCTCGCTGCTACCTTTTTGCTTTCTAACCAGCGCACAAGACAATGTACACTAGATGTTCAATTCATTTTGTTTCTCTATCTCTCTTTCTTTCCATAGTTCTCCAGCTGTTTTGCAGCTCTCCCAAAGCAGCCCTGCGATATGCAGCTGTACGGACCCTTAATAAGGTTAGTTTTTTCTGTCTGTTTGAATAGGATTTCATTTGTAAACCATTGCATTATCAACAACTACCACATGGAGACACCAAAGAACACAATTTAATGTTCAGACACTTTCCTATCACCTTTTTATCACAGAAATTGTGCAAAGATTTGCTCTTTTTCACACCAGTGTTATTTTAGGATCATTGAAATACTAATATATTTCTTATTAAAGATTTTTTTGTTTACATGTCTAATATAGTTTTTATTTTAGTTTAAACTAACTTAAAATTAGGACATGTAGCCTTGCCAAGTTTTTTTTATTTTATTTCAAGTAACAAATGTTTTTGAACAACAAATGTTCAAACAGGTGGCAATGAAGCATCCGTCAGCAGTGACCGCATGCAACCTGGACCTGGAGAACCTGATCACTGACTCCAACCGCAGCATCGCCACCCTGGCCATCACCACCCTGCTGAAGACTGGCAGCGAGAGCAGCGTGGACCGTCTCATGAAACAGATCTCCTCCTTTGTCTCCGAGATCTCCGATGAGTTCAAGGTGACTTCATCACAGAGACAGCGAATTCGAGAGCAAACATCAGTTTTAGATGCATATTTGGGAGTTTAATATTTTATTAATTTGCACATATTGTACCTTTGGTCTATGTGATAGTGTTCCAGTAAACAATGTGTTTTCATAACTAAATGGTGTATTTGTTTTTCAGGTGGTTGTGGTCCAGGCCATCAGTGCTCTGTGCCAGAAGTATCCCAGAAAACACAGCGTGATGATGAACTTCCTTTCAAACATGCTTAGAGATGATGTAAGTGTTGTTAAGATGGAGTCTTGTAATCTCTCTTAGTCTGTATGCTTTTCTTGTGCCGAACCACACGACCAGATTTATACTAATATTCTTAATACCGGTTTTACTTTGTATGTGTATTTTACTTAATTGGCACCAACAGTTTTGAACATAGATCTTGCTGTAAAAAATATTTTTACATTAGAAGCTTCAGATTTCGTTTTTCTCCTTTCTTTTGCAGGGTGGCTTTGATTACAAGAGAGCCATCGTGGACTGTATCATCAGCATCATAGAGGAAAACCCAGAGAGTAAGGAGACAGGTCTGGCTCACCTGTGTGAGTTTATCGAGGACTGCGAGCACACCGTCCTGGCCACTAAGATCCTCCACCTGCTGGGGAAAGAGGGACCACGTACCCCCACCCCCTCCAAATACATCCGTTTCATCTTCAACCGTGTGGTGCTAGAGAGTGAGGCGGTGCGGGCAGGTGAGTAATCTCGTATGACCTTTGACCTGTGCGTTAACCTCCTTGCAATGAGCTTATAAAACCTGCCTGTGCCACATTAAGATCTCAGGATGTGTGTGTTTGCAGTAGTACAGGTTTTCTTGTTTGAGCGGCGACGCACGTGTCCAAATAGTTAACTGCTGTCCGACTGCGAGTTGGAGTAAATTTAAGCAGGCCTGATAATCTGTAATTAATCAGATTCAGAGACTTAGCTTTAGGGCATTTAAGCATTCTTCTATTCTGACTGTCCTCTCACGTTTTTCTTCAAAGCTGCGGTCAGTGCGCTGGCCAAGTTTGGGGCTCAAAATGATGACCTGCTGCCAAGCGTCTTGGTCCTGATGCAGAGGTAGGCCTTTACAGAAAGTGTGTGTGTGTGTGTGTGTGTGTGTGTGTGTGTGTGTGTGGGGTGGAAGGGGGATGTATTAGAGTTAGGAAATGACGGCCACCATTGAATCTGAAAAAAGTCATATAACCATTCCAATAACTCCGAAGCTGTTCAGTTAAGCTAAAAAAACTGCATAGTGCCGCTTTCAATTTTTGGGTGAACTATCCATTAAGGCATACTGACCTTTTCATTAATTTTTTTAATCACTTTTTCCATATGTTTGTCTACTAAAATAAGAGGATTTTTATCATAACGTTGCTTATCACCCACCCATCCCAAAATGCGATTTGCTAAAGGATGTGTGTGTATGTCTGATAGGTGTATGATGGACAGTGATGATGAGGTGAGAGACAGAGCCACATTCTACATGAATGTCCTTCAGCAGAAGCAGAAGGCCTTGAATGCCGCATACATCTTCAACGGTGAGGTTTTGTGTTGCGGTGGTAGTTTTGTGTGGGTTTAAATTTTTCTGCATAGTTAAGATTCTTATTGTGTATCTGATATGCTGATGTGAGTGATAAACGTTTGTGGTTGTGGTGTGAATTTTTTAAAAATGTATTCTGCATTAAAGTTATGTCATGGTTGAATAATGGCTGTTGAACCGGTTGTTCGCAGGTCTGTCCGTGTCTGTTCCTGGACTGGAGAAATCCCTCCACCAGTACACACTGGAGCCGTCTGAGAAACCGTTTGACATGAAGACCGTTCCCTTGGCCACCGCACCCATCACTGAACAGAAAACAGGTGTGAATAGATTTCCACACTACTTATGAACCAGAGTCCAATAACTATACTATTACTCAATATAATCCATAATTACGTATGCTCAGAAAAACTTTTCTTGTTTAGGGTATACCATTGTTTGCCATCTGATTTGGATGCTAATCTTCCTATGTCTTTAAACTGTTTTCGGCTAAATGGCAAAGCTTACTCAAATTGCACAAGTTCACTTTATTTTTCTCCTTCATGCCAGAAATCGCACCCGTTGCAACAAGCAAACTACCTGAAAAGCTTGCACCTTCACGCCAAGACATTTACCAAGGTAAGACAATCGTTAGCTAATCAGCAAAGAGTTTGAAGCAAACTGTGCCACATTTTTCCTCCCTTATTTTTTTTCTCTCAGATCAACTTGCAGCCATCCCAGAATTCAAGAGCCTGGGTCCCCTGTTCAAGTCATCAGAGCCAGTTCAGTTAACAGAAGCAGAGACGGAATATGTAGTGCGCTGCATCAAACACACTTTTGCAAATCACATGATCTTCCAGTTTGACTGCACCAACACGCTGAACGACCAGCTGCTGCAGCGGGTTATGGTCCAGATGGAGCCGTCAGAGGCCTACGAGGTACTACATTACGTACCTGCACCCAACCTCCCCTACAGCCAGCCTGGCTCCTGCTACAGCCTGGTCCGGTTACCAGAGGATGACCCCACAGCAGGTATCTCACACAGAATGTATTTTTGCTTTCCCCCTTGCTGCTTTTTGGTTGTTTTTCTATATAAGGCACATCTTTTTCAGCAGCTTGCACATGAAAACAGCATTCTAAAACTGTAGTGCTCAAGTTGAAAGAAGTTCAACCTCTCTACACTTAGCTCTTTTTTTTATTTTGCTACCCCGCGTCTCACATTTTTAAACGCATTCTGTGTGAATGGTACAATTACTGACTAAACTGCTTGCTTGGATGCATTTAAAGTACTTACGAAAATTGACATGTTTTTAATTGTTTGCATTTATCTTAGTCTCCTGCACGTTCAGCTGTACAATGAAATATCTAGTCCGGGATTGTGATCCCAACACAGGAGAGCCCGATGATGATGGTTATGATGATGAATATGTGGTATGTGAATTTTCAATATCAATTCATGGTAAAAAAAAAACAAAACAAAAAAACAGGAAGATTATCAGCGGCCATTCCTCATTCAATCTCGCATTTTCATCCTAGCTGGAAGATTTAGAGGTAACAGTCGCTGACCACATACAGAAGGTGTTAAAGCCGAACTTCGGCGCAGCGTGGGAGGAGATCGGAGACGAGTTTGAGAAGGAAGAGACGTTTGCTTTGGCCACAGTCAGAACTCTAGATGGTCAGTTTGATTAAAATCAATTTTAATATCCTCATGACAATCAATAAGAATGTCAAATAAATGTATGTTTGATAAAGAGTTTTGTGGCTGTAAAAACAATCATCTCTTTATTGCATTTATCTTCACAGAGGCGGTAAATAACATCATCAGCTTCTTGGGCATGCAGCCTTGTGAACGCTCAGACAAAGTTCCTGAAAACAAGAACTCGCATGTTCTGGTCTTAGCAGGTTTGTACGGATTTCATCAATCCAGTTTTTTAGTTCTGTGAGTTTCAGGTCTTGAAATGTGTATTAGATAATTTTCTCTATTTCTAACCTGACTGATGATTAATGATCATGTTTCTGAAGGTGTGTTTAGGGGAGGTCATGACGTGTTGGTGAGGGCGCGTCTGGCGCTGGCTGATGGGGTCACTATGCAGGTGACTGTAAGGAGCACAGACGAGAGTGTGGTCGACGTCATCCTGGCGTCTGTTGGATAAACGAGCGATGTGAGTGACCTGGTCACATGCCAATCAATCTGGGTCATTGTCCTTTTATATGCATCTATATAGTAGCTCACAGTTTCACACAACCATCTTTGTGGCTTTACATGAATCCTCTATAACATCCTGTCTCTGTATTTGATCTGTTCTGAGATTTCTAAAATGTTGTGCCACTTAAATTCATATAGAATCGATCTAATCATTGTTTTTTCTCTGGTATTTGAGCTGTTTTGGCCTTGTCATGGCTCAAGACAAAATAGTCCTTTAAAACAAACCTATCATTTACCAATAATAAAAAGTCTGGAGTCACTTAGTCTTTGTTTGTTTTTTTCCCTACACAAAACGTGACAATTTATACAAATAATTTTTTTATTTGAATAAAATCATTCATGCTTTGAACACAAATGTATTTACAAGTAATGGTATATTGTATTTCAGCAAACGCTTGTTATTGACAATTGTAAAGAATATTTGTTGCAATACTTTGTTTCATGCATTTAGAAACGTGACTGGCATACTTAACGGTTTGTTAGTAAATGTACTGGAATATTTTCTAACAGCATCTTCAAAGGAGCAATATTCCACTCATTTCAGAATGGTCACATCACTTTCTTGCTCAGAATGAGTTGATAAAGCTAAGGTAGGCATTAATGAAGCCTGTGGGATCCTCCAGCTGTGGATAATGACTCACATGCTCATCTAGAACCGATACTGTGGATCTTTGAACTAGTTTCCTGTAGATAGAGATGGAGAAAAGTTTGTTTGTCACAGCATAGCAGTTTTATCTTGGCTTATATGCTAAGTTCCCACTTGAAATATTTACCGGTAATAAAGAACTAACCCTCACCAGTAGTGTTTCCCAACCTGTTCCTGGATGTACACCAACAGTACACATTTTAAACTTCCTAATTTTACACGCCTGATTCAACTCATCAGCTTGTCAATAGATATTCCAAGACCTGAATGGATGGATTAGGTAAAGGGGGGCATAGAAAATGTGTACTGTTGGTTGGGAGACACTGGTGTGGTGGGTAATTAAGGTGCTTTTAACTTAAATGATTAAAGTTCAGTCAAGAGCAAATGCATTAGTAACCTTTTGAATGTCATTTTAAAATTATATAAAGACGAAAATGTTCTTTCACAATTAAAAGTGCTGAAAATCTTTATTCTTTTGTACAAGAAAGTCTTGGTTTGAATCCCACAATTTTTTCTTTACTACATTTATTTCATCAAGACTAGGCTTGGGTTCAAATCCCACCTCAGTGTGTTGGGGTTACATATAACCAACAGATCAACTCCATGATGGACTGTCAAAAAATGAGGTACAGCAAATGTTTTAAAAATAGTTTTCATCTAAATTTATAACAAAAAAATCAATAAAATAAAGCCTTTGCTTTCTGGTCCACTCACCACCCTAGATTTGAACCAAGGACAAAGTTTTTGTGCCATAAGCTTCTAACCACAGGACCATCACCATCTCCCTTATGTAAATGTTTTTCACAAACGTTAAGGGAGAAAAAACCTATGCATGTTTAAAAAAAAAAAAAGTCTAGACATTTCTCATTTAGTAATCATACAAATTATAATTTAGTTAGTTTAAATAGAGATAATAAATATAAACTGACGTATATACTCACCGGTAGAGCTGGATAAACTGGGGATGTGGATTAACTGGATCTAGGGGTCCATAAATCATGTGCACTACAAAGTTAAAATTTGATGAATCAGTGATGTTTACAAAGAAACACGTTCATAATTTTGTATGGCCACATTACACAGCTTGAAGTGATTTATCAACTAATCTTCCAATGCACAAAACTATTTATTACTCTTAATAGAAATAAGAACCAACTCTCCCATCCTATAGTATGAGTTAAAATGCTAATCCTGTTGCATTGCATGTATAATATATTGTAATGTTACACATTTCATATTTAACTACGTGAATGTTCATTTAATATATGCTCTCACCTCACCTCAAACACATATTGCTTGGGGTGCAGACGGGCTAAGCAGCTTCTGCAGTGCTTTTCAACGGATTAAACTACTTAGCCTCAATAGCACTGCCCACAGTGAATCACTTCAGTCTGGTAGCATGATGGCTACTATAGCACTTGATACCACTGAATAAATGGTGTGTGTACTCACATGGTGTTGAAGACGAGGTTAGAGCCCCCACCCATCTCTCTCTGTGTTTCATCCTCTGGTTAATGTACTGCAGGACACTGGGCGAGACACAACAAAGGATTGTTTGTGACGGTGGTCATTACAAGCAAAGCACTGCAGATGCAACACATGGAAAAGCTTGGACACCTGTCCATGACTAGATTTCCATCGTTAAAGCGAACGCCTGTCCACATGTCCCAGAACTCTGCTTCTGTTGGCTGGGTGTACGGTCCAAACACATCCCTTATTCTGTAGGGTGAATACATATAATATTTGCAATTGAAGGTGATAGGCCACAACCTATAAACAATGATTTCTGACTCTGTAAAGTACAACGAATAGTTTGAACTGTGTATTAGAAAGCATAAAGCTATACACCACTCCCATTCCGGATGCTCCACTCACCCTCTGGAGAAAAGCTGGTAGTTTACTAGTCGAGTAAGTACAGGTGAAATGAAGCCTGAGTCCTTCAGCACCTGTAGATGACATAAGATTAGAAATATTCACATTCTCAGTTCACAAATGAAAACAAATGTGTATTTTAAAGCGTCACACTCACTTTCTGAAGGAATCTTGGATAATGAGTCTCAGGGAATATACCTGTAAAGATTTAAAACAAAAAAGAAAACATTTTCAGTTTTTACATAATGTTGAGGATCTCTAATCAGACTTTTGTTATCTGAAAGAATATATATATACACAGGTATATATTTATAATTTTCATGAAGAATAAATATACAAATTTAATGTACCTCCATTTGAGAGGCAGATGCTGTTTATGGTAATGTGTCCATTCCTGTTATGGTCACTCCTGTGTGTTTAACTGCATGTGAGAACCACCCAGATCATATTGACAGGAACATTAAGCTGAACTATGAAAAGAGAGCTTTAAGGATCCTTACAGCTCACCTGTACAGTAACTCGAGAGCTACAGTGTCTCCATAGTCATGTGACAGGAGGTTAATCCTCTGCTCTGAAAGCCCCAAATGAGAGATCAGGGCCTCCACCACGCTGGCTTGCTCGAAGATTGAGTAACTGTGTGGTCGCTGGAGTGTCATCATGAGGTGGGACGTTTATATGATAGAAATAATGATTCAAATTCTGAATAATAAAAGACCGTAGTTGAAGTGACTGCATGTCTTTCATCTCACCGGTTTGTCCGAAAAACCAAAGCCCAGGAAATCGAGGGCGATGACTCTATTAAAGCGTTGATTGAGAGAATCCCAGATCTACAAAACGACAACGAGATTCAAGTAACATCAAAAGCAAATGCTGCACAATGAACACCAAGTGCAAAGCAGAAGCGAAGAATCAAGTCACTGTTAGTGAATTGCTTCCAAGTTGCATTAAATTGAGTTTACAGTAGCTTTTCTGAAATGTTGTTGCAGTTTTACACTGGAAAATGCCTTTAAAATTTCTCTTTGCATATACCTTATACCAGTCATAGCTAGAAGTAGGAAAACCATGAAGCAGCAGGAGGACATCAGAGCTTCCCACAACACCAACTGACTCTATTGACAAATAGAATACAATTACAATAAGACTACAACATCAACAGAGTATATATCGTGTATAGCTTGTAAACAAAGCCTGTGATATACCTTTGTAAAAGATGTTATTTCCTCTGAAAGTAAAGAAGTGTCCGGAAGCGCGCCAGGTGTTGAGCGCAGGTGAGAGCTGTGGAGGTGGGATGTGCAGATACACCGCGAGCAGAGGAATGCACAACAGACTCACGTGAAGCCACCACTCCCTTCTCACGCGACGGCCAGGTACGCACTCACTTTCGTTCTGCTGCTGGGAGACAGGGTACGTTTTTATTTTACTGTACTTTATTTTGTGATGTATATTGCATTTGTTTTTGTATTAAGATTCATCGGACCTTATGTGTATTAGAAGTAACGTTAGAGAGAGAAAGACAGACATAGGGGAGCGCGTCAAAGCATCGTCACAACACGGATTTAAATGAACTGACAATGCAGCCTTTATTATATGACGATTCAGTTCAAACTTTAAGATAAATAAGAACTGCCAAATAATTCGTGCTAGTTACTTACAGGTGAGTCTTGTGACATTCTCGATTTCTGCACTTTATCGCAGAGTCTGTCGGCTGTTTTTGCTGGTGGGCTGAAATATGTGCTGTTGAGTGACATTAAGAGTCTGTCACTGAGCTGTCATCTGCGGAATCCGTACTTGCATGGCCTTAAAACGGTCTGTCGCGACTGTTAACAAGCGTCATGCTGCCAAGGATCCAAAGGTTCTCTCAGGCAGAAAGTAGAGCTCGCTTACGCCCCTCGTGGAGCGGATGGCAAACGGCACTTTAGCATCTACCGAGCGAAACCGAAACCGTGGACATAAATGTTGGACACACAAGCAAGTGATCACTAGCTCCCTCCTTTGGTCGATAAGTGTATCACATTAATAATATTAAATAATAATACAAATAAATAAATATATAAAATAAATAAATAAACATATATAAAATATATAAAATACACACACACACACACACACACACACACACACACACACACACACATATGTATTATTTAATATTATTATTATCACACACACACACACACACACACACACACACACACACACACACACACACACACACACACACACATATATATATATACACACACACACACACACACACACACACTATGATATTAATATAAACTATGATATTATTTGGTTCTTGACCAAGAGATCAACATGGAAACTACCAGATAACTGTCTCACTCTCAGATCAGTTCTTAACTGATGGGGTTAGACAGATGATATTTACATTTACATTTACATTTAGTCATTTAGCAGGCGCTTTTATCCAAAGCGACTTACATCTGAGGACTAAAGCAAGCGAGTCATCGTGAAGAGGGAAGAAAGACGCAAGAAGTGCTCAAAATACAAAGTTCCGGCATTGCTCAGAGTAGCAAAAGCCAGACAAGGGAAGATTTAAAAGGGAAGGAAAGATTTAAAAGAGAAGAAGATTTTTTTTTAAATTTTTTAATTTTTTGTATTATTTTTTTATTTTTATGTTAAGTGCTCACGGAAGAGATGAGTTTTCAGTTGTCTTTTGAATGCTGTCAGGGTTTCTGCATTACGGACGAGGGTGGGGAGATCATTCCACCAGCATGGAACCGTGAATGAGAATGTTCTGGACAGTGATTTTGTGCCTCGCTGTCATGGCACCACGAGCCGTCGCTCCTTGGCCGATTGTAGGCTTCTGGTAGGGACGTAGACTCGTAGTAGGGAGTGAAAGTAGGACGGAGCTGAGTCTGTGGCAGATCTGTAAGCAAGCGCCAAAGCTTTGAATTTGATGCGAGCAGCGAGTGGTAGCCAATGCAGTGAGATGAACAGAGGAGTGACGTGAGCCCTTTTGGGCTCGTTGAAGACAAGGCGGGCTGCAGCATTCTGGATCATTTGTAGAGGTTTAGTAACACATGATGGAAGACCAGCTAGAAGAGCATTGCAGTAATCAAGCCTAGAAATAACCAGGGCCTGGACGAGAAGTTGTGTTGCATGCTCAGTTAGGAAAGGCCTGATCTTCCTGAGTTTATGCATTGCAAACCTACGTGATCAAGCTGTCCTTGTAATGTGGTCTGTGAAGGTCAGCTGGTCATCAAATATTACTCCAAGATTTCTGACCGACCTTGATGGGGTGATTGAGGATGACTCTAGCTGGATAGTGAAGTCGTGCTGTAGAGACGGATTGGCAGGGAGGACGAGAAGCTCAGTCTTTGCCAGATTGAGCTGCAGGTGATGTTCCTTCATCCATGCCGAGATGTCCGCCAGACAGCTTGAGATACGTGCAGCTACTGTGGGATCATCTGGTTGAAATGAGAGGTAGAGCTGGGTGTCATCAGCATAGCAATGGTAAGAGAAACCATGTGCCTGTATGATGGGTCCCAATGATTTGGTGTAGATGGAGAAGAGGAGCGGTCCAAGAACTGAACCCTGAGGAACCCCTGTGTTCATTTGATGTGCTTTGGATTCCTCGCCTCTCCATGTAACCCTGAAGGACCTACCTGTGAGATAGGACTCAAACCAGTGGAGGGAAGTTCCTTTGATGCCCAGTGATGAGAGGATGGACAGAAGGATCTGATGATTCACAGTGTCGAACGCAGCAGAAAGATCCAGCAGAATGAGAACTGATGATTTGGAAGCAGCTTTAGCGATCCGCAGGGCTTCTGTGACCGACAGTAGTGCAGTCTCGGTTGAATGGCCTTTCTTGAAGCCAGGTTGGTTGACATCTAGCTGGTTGGTCAGAGACAGGAAGGATGACACTTGGTTGAAAGCAACTCGTTCAAGTGTTTTCGCAATGAATGGTAGGAGAGATCTGGGGATATCATAGATATACTGTATATAGATATATTCTAGCTTAATCTAGAACTGATTGGTGATAGAAAACATTTAAATGGTGTCATGGTACATAATGGTAACTTCAACAGGAATGGGCACATTTAGAATTTCTTCCTTGTGGACATTATTTATATCAATCTACAGTATCAATGAGAACACCACACACACACACACACACACACACACACACACACACACACACACACACACACACACACACACACACACACACACACACGCTCTGGGCAATGTTCTGCTGGCAAGCCCTGAGTCCGGCCATTCATCCAAATGTATTGCACCGTGCTCCAAATTCCCCAGATCTCTGTCCAATTGAGCATCTGTTGGATGTGCTGATTCAACAAGTTCAATACATGGCGACACCTTCAGGGGTCTTGTAGAGTCCATGCCTCGGCGGGTCAGCATTATTTTGGCAGCATTCGGAGGACCAACAGCATATTAGGCAGCTGGAGGTCATAATGTTTTGGCTCATCAATCGCTTATTGGCTAAAACATGGACGTCTGTAGACAAATATCATGTCAAATGCACCACCAGCCTATAGACAAAAAAATGTCAGTAGTCATTTTGATACAGGCACCATTAGTACAAATCTGTGTTGTTATTAGTCCTTAGTCAGGGTAGACGTCATATTGAATGTAACTCTGTGAGGGACAGTTTTGCAGTCTTTATTATTGCATGCACTCCTTAAAGGTCCTAGATCACGTAATTTTTAAAACTCAAACATTTTTGTCAACTAAAATGGTTTTGGAAAGATGTTGCGTCAGCTGAACAGCGAAAACTGTAGAATGTTGTTTAGCTACAGTATCCACTGAACACTCTTGAATCCCTCACAGCCTTATATTCATGTCAAAAAGTATAAACATGTATGTTACAAACCTGACAAAGGATACGCTGTATTATAAACACAACAAAATATAAAACCACTGTTTAATTGTGAACTACATGAAGATCACTTTAAATTAAAAGAAAAGAAAAAACATTTCCTTTATCCAGAAACAAACCAAGACTTTTTTTTCCATATTTTATTAGTTTTTCTACACTGTAAAAGATGATCGTGATTTTAACGGTAAAAGACTGTAAAAATGCTACAGTGTAAAACCTTTAATTGGTTAAAAGAAAGTTTCCTTACTATATACGATAAATAACTGTGATAGATCTAATGGTGCATTTAATGTAATTTATACTGTAAAATACCGTTAAATTTACAGTTTTTGAAAGTGAAAAAGAACAACTCATTGTAACATTTACAGTGAAAAACCGTAAATTGACATTCCCACAATTCCCTGCGAGACACTTCACATTTGAAGTATTTTTGTTGAAATAACTGTTTCTTCATAGTTTTCTTAGTTTTTTAATTAATGTTTATTGCATTTTTAAAATTTCATGTGTTACCATGATGGTGTTTAATGTTTGTGCGAATGACACTGTGCACCTTCTATATAATAGTATTAACTCTCTTGTGGAAGATTGCTTGTGATGAGCTTTGATTGATCATGTGACTCTTATCATTGCTGTGATGATTATTGGTTGTCAGTGTATTACAATGTTACAAAACAGAAATTAATACTTCAATAGGTTCGTAAATTAACATTATATCAGATAATAAAATACGGTTTATTACTGTAATTTTTAAGTTAAGTCTGTAAAACCAATAACGTTGCTACCGTATTTTTAACGGTAAAGTTCTGGCAACCACATTTGAAATAAAAATATCTTTAAAATATCTCCTTTTGTGTTAAACAGAAGAAAGAAACTCTTATAGGTTCGGAACAAAATAAGGATGAGTAAATGATGACAAATCATTTAGTTTATAATGAAAGCTGCTTGAATCTTCAGTTTTGAGGCTTATTCATTTCACTTTTGGTGTGAAAAGGCCTTTATGTTTGCCAAAAATAAAACTTTTATTTTCTTGTTATAAGCAAGCACAGTCCAGGTGAGAAAAAGTAACTTTACACATTACTTTCCATAATACTAAGTAACACAATTAGAATATTGCGTTACTAAAAAGTAAACTAACACATCACTTTTAAAAGTAACTCTCCCCAACACTGGTTAGGTTGGCAGAAACTAATGTGCAGTTCTCCATCCTCTCCACTAGGTGACGTAAGCGGGCTTCAGGTTAAGTCTGACAGGATTCTTGACAATATGTGGCTTGTTGCAACAACACGTGCAAACTGTTTTGAGTATATATCCTGCAGATGACAGCTCTGTGACAACATTTAAATATCACTGAACAGCGCATAGTCCAACCCATAAACTAATAAAACCGAGGAACACTGTGATAAAGTGAAAGAATCGAGTGTCACGCGACTCACCTGTAAGTAACTCTACTGATATTGCTGTTGCATTATGTTTATACGTGGGCACTTCAAAGGCATCGCACATAAACTGAAAGCCACAAACTTTACTTTTAATGGGGTCTTTAAATTTAATGACAGACTCCCCGTCATACATTTTAGAAAAACGAATGAATCATTAATTTTGTTGTTGCGTTGTTTACAATAATGATAACCTTGAATGAAACCTGTCTTTTTATAATTAATGCTGTATAATAGTGAATTAAAACCTGATCTTAACATTACAAGTTAAATAGTCTAAATATTTAACTGGATTTGTTTTGTCCAGTATCCTGCAGAACATTAAGGCTGTGAAAACACAAAGACCGTTGTTGTTGTTTTTTGTAGCATCATGTATTAAAGTATTTTAATAGCATCATCAGCAGCACTAAACTAGGATAAAGAGTATATTGAATCATTAAAGTGTTACTGAGGATTAATACAATCTGTAATTTGACACTGCACAGCTCTAGGAATTTAAGTTTTGTAGTCAATTTACATTTATTAAACATTATTTAGACCAGGGGTTCTAAAACTTTTTGGGACCAGGGACCCATTGAGCGGAGAAAAATTTCCAAGGACCCCCTCTCATAACAATAACTGTCTGTGATTAATATGCTTAAAACTATTCGTACTCTTAAATGCCATTGGAATTAATTGCATTGTAATCTTTTTCACCCTAAAAACTTAAGACCTGTTTTATAGAACAGAAACATTTAAATCATGTTAATACCACTTATATACTTGTAAACAGTGGGTCTTTTATTCAAATTGCATTTGGACTCAATAGTATTTACACTAAGTAATTTATCTTAAAAGCTTTCATAAAATCAACAGCAAGACAGCAAGCACAGGCTTGTTCTAATACAACCAAACATTAAAACATTAACATTTTACATTAAAATAATAGTTCACCCAAAATTAAAATTCTGTCATCAATTACTCACTCTCAGGTTTTTCCAAACCTGAATGAATTTCTTTCTCCTGCTGAACACAAAAAGATATTTTGAAGAATGTCAGTAACCAAACAGTTGATGGACCCCATTGACTTCCATATGTTTTATTTTTAAAAGTACCAGAAACTGTTTGGTTACCCACATTCTTCAAAATATCTTCTTCTGTGTTCAGCAGGAGAAAGAAATTCATTTGGGTTTGGAACTACTTGAGGGTGAGCAAATGATGACACACTTTTCATGTTTTTTGGGTGAACCATCCATTTAAAATAACATTTAAATTATGTAATGTTACTTTACGTGCATCAACTTTAAAATAATGAACTCATTGCACCTTATATCAATGGCAGTAATCACAATAAACAAATCATAACAGAATTAACACTGTTGCAGAACACATCCTAGTAATTAAGTTAAACCAAACTTTTATTTTGGCGGGTTGTAGTGAATAAAAGTTTTGTATTGTTATTATTTATGTTGGCCCAGGGCCGGAATGTTTTTAGTAAAGCCCCGAATATTTTGCTACCTTGTCTTTCTCATAGGGCAAAAAAAAAAATTCAGAAAAAAAATTGTGAATAAGATTACAGCTGCCATGATTACCTAATCATGAAACGTGCATATTACAGTTTTATTTATATTTTTCCCTTTGCTTTAAAGGTAGCCTACTTACAATGTGCTTTTGCAGCGTTGAGCATTGTAGCCAATCACAGACATGTCTGTTGAACGCATCGGCCAATCAGAGGCGTTTAAACGAAAGATCTCACACTTGTCGCAAAACCTGTCATTATTATAACCTTAAGATGCAAATAAGAGATTCACTGAAAAAATAATGTCATTTGATATTCTTGATGCTGCTCTGCTCTGATGCTACTCCGTTTGTTGGATGACAAAAAGTTCAGCGGTCTAGCTCATCAATGTCAAAATGATTAAAGAATGCGGGGCTTACCGTTCACAGAAGGATGTTAACAGTGAACGAACGCCTGGTAAAATGTAAGTAGATAAAGATTTAATATTTGACAACTGTAATTATTTCACTAATACAATCAGCCTTTCTTTTTCTTTATTCCCTAAAATCGCTTTTATAATCAATTCATTAATTTAAATAAATACCCAATTTTAGTTTGGGCTAAAGCCCCAAATATGACCCCAGAACCGCCCCTATTTTTGAATCAAATTAAATGCTGAAACATTCTCAAAACTAACGGATAAAAAAAAAAGAACTGAAAATTTGAAACCTAGCCTAATGACTTTGATTTTACCACTAGCCTAGGCTACTGTATATTCGCGGATTCACTCTTCTCTCTGGTTATGCGCGCGTGTTTGTGGGGGAGAGAAAGAGAGAGAGCAGGAGCGCTCTGCTAAGAATTTCCCCGATGGTCTGACTGGATTCCGCGATTCCGTTCATAGGGTTATCAAATTATTCCGCGGACCCCACTTTGAGAACCACTGATTTAGACTAACTTTTAAATTATTTTAGGTATACAAAATGGTGTAATGTCTTCATGTGTTTTGGGACAATACATGTGTAAATGAAGATTGTTTGTGGTATTATACAATTTTACATTTATATACATTATAGAGCGACGTCTTTGTTGATTTATGTCTTTGCCCCACAGAATCAGAGATGTGTTTGGACCGTTACACCCAGTGACGTGTGGACAGACATTCACTGTTTGATGGACATCTGCTCAGACACAGGTAATGCTTCTAACATATCAGTGTGTGTTGTTGGCGTGTAAATGTGTAGGTTACCATCATTTTGTTTTTGAAGGGCTGTCCCTTTGAAAAGCAAATGATGGTAACCTAAGTAGGTGGGGAAGGGACAGGGAATGAATTTTTTCATAGCCTTTTTCATTTTTTTCAGTCAAAAGCATAACCCCCTGCTGGACATCGTGCGGGAGCTCAGGGGGGGACCCCATGATCCCCCACACCTTCTCACTCA
This sequence comes from Siphateles boraxobius, assembly GCF_051911475.1. Taxonomy (NCBI): domain Eukaryota; kingdom Metazoa; phylum Chordata; class Actinopteri; order Cypriniformes; family Leuciscidae; genus Siphateles; species Siphateles boraxobius. The sequence goes on along the minus strand of NW_027508799.1, from coordinate 24,085,575 downwards.
CACCACAGCATTCATTCATATCGCAGAGATCTGGCTGGACTCGAACCAGCAACCTCTGAAACCTCGAGGCAGCGCTCTTACCTGTGAACCACAGATCTCTTATCTGAACATGTGAAGGAACTTATATTTCACCATTCACCTGTATGTGAGCTGGGATTTTACAATAAACCAGTTAAAGTGCTGATGAATCACATACAGCCAACCTGCCAAAGGGGATTTGGAACCCGAGCCTTTGTCATGGCCTCATTCCCAACTGATGTGTGTTTAACCACTACACCATCATAGCTTTTGCACTGAGTGCTGGCATTTGGGAAGATTTGTTGGATATAGTGCAATTTGTGGGATTTAACATAAGCAATAATGGGATTTGAACCCATGCCTTTATCGCAGCCTCATCCACAACTGAGGTGTGTTAGCCACTGCACCATCATGCTTTTTACGCAGAGATTTGGCATTTGTGAAGCTTTGTTGGATATAATGCATATTTTATGTGGGAGACCGAGAATTATCCTCTGAGCCATACAATATGTGCTGATGATGTTTTAGGGTATTTTATGCACTTTGCTTTATAATGACAATCATCATGAAGCTTCAAAATTTCCATGAATCTTGTGCATCTCAGCTTTATCAACTCATTCACAGCAAGAGTGGGGTTATATATTGTGCCTTCCTGTAATGGGAATCAATTTTAATCCATTATTTTTATTTTAAAAAATGTAGGCCTACTAGTCTAGGCCTACATCATTTCTGTTTAACTTGCTCAATGTACATGGATGTGGTGATTCATCTAAACTTGTGATGTTTATTATGGGTTTTAATAATAAAATGATCAGTTTGCTTGATGTAATAATTAAAGTCACGGCTCTCTATCCAGGCGCTCCTCTTCCTTTCGTTCCTCAAAATTCCTTCCGTCTCTTTGCTCCTGCTGGTGTCATCAATTATTAATGCAGTTGTACTTCGTGTCCACAAGGAGGGGCTGTATATGCTGCTGGAATCTGCAAATACCAACACAATAACGAAATCATTGTTTAATTGTGAACAAAAAGACAAAGATCACATTAAATCGAAAGGTTCAAAAAGCGTCTTTACTCATAAACAAACCATTTAAGAAGTCTAGTAATATATTTTGCTACTCTTTGTTTTTATTTTTTATTTCGGCCATGTGACTTTCAGATCAACATATCAGACGTTTTATCTGTCTTACACTTCAGTTGAGAGCTGATCTGAGTCAATTAACTAGTAGATTCCAACTTTATCCGCTGGTCAAGATCCTAAGAAAATCACGGATTTACTTTAAAATATGTCAAATTAAACATTTCTGCCGTCTCGCCAAAGACGGCCAGTTTGAGTTTGCAGTTTCATCTATCTTCTTCTTCTTCTTCTATGGATATATTCGCGGGTTGCATACCAAGTTTATGGTGCATACCGCCACCACCTGTGCTGGAGTGTGAAGTGATTTCAGTCTAGAAGTAAAACAACTATGCTTAATGAATTTTAAAACTCACCTTACATTTCCCCCCGATTCTTTTTTTGTGTTTAATATGTTAATTGATTGTAAATTCTTTGCATCCCATTTCCTGTAGCTCTCTTACTTACTCACTCCTTTCCTGTCCATGGTGTTTCATCTATTAATGGTGTTGATGTACTTATTGGCCACAAGAGGGAGCTGGTTATCAACTGTCTTTTATTATTTAACGTAATAAATAGTATTTTTTGACTATGAACATTTTAAAGTAAGCTTGACGCATAAGAACTGAGTCAATGACCCAACCTGAGGTAATTCTCGGTCTGTTGGTGGTAATTAATTACACGAATCGTCTGGTAGAAACTGTGCAGTCTGCCATCCGCTCCTCTAGGCGGCGTAAGCGCGTTTCACGTTCAGCATGACACCTTTAGATTCTTGTCAACAAAAACAACAACTTGACACATGCTGACAGTCGCCACAACACGTTCTGATAGTTTTAAGGCATTTAAAGTACAAATCCTGCTGGTGACAGCTCAGTGACAGACTTGTAATGTCACTTAACAACACTTATTTCAGCCTATCTACAAAAACAACCGACAACGTCATCTGTAAGTCACTTTCCACATGAAGTGGTTATCTCTTGTAAAGTCACTACCAAACATTATATAGCAATCATCATTTGAATTTAAGTTTGTGTTGATGTATCAATCTTCTATGTGTCAGAGCAGAGCTTTAATGTGTTTGCTGGATTGTTTTGGTGATGCTGATCTCTCTGTGTCAGACACTCATTCTCTGTTTAAAAGTGTAACTTCAACCTGCTGTGGCATGATCTTTATCATGTGAATCTAAGGGGGTGGTTCCTATAAGGCTTATAAAGTAGAATAATAAGTAGTAGAGCTTTTTATCAGCTGTTGTTGTGGTGTCACTGTAGTTAATAGTCTACTGGATTCACGCATGTTAATATGCACTTTATTGCATATTTTTGCAATAGGCCTATGCAATAACTGTTGTTGTTTTGTGAAGCTCTGATGATCTTGCTAATTTATGCAGTTCAGGTTTTCATTGCACAGCATTTGCTCATGAAGTCTTATGAATCGTTATCTGTTGTTTTCTAGATCTGGGATTCTCTGACTCAACGCTTTAACCGAGTCGTTGCCCTCGACTTCCTTGGCTTTGGTTTTTCAGACAAACCGGTAAGATGAAAGACTCACCGCCATTTCAAGTAGTCTTTACACTCCAGATCCTGGACCGGGGGGGGGGCATAAATGTGTAAATGAAGATTGTTTGTGTTATTATAAACTGTAACATTTATATATACAATATAGAGTGACGTCTTTGTTGATTTATGTCTTTGCCCCACAGAATCAGAGATGTGTTTGGACCATTACACCCAGTGACGTGTGGACAGACATTCACTGTTTGATGGACATCTGCTCAGACACAGGTAATGCTTCTAACATATCAGTGTGTGTTGTTGGCGTGTAAATGTGTAGGTTACCATCATTTTCTTTTTGAAGGGCTGTCCCTTTGAAAAACAAATGATGGTAACCTAAGTAGGTGGGGAAGGGACAGGGAATGAATTTTTTCATAGCCTTTTTCATTTTTTTCAGTCAAAAGCATAACCCTCTGCTGGACATCGTGCGGGAGCTCAGGGGGGGACCCCATGATCCCCCACACCTTCTCACTCACACCACAGCATTCATTCATATCGCAGAGTTCTGGCTGGACTCAAACCAGCAACCTCTGAAACCTCAAGGCAGCGCTCTTACCTGTGAGCCACAGATCTCTTATCTGAACATGTGAACATGTGAAGGAACTTATATTTCACCATTCACCTGTATGTGAGCTGGGATTTTACAATAAACCAGTTAAAGTGCTGATGAATCACATACAGCCAACCTGCCAAAGGAGGATTCAAACCCGAGCCAAGTCATGGCCTCATTCCCAACTGATGTGTGTTTAACCACTACACCATCATAGCTTTTGCACAGAGTGCTGGCATTTGGGAAGATTTGTTGGATATAGTGCAATTTGTGGGATTTAACATAAGCAACAATGGATTTGAACCCATACCTTTATCGCAGCCTCATCCACAACTGAGGTGTGTTAGCCACTGCACCATCATGCTTTTTACGCAGAGATTTGGCATTTAGGAACATTTGTTGGATATAATGCAATTTGTAGGATTTAACATAAGCAATATTGGGATTTGAACCCATGCCTTTATCGCAGCCTCATCCATTACTGATATGTGTTTAGCCACTGCACCATCATGGCTTTCACATTGAGTACTGGCGTTTGGGAAGTCTTGTTGAATACTGAGAAGGTTTGTTGGATATAATGCAGTATGTTTTAACATAAGCAATAGTTTGATTTGAACCCGAGCAGAAAACCAAGTTTTTTTAAATGGTGATTTAGATTTTCAGTTCGGCTACACCAATAATTACAACATTTTATCATAAGCAATAAAGGGATTTGAACTCAGAACTCCCAGACTGAAACACAACAACTTATGACCTGAGCCACCGAAGTGCATGTGCTTTAGATAGAGTTTTATTGTAAGCTTTGTTTTATGTGATGAAAAAACATTAGCAAGTGTGGGGTTTGAACCAAGATTTCTACAGAAGGCAAGCAAACAAACGTTGAACCACAGCTTTTGTGAAGTTTGCAATGTTTTTTTAAAGGGTGATTTAGATTTTCAGTTGGATTGCATTAATAATTAAAACAACAAATCGCTTACCAAGAGTGAGATTTGAACTGAGGATTCTCAGACTGAAACACAACAACCTGAGCCACTAAGTCTTAGCATATGGTAATTGTTTCACACACATGGTTTATGGAGACTGGAGAGCCTTAGTTTTATATGATTAAAAAATTGCACAGTCAAGGGATTTGTTTCCATGCTTGTATTGTATCCTTGCCTGCAGAATGTGTGTTTAACTACTATTGCATTTGTGGCTTTCCAAATTGGATATAATGACAACAATTAAATGTAAAAGAGAGTGGGATTTGAACTCAAGGCACCACACTCAAAGCATAATGTTTTTACACCTGAGCCACTGAGTCTGACAAGCTTAGGTGTTTTGGACTGTTTTTTTTTAGATCTGTTTTATATGATGAAAAACATTAGCAATTGCATGTTTTGAACTAAAACAGTCATATGCAATCAGACTTTGCAAATTGTGATGCTGTCTTTAGATTTGTGCAGGTTATTTAGATTTTTAGCTCAGTTAAAGCATTAATTAAGCAATATTGGGACTTGAACTCAGGACTTTTAAACACAACGCTTCATTTACTGAGCAACGGAGTCTGAGGAGTGAAAGTGTGTTTTGGACGGAGCTTTATCGAGAGCTCTGTTTTATATGCTGAAAAACATTAGCAATTGTGGGATTTGCACCAAGACAGCCACAAAGTCAATGTTCAAAACACAATTTAAATGTTTATGAACTGAAATATTAAACTTAGTATTGCATCAAACAATCACAAATATTAAGAACTTCAAACATTCTTTACATGTCAAACTCAAGCTGATAGCACATGCATAATGTGAGTAAATAACATCACTTGTTTATTCAAATACAGTTTTTGTGTAAAAAGAGTCCATCAAACCAGCCTGGAAGTTTCTAGTAGTCACAAAGACGTTGATTAGGTGCTTCAGGTGTTTTTAATTATGGCTGGAACTAAACTCAGGAAAGTGGCTCACTGCTTAAAGTACAGATTCTGCAAATGTCATCTCAGCGACGGACTCACACCCCGTTTCACAGATTAGGTTTAAGCCTAGTCCTGGGGCCTATACCATGAAGCCGGTTTAGGTGGCTAGCCAGCTATGTTTCAGTTTAGTTTGCGCCAACCATGGGTTTTAGGCACCATGAAAATGGTTTGGCTTTTGTGTTCATCGCCATAGTAACTTACGCTCCACGGCTAACCTGGGGCCTATGGAATTACTTTTGTGCCAATAATAATGAACGTAACTTTTCAAGAAACTGATGAAAATATAAATTGAAACTGAAAAAAATATCTTTGAAACTGAAAAAGAATAAATAGCGGGCACCTTTTTTTACTTCGTTCTTAATACACAGAATGTTTTGCTAACTATTTCTCATATTTCGTTCGCTGCGGCTGATCTGAACTTACAAATGCGCTTCCAGAGTTTTCAGATACGCTTCTCAAGTTTTCGTTTACGCTCCCTGAGTTTTCGTTCGCAATTCTGACACATATCTCTCGTGGGGGCGGGGCTAGTAGCAGTGTGTTCTCATTGGCTACTGAGTTCTTGATTGTCAGCTTCGTGACTTGGAAGTGAAGACGTCAGTGTTGTGTTTACATGTTTGAATGTGAGCGTCTGTAAGCGCAGGTTTCTATTTAATTTTACTGACATTAAGTTATGTTTGTTTTTTAATTTTATCTGTATTTACCTGCTGCTACTACTTTGTCGACAGAAGCTTTTAGGAGCGCAAGAGATCTATTGAGTCTATTCACTATTCAGGTGTAATTGTACATTAAAATAGGCCTACTGTATAATACTGAAAATATTGTATTGTGTCCAATGTTTTCGGAGAATGTTTATTTGTTTATTCCTGATGATTCATTTGCATGTTAGGCTTTGATTAGGTTGAGCTGCTACAATTTAAAAATAATACTAGCATAGTGTGTGATATATTCAGCCGTCAAGAAGAAAGTTTCACTTCAACCAGGTAATCAAGGTTGGCAACCATGTCCATCACATTACTCATTGTCAGCATATGCATTTACACCATCAACATTAATGATCACTTACATAAGAGGAATTTAAACAATATGAAAATTACAATCGTGGCCTGTTGTCAAATGATACAGACCTCAAAGGGCATTTCATTACATATGTCACACAAAGAATGTTTTTTTATCATGCTGATCATTTTATTTAGTTATTTAATTTAGTTAATATTATCTTCTAACATTTAAAATTGTAAATTAAATTTTAACAATCATCAACAGTTTCAATTGTGACTTATACAACCAGTTAAATGAAAGTAATTAAAAATATGAATTCAAATAAATGTACATTCTTTATTGTCAATACGGCATATACACAAGTATCTAAGTGAAAGTCTTGGATGCAATAATGTTGTGACATGAAAGACCAGAATCCACAAAACATTACTTGCATACTATACATGTAATGCACAGTATTATCATGATATACATTACTATACAAAATGCACAATTACAAATACAGAATACATATTTAAAATTCATATACATTTTAAAGGATGCTATGATCCTTTGAACAGTTCCTGTTATAGTAAAAGTAACAAAGCAGTGACTGGATGGGTACAAGGATAGTCCGCCCAAAAAATGAGAATTCTCTCATCATTTACTCACTTCATGCCATCTCAGATGTATATGACTTTCTTTCTTCACATAAACAAAGATTTTTAAGGAAATAATCCATCTCTGTGAGTCCATATAATACAAGGGGATTGTAATGTATGTACATATGACAGTTGGTCGGAAGTGAGTTTTAATAGTTTTAAACGGTTTACATTATTAGTATTTTTCTTGTCTAGCCTATTGTTTCACTCCAGAAGGCATTGATTCGTCCACTGAGGTCGCATGGACATCACGGTCACTGTGTGTGGTTTTTAAAGCATCTTTAGGACTCGCAGAGATGGATTACTTTCCTTAAAATCTTAATTCGTGTTTATCCGTAGAAAGAAAGTAAAATGCATCTGGGACCGCATGAGGGTGAGTAAAATAAGTGAGAATTGTATTTTTGGGTGAACTTAACATTCATATGCTGTTGGTATGCTAATCCATGATCAGCATAAACTAATATAAATTAAGTGCAACCTCTTGTGTACTTGTGAACTGTGTTTGTTTTGATCTAGAGGAAATTAAAATATTTGCTATTTTATAAAAACAAAATAAATCAGGTGTCTGAAGATCAAGATCCCAGTCATTCAAATGTGATGTGTCTGAACAAAGTAATCGGTATTATTGTCCGATGTGGACAGTGTATCTCTGGTACTATCACTCCATCCTCTGTGTCAGCATCAGAATTTTGTTTATGGAAAAGTTGCTCAACTCCCTGGAAAATGAGAAAGGAAACATATTATAATCAATACACACTGATTTGAACTCCCACATACAGTAACAAGTTGAAGACTTAAAATATTTATTTCAAACAAATTATATAAATGTTTTAAGGGATTTTACAGTACTAAATATTTACATCTGAGTCATGCACCATTTATCATCTGTAATACTGTTGTGTAACCAGTAGATGGCTGTTATAGCCCTATATATAAACATATATCCATGGCTGTGTATTCCCTAGTTGCTGGATGTTTTCAGTCATAATTACTTGCATGTATGAAGTTTTGAATTTGGACATACATTTATTATTAAAGAGTATTAAAGATTAAACATTTTTCTCAGAAATGTTAATTTGAAGTGAACATTTTTGCATTATTATTAGTCAAATATGGACACAGAAAAAGCATTGTGTTACTCATACTAGCTACATATATTAGCTTTATCAGTCATCTTTATCACACAAAAGTAATCAGAATAAATATTGTGACCAGGGTGATACTTCGAAATAATTGTGTGTTTATATATCATGAACAGAGATGTGGTCTGTGGTCTGAGTTCAAAAACTCTGCATCACAAATTGAGAAATTCAGGTTTAAATAGCTTTATTGGCATGGTAAAAAAAGGCTTTACATTGCCAAAGTTGAATCAGGCAGTGATTGACAGCGCTCTGGTCCAATGGCATCGGTCATTGTCTGATACAGTACTTTTTGTACTGTAGGCTACACAGTACAGATACTGTACAGTACTCTAGCCCAATGTTGTTTGGGGTGGCTGGGGGGAATATTATCTAATCGAAGCAACTATGATCTAATCAAAGACATAATCGTATGTAGATAAACAAGTCATGTAATGATTGGGCTAACAGTTGAATCAAGACAACACTGTATAATGTTATGGGCTCACTGAGCTCTAAAATGCCTCACCATCTTAAAAAGCAAGTACTGTATTATAAATAGTATTAGTATTGTATCAAAAATAAAATAAAAAAAAGACTTACCACGAGTATCCAGTATCCTGATAGTGACGATGACTAACGTTAACGTTAATGATAATGATATCATTCGTCTGTAGGCTACTATTCCTTCTATAAGAAATCATCTCAACAATATTGTGTACCAGCAAATAAATACAGATACAAACTTAATATCAGTTAAATGAAATTGAAAGCTGCTCTTACAGACGCTCACATTCAAACATGTAAACACAACACTGACGTATTTACTTCCAGGTCACGAAGCTGTCAATCAAAAACTCAGTAGCCAATGAGAACACACTGCTAGTAGCCCCGCACCCACGAGAGATATGTGTCAGAATTGACCCTTCGCTAAGCCCCGCCCTCCTTAGTTACTGTTGCTACGCCTGTCAAGCTTTCGCGTCTAGCACATCTATTACAGTGTGTATGCACCGTTGTCAGACATTCCCAATGAGATAATTTGTAATTTTTGGCGAAAATGTGACATATCTGAGAGCAAGACAAAAGGGACTGCAGTGTGCATTTGAGGGATATATCCACGACATAATATGCAACCGATTAGAGAATAATTTAATAAAAATTGAAGCTAAAGCGCATAGTCCCAGCTCCCGCGCCTCATACGCTGACCATTCACATGGGAAACACACGAATCGAGGAACAGCTATGTTCGTGCACAGAAGGGTAAGTGAAATGTGAAACTAATCTAATAATTATAAATCAAACAGTTTATCCTTAAATCTTGTGGAATAACACTAACACCGGGAGAGCCGCGATCGGATTGGGTTAAAGTTACTCATGGGTAGGCCATCGATTAACAAAATGCTGAAATATTTTAAAGTATGTCAGTGAGCCTCCGTCTTGTCTTTAATCGTCTTATTTTACGTTAAATTATATGCATTATGAACAAAGAACCGTCATTATTTCCAACTTCCAAGCAATAGGTGTTTTTGTTAATCCTGTCGACACTTAGATGTGAATGGGTTCTCCCACACTGCTTGATCCACGCACATAATATCTCACCTTGGCTTTTTGATTGTCTGGAAGGAAAAAAAATTACACTCCCCCGTCCAAACTTTTAGGGTACCGGGTATCAGATTAGCACAATCCATACGCACAACGTTTCGGCATGTTTCCCTCGCTCGAAAGCTTGCCAGACCTCCCGCGCCTAGTTACGGTTGCTAAGACACGATTGGCCAGTGGCGGTTTTCGGGCGTGGCTTAGCGAAGGGTCAATTGCGAACGAAAACTCAGGGAGCGTAAACGAAAACTTCAGAAGCATAACTGAAAACTCTGGAAGCGCATTTGTAAGTTCAGATCAGCGAACGAAATATGAGAAATAGTTAGCAAAACATTCTGTTTATTAAGAACGAAGTAAAAAAATGTGCCCGCGATTTATTATTTTTCAGTTTCAAAGATATTTTTTTCAGTTTCAATTTATATTTTCATCAGTTTCTTGAAAAGTTACGTTCATTATTATTGGCACAAAAGTAATTCCATAGGGGCCTCATGTACAATGGCTTGTCATGTACAATGGTCTGTCAGTTTCCCTTGGAAACAGTTTCCCTAGCCCTTGGAAATCTGAACCGGCTGATAAGCCAGTCATCATCCTGGGCCAGAAAATCATTGGGGTCCCTAAAAACTCGTTCTCTTCGGATTCTACCATTAGCAATGTCCTCTAATAAGGCCAAAGGTGCCATTGCCATAGACTAAGGGTTGTATAAATTTGCATGTGCTTTTATATGTTCTTACTTAATTGCATAATTGATAGAATATTCCCATAAGGATCGTGTGACAATATATGTAAATTATTTTATAAATTGCAAATTAATAGCAATGCTTCCCACAGGTGGTAGTGCGGTAGACTTGTAGAACAATTCGTTGTGTAATGTTTGCAACTTAACTTCATTGCCTGTAAGAGTCGCCAACGGACAAAAACTATGAGAAATGTACGTACGCCAGACATGAAATTGGCGTGGAGGAACGCACATTCTCACCTTAATTTCACTGTTAGTACATCCGACCGTGAGCGTGAAAGCTGGCATAAGCAAAGTTTTTGTGCGTACGCAAGATTGATACATGAGGCCATAGATATCATATAGAGACTAGATGCCCCATTGGCCGCTGTGGCGCAAGAAATGCGGCCGCCATATTAAGCAGGTCATACTCCTATTTGCGTTGCATAGCAGCAGTAGATAAAGTCACTCCACCTGTTTGTACTCTAAATTAAAAGTCACCATATAGCAAATGATTTTTAAAGACGAAATGCCCTGGCTTTTAGTAACACTTATTTAGAATAATAATTTTGTATCATTTAGATATTATTTTAATCGATCACACGTACAATTTTGGTTTATCAATTATTTTTACACACAGTTTAAATAAATAAAAATATAAAGTTAATATAAATACGCTTTAAAATCAACAGATTAAGCTATAAAATTACTAATTACATGTGAGCTTAAAAATTACATTTGTTCAACTACCATCATGGAACGGCCCCTGGACTAAAATGCATGTTTGAGCTGTTTTAACTTAAAACAACTTGCACTGTCTTAACTGTAGGTAATAATTTACTGTCTTACAAGCCACAAAACGTAAACATGAATAGCATCATTACAACTACATTTATTTGAAAGATTTCGATATTTCAATATACAAAATAAAGTAATGTCTCTCCACTACAGAATACAAGATCTTTTGAGCGTTACATCAGCCACCCAGAGATATCATTATAATCTTAAAATTATTTTAAAAACAAAAGCTGATGTGCATCCTTACTTTTGAGAAGCACTCATCGAGTCAATAAGTTAAACTGGACAACCGAATCAAGCTCCAGTCATTCAATCGAATCAGTTCTTTTTAATGAATCAGTTAACTGTTCATCACACAAAGCTTATCATAAGGCTTCTGAAGAATTCTAATAGCCGTATGGACTGCTTTTAGTATGCATTTTTGGAGCGATACTTTTTGGAGTCTTTTGAATGAGGAAAAAAATCTTGCATTATGCTTATTTAATCTAATGTGTGCTCAACATGAAGGAAAACATGGCCCTCAGGTTACGCTAAATATCAATTTTTATTCTTAAAAACCATACACGATACTCGACAAGTTTAAAATGTAAGTTGAATCACGATATCCATTTACATTGCGCAAGATAAACAGACATGTTCTTTTATTTCCAAACGTTATTTAAAAAAAAAAAAAGATCCTTAAAACTGATGGATAAACATTCATTCCCATTATAGGAAGACGCTATAGAAAAAAAACGTTATGGATTATTTTAATATATCTATTCTAAATAGCAAACTCAAGCAGTTTCTTTATTTAATAAACATGAAAAAAAAACGAAATAACTTATTTAAAAAAAAAGTGCAGTTGCAATGACTGAACAAATCTGAATCCCTTTCTCCTGTTTTTCTTCCTTTCTTCTCCTTTATTACACCCTTAAATGAACCAACAAATGGAGAGAAGCAACAGTCTGAATTGGAACCCGCTGCCAAAAAATTAAGCCTAAAACATTACAAAAAACACAAAACATGTTAGTATTTTGACCATAAGTTTCATAAGCCACCCTGAGTATTATATTACTTGGAGAACCAATCACAACCCTTGTTTAAAGAGTGTCCCACCCCCCATGAATATAATTTATGTAAAATCCCTGTAGGTCTGGTTCAGCAGGTTGAGATGTTCTCATTTCCGCATAAAAATACAATTTATTTATATGGTCTGTATCAAAATGTTCCTTGGAAATCTGAAATAAAGTACCCTGTGCTGTGATACCAGTGTTATACGCATGTTTTTTTGTTTTTTTAATTCTTGACGTTGATTCCTTTGTGTTTCCAGTACTTCAGGTCTTAAATATATTCTACAAACAATTGCAGCAATATTTTCTTAACTGACAGCAATCTTTATGGAATATGAAGGAGAGAAAAAAAGAGAGAAAAAAAGTACAAACTTTGTCATTTTCATATGACCAACAAACCAAAACACTTGAGGAAATATTTTCTTTCAAAGAAACAAACAAGGGGGAAAAAAAAGAAACAAAATTTGAAAACAATTCACTCTTTTTTCTTCCTTTATTTTTCCTTTTGACCGAGACAACAATTTACTACCTAAAAGACAATCTTAAGTTAAAATTCTTTTTACTTTTTAAATCATTGCATCCTTTTCAATTCAATTTTATAGGGTTTTTTTTTTCAGCCTGAGTAAACAAACTTATGATACATTGGCAGGAACTTAAATGTCATTGTTGAACTGACTGTGGACCATTTCAAATAAGTTAAATCACAGATGCATTCATTCTTTAAAGGCTGGCATGGTGTGGCCTCCACTTCAAAATCACACCGTTAAAAGCGTGAAGACTCCAGCCATTTCACACAATTCAACTTCCAAATGAGAATGAGACATGGAATCTTGGAACTTAAAAAAACAGAACAAAACTAACCACTTTAAGAGGTGAAATAGTAAGGATGAGAGGAGATGAAAGGACAGAGATCCTCGACTACGGCTCCCTCCCATCACCAGTCCAATGAAAAAAAACTCACATGGACCTCAATACCTTCTCTGCTATACAAGCCTTAATGTTTTCTATTTGGCTAGAAGGTTCTATGTATCTACAAATATATAACAAATAAAACTTGCAGGCAAAAATTATTCGGTTTCCATAGAAACACCCTTTTTTTCCTGAAAATACAGCAGTATCTGAAATATTTCTCTTATTTCATTTGTCCCCATTTCTCTGCATCAGGAAGCTCTTCCACCAACAAACAAGAAAAAAAAAGTATCTACAAACTTTGTAAACAGACCTGTGTCTTCCAAAAACATAAATAATTCAAAATATTAACAGCCAAATGATGCAGAAATCAGTGTTTGAATAAGCAAAGGGCAAAAAGAACAAAATGTACAACACCATTCAGATAAAGAGAAGCGGAAGCTAAGAGCTAAGCTCCCGAGAGATCCTTGGCTCCGCCCCTCTCATCCAATGAGTTCTCCAGGCTTTAGTCTCTGCGGAGACGAGCAGGTGTTGTATGTCGTACCGAGGGGCAGAGCTGATCAAAGGGACGTCTCTAGGCTGTGCATGGGGCTCCCGGGATTTGAGGGACTGGCTGGCTTGCTGGGATCCAGGAAGAGGTGGATGCCGCTGTCTACGGCGTTATTGTTCTGATTGGGCGAGGGTGGGGGAGGAGGAGTAGGTGTGGCGTTTCTCTTAGTGGGGGCGTCGTCCTCCGCATCAGTGTCGTCGATGAGGGGGATGTGGGGTTCTGAGTCCTCTATCCGGAACTCCGGATGGGTCATGAAGTTGTGGATGGAGCTGCGAGACTCTGGCTTCTCCAGGCCCTCATAGGGCGACAGCGAGCTGCGGAATGCATTCACCACTCGGATCTGTGGGAGAACGGGACGTAAAGTCAGCCTTGCCGCTCACAGAGATCTGCCGCTCGTTCGCACACACGTACACAACAGGCATACAAAGTCAAACATCACTTCTTTTTCCTTTTTTTTTAAGTAAAGGTTAAACCAAAGGCCAAATGGACCGGTTTTAATTGATGAGTGGAGAGCAGTGAGGTTAGCGCACTAAAAACCGTCTGAGAGAGAGTGTGTGTGAGCAGTCAGATGTCGTGCAAAAGAGAGAGAGAGAGAGAGAGAGAGAGAGAGAGAGAGACAGACCAACTCTTGAAAACCTGATGCTTGTGTTACGGTGAGCTTATCCTCTGACCAAGGGACAGAAAATCCTCTTTTCTCAGGATTGAGAAGTAACAGATGTACCAAACTGGAAAGAACTTCTCAGTTGTAAATCACATATAGCCAATTATTCAAAATGCAAATGAGAAATAGAGTGAGAAAGAAAACAGAAGAGACAGGAGAAGAGAGAGGACATGGTAACCCCAGAGGACACAGCTCAACACATGAGGTTAATATTTTTGGGCATGCTTGTATTGGTGGGGAGGGATAGATCACTTATTATGTTGTGAATTAGAGACGCAAAACTTTAAAGCAGCCAAGCAAGTTTAAGCTAACCAGCACAAGTAAATTCACAAACGGTCTGGAGATGTGACCCATGCAGAGCAGCGCTACCTTGTGTTTCAACAGAGGTAAACCTTTGAGTATAGCCCATGACACATTTCACAGAATCTAAGAAGGAATATCCGGCAGTCAGTGTCGTAGCGTTTCAAACTCAGTTTCCCAAAGTCCGATATCCATTTTATTAGCCCATTTCAAGACTAAAAACAACAGACAGTTTAAAAAAAAATACAAAGTGCCCTGAACAGAGAAAAAAGGGTTTGTGGACAGCCAGGACCTGATGAAAGATGGAAATATTGATGTGGTTAGAATTGTGCTGAAAGACAAACAGAAACGACATGATTTCACCAGCTTCTCTTCCCGTCACAGATCATCCCTGTAAAATAACAAAGTTACATGAAAAAAGACAGACAGAGAGAAAGAGAATGATAAAACTGGCACTGAGTGGAGCATGTGAAAGTGTGAGAAAGAAGAAACCGCGTTGAGTACGGACAGTAACGCCAAGAATGAGTGAACGAGCAAAAACTGACACCACAGGAGAGGTGACGAACAGCAGGATTACAGAAAGAGGGGGAAGGAAGTTCATTTGTGGCTAAACTACAGCACAACATCAAGCATATCTGTTAAAAGATGACCCTACAGAAACCTGAAATACTTACCAGAACGATGCCTTAAAAATGTCCCACAAAACCAATTTGGTGCGATTGGCTGGGTTATCAGTGTGACCATGGGCGTATACTCAAAACATTTACACGCGGAAGACTATGAGCCTGGAGAGGACGCGCAGGGCTGCAGACACACCAGACGATATTAGACAACTACTCCTCATCGGTGAAACCCAGCCAAAGCCATCAAACACAGGCACAGATACCTCAACCTTAACACTTAAGATACACAGCCGTTAACATTGAGAAGCAATGTGGAAGATGTTTCGAGATACAAATCATTTAGAACAAGAGAGAAGGAGACATTAGGAGAAGAATGAAGACCGTTAGGCGAGAGGAGGAAATGTTAATTGTCATGCACTAATAAACACGCACTCACACCCGACAGTGGCAGAAGCGGTGTTGAAGGCAGTAGCAGGAGATAAGGCTACATGTGTAGGGCTAGAAACATTGGTTACATCGTGCTGTTGGCTGGAGCTGGAGGGTTGGCGCCTGACGGCCGCCTGAAAGGAAATTCCGCTCTGGAACGCACTCACTACATCCATCTGGAAGGAATCAGAGAGTGTGATAGGCCCAGAGAACGCACAGGAGAGAGAAAGAAAGAGTCAGAGGAAGAAGTGAGAAAAGAGAAGGGATAGAGGAAGAAGGGCACCCATATAAAGAAGATAAGAGACAGAGAGCAGCTGAGAGAAGAGAAAAAAAAAGGCACTGAATTAAAAGAACCTGACCTGACATTTGCCTTTAGCATTGATCGGCTTATTGCACTGATAAACTGCATTAATAAACCCTCTTCCACCAGTATAAGGTCACCATAAGTGGTGGATCGATTGGAGGGTATATTAACTCAAACCATAATCAGAAAAAGGGAAATAAAAAATAAAAAAATCGAAATTGATTAAGCAAGGCGGGCATTAGGGCTCCTGACTGCGGAGTTGTGCTGTTTTTCGAGAGGTTACCTGAGTCTGAATGCGGTTGAGGCCTCTGAACCAAAGAATCTGCCCCCTGCGGAGCTCTCGCTCAGCATGATCGATTTCCTCCATGTCATCCAGCTCCTCCAGCTCCTCATCTGGGATTTCCTCTTTCTGCGTGCCGTGACCAGCAGTCTTCAGGAACTTCAGCCGACTCGTGGGGATCGAGGAAATGATCTGAATGAAAGAGCGTAGTAGATAGATATCAAGTGGGCCAGGAGAAAAACTAAATGCTCTGTCATGCAATTTAGCTCACTGCCATTAGGAGGCACTGCTCTATTACTATTGAGGAGTATGTATTGGTGCAAGTTACAGGCTGGCTACAAGAAGCTGATTTATATAATATAAGGAGGAATAGTCAGATGATGCTCACCTGTCCCCAGAGTAGACATCCAAATCCCAAGAAGACACACCATAGCCACTGTTCAATATTGAGCCCCACACAGCTGAATGGCTTTCCTCCAAACTGCACAATCACAATCTGAGGAGGAAAGTGTCAAATAGATCACTTTTTTTTTCTCACTTATTGAGGTCAAGACATTATGCTTAGATCACACAAGCATTTTAATTCAGAAATATCTATTCATGTTTATGGACTCACTGCATACCTGAATAACAAAAGTCCCAAAGACGATGCTACAGAAGATCAAATTGTTGAAAATGCCTTCAAAGACATTTCGTTCCCCATGGATTTTCCGTGCATTGATTTCATTAAACAGCTGCATCAACACAAAGGTGTTGAAGACGATGGTGTAGTGCTCAGAAGGGGGAGAGTGAAGAGGGGCATTACGCCCACTGTCAATGTTGAATATCTTCTCACCTGAAAGTTGAGCAGAAAGTAAAAACATTGCAGTGTTAGAAATAAGGCTCTTTGCAGCATCATAACATAATTAAGAATATAACAGCAGTTACAATAGACAGGGTGCAGTCAAATGGCTTTTAAAACAATTAAAACTAACAACTGTTGGCTATTCCTAATTATTTAATTATATTTTAACTCATCACAACCTGCAGGCTCCTCCCTTTTCATGGATGTTTGCTTTATGCGATTATATTGTGCTTGACTCGGTTGGTTTAATTATTCTGTTGCCTGAAACATGTTCAAGTTCTTACCAGCAAAGAGCAAAGTGAAGATGATGGTGAGCTGGTAGACCCCATGACCCAATATGTTCTTCATCATTGTCCTGGAGATGAGGGGTTTATTACGGCCGTAAGGCTTCCTCAGCAGAAGAGATTCGGTGGGGGGTTCAGTGGCCAAGGCCAAAGAGGCAAATGTGTCCATAATCAGATTTACCCATAACATCTGTACAGCTTTCAACGGAGAGTCCTGGGAGAGAGACAGAGAGAACAGGAGGTGACCGTTCTGACCTCATTCACTGCTGCCACCTTCATAACGTTCAAAAACACCCTCTCAGTTCTCTGCATTTGCATTAGTACTGACTTTTTGCATTTTGTGCACAGTTTTTCACTGGAAATCTGCATAATTCTGCATAATGAATTTAAACATGCGAATACTGAGCTGAAAAATGATCCGATTAGACGAAATATTTAACACATAAAGCGCAGAACTACATGAATTAGAGGTGCTGAAATTCTGGCGGAGTTTGCGAGCACAAATAGTGAGTGGGCCAGCTCATGAACAACATCCAGGGACAATTACATACGAAACAAGGCAAGCAGAACACCTGAGGCCTGAGTCCACGTCCAGCCTTGGCTACTAACAGCAATGCAAAAGCGCGAATGTAATACTCCAGTTCATTATGCAATAATGCAGGACCTCAACTGCAATCAGCTCGACTATCATTCCATTTAACAGAGGAGAGCTGGCTCATTTCGGACTGGTGCTTTGTCTGTGGACAGCAGTGCCAGATCCCATGCTGACAGTCTGCAAGTCTTCATGCCTCAGCCTAACAATTTCCAATCACTTCACACAGGATGGGTAGCAATCAGCTGCTTCCAGCAACCACCATGGTTCATCTGTTAAAACGCAATCCTTTGCGCAGAACTGCACTATTCATCTTAACAGCAAGGTCAGCTGCAGCATTATTGTGCTTCATGGAAGAAGAGAGTTTTTATTTTATTTTTTATGATACCTGTGTGATGCAAGCTCCAGTAAAGGCCACGATCACAGCCACCACATTGACGGTGAGCTGGAACTGGAGGAATTTTGAAATGCTGTCGTACACATTCCGCCCCCACATGACTGCCTTGACAATGCTGCTGAAGTTGTCGTCAGTGAGGATGATATCGGAGGCTTCTTTAGCCACGTCTGTCCCAGCAATGCCCTGAAAATAACAAGCACACAATATAAAAGGCATTCAAATCAAAATCGAATGCACAGAATCCTTATAGAATTCTTTTTTTTTTTTTTTTTTTGGAGCCACATACCATGGCAAACCCAACATCGGCCTTTTTTAAGGCAGGGCCATCATTGGTGCCGTCTCCTGTAACCGCCACAACCTGCCTCTTCTCCAAAACAGTGCTGTCAATTATACCTGAAGGAAAAG
Source organism: Siphateles boraxobius (assembly GCF_051911475.1). NCBI lineage: Eukaryota > Metazoa > Chordata > Actinopteri > Cypriniformes > Leuciscidae > Siphateles > Siphateles boraxobius. The sequence goes on along the minus strand of NW_027508799.1, from coordinate 24,066,905 downwards.
ACATGCGTCAAGACACACAGCAATTCCAGAGACACTTTTTGAGCACAGAATGAATCGCTCATACTGTAGGAGCACCTTTGACTAGTGTATGCTTGTCTGTCGGCGAAGATCTCGCCAGCACCCGGAGTTTAGGCCATATTTTGTCAATCCGCTCTTGTTCGATCTGGAAAAAAAGGAATCATATTATGATCATGTGAGCTATTGTGTTTGTGTGAAAAGTCCTGCCATTAATAGACTGTGCCTTTTACCTCTCCCTTTTCATTACGGATCCGACGGTTGAACTCTTTGCCCTCCAAGCAGAGGAAGTCATCTCCTGCTTGCAGGATGCCACATTTAGTTGCTATAGCGCGGGCAGTGTTAAGGTTATCCCCAGTGACCATGCGCACTGTGATTCCAGCACGCTGGCACTTTCTAATGGCATCAGGGACCTGAGCAGGAAAGAACAAGTGAGCATGACCGAGAGGTTATTAATGCAAGAGACTCATTCTCGAAATTAAAATGGGTAGGTATTTCTATGGTTGAATTTGACTAGGGCTGCAACAAACTATTATTTTGATAACTGATTATTTCTTACTTTGATAAATTAGGGAAAAATATTTATTTCAGTGTTTCGCATCTGTCCAGCCACAGTTTCATAATGAACCGAAAATATATTTAAACTTCACATAAAAGGTCTTTAACATTGTGTTTTGATCGCCAATATTGTGTTATCCTCTAATTAAATAGCAAAAGGCTGTGACTTAAGTCTGTTCGCGCTGCACATTTCAAAGCGAAGTGTGAAGCTCATGATCCGGCGTTTTCCGCCAAAAAAAGTCCACTTTAAAGTTCAGGTACAAGTCAATTCACTCATTTTTTTCTTTGTTAAATTTGCACACTGAATATGGGTTGGAGCTCTTAATTTGGAATTTTCAAAGTGCACATGTAACATTACATGCGGGTCCACCCACATCAGTCTCACAAAATCCTGTGGGAAACACTGTATTTACCATTACCATTTATTCCACATCCTGCCCAATGTTTTCTTCCAAACAATGTACAATTTGAAGGCAATGAAATGTGCAATTTAACATTATGTGGGGTTAAAACTGATTGCTTACCATCTAAATGTAGAAATTAATCACTGAACAAAAATTATATTAAAGAAAAATGTATTTACATGTCAAATTTTAGCCTTATATTTAATGTCTTTAATATAAACAAGAACCATTTTAGAAAAAATAATATTTTAGTCAGAGTTATTGCACTCCTATTATATGGAGCTCCGTCTTTTTTGCGCATTCACATGCCGGTGCCAACTCAGCTTGCTGTCAGGACAAGCCTTTAAGCAAAATGGAAATACTTGCGTGGCTTTCTAACATTTACACAAGGATATAACCGTAAAATGTAATCAATGTGAGGAGGAAAACTTGTAACAAATGGCTACTGCTTTTACCTCTGGTCTGACTGGGTCTTCAATACCAACGACACACAAACAGGTGAGCCTGCTGAGGATATCGTTCTCGTTATCCCAGTCTGGTTCTCCTTCAGAAACAGGGAAGTCCCTGTAAGCCAGGCAGATGGTCCTCAGGCCCTCAGAGGCCATAGGCTCGATCACTTTCTTCACCATGTCATCTCGGTCTCTGGGCCGGAAAACCTTTGCCTCACCCGTCGCTGTCATGACTTTAAAACACCTGGGTGAGGAGAGAGCAGGTAAGATATTGCAGATACCCAACAAGCACATAGCAACTGAGACATCCAAGTAATTTCTCCAGGGAAATCTATCAGTAAAACAGCCAAGGGGTTTTAGAGGGGGAGGTGAAGCATTTGATCTGCCAATCAAGATTGCTGACACACCTCTCACACACTCTTTAAGAAAAGCGATAGAATACTACAATGTTTTACTCATCCTTTGAAATGCATCCCATGGTGCCAAACCATTAACAAATGACCAAACCAAGCATTTATGATTGAGCATGACATACTTCTTCAGCAGAATCTCAGAGGCTCCTTTGCTGAACATCCGGAAGCTTCCGTCAGCATTCTTCAGCACGGTGCTCATGGATTTCCTGACGGAGTTGAAGGTGTAGACTTTGTAAAGCTTCTCTTCTGGGATTTCATTGCGGATTGCTTGATAGTCTTTTTTCAAGTCCACGGCAAAGCCCAGCAAGGCACATTCAGTTTTGTTGCCCACCTGACGATTCAGGCCTCCCTCCTTCTCAGGGGGCTGGAAGAAAAGATAATCGAGTTAAAAATCGTAAAAACTATAATATGAGATATGCTTTGAAACACCTTGCAAAAGGGTTTTAATTCAGCCACCGGTCCTAAACTGCCCAAATTGATATCAGTAAAAGATACAGCATTATGATATATTGTTATTTAAAGGTATAGTTCACCCAAAAATGAACATTCTTTCATCATTTACTCTCCCTCAAGTTGTTCTAATCTTGTATGAGTTTCTTTCTTCTGTTGAACACAAAAGATATTTTGAAGAACGTTGGTAACCAGACAGTTGACGATATCCATTGACTTCCATAGTATTTTTTTCCTGCCTATTTATATAGTATTATATTATTATTAAATATTTTTAATTAGCTTTTATTTTTATATTTTCAGTTTTTCATTTTAGATTAAGTTTTAGCCATTTTGCTATTTGTTTGTCTTTTTTATTTTTGTCATTTTAGGATGAAATCAAGTCACTATTGACAGATAATGTATAAAAATGCTTAATCAAAAAAAAAAAAAAAGGAATTTAATGAAAATAACTCACCATAATTTTGGTGGTGTAAGCGCAGTTGACACTGATGCCCACTGTGAGCAGCTCCATGATGCTGGCAGGAATGAGATCAGGCTCAGGGACTTTCTTGTAGTATTTGTCAGCAATATTGACCTGAACAACTTTCATCCGGTTCATAGTCAGAGTCCCCGTCTTATCCGAACAGATGGCTGTGGCATTACCCATGGTTTCACAGGCATCAAGATGCCTCACCAAATTATTGTCTTTCATCATTTTCTGAAATACAGCAGCAAAGTAAAACAATGAAAAATTGGGTTGGTAGCAGGGAGGTGATAAACTGACAGATAAACAATAAACAGACTGAGCGAAAGATTAAACAGGAAAGTCCACTAATCCCACACTAAATGGCAGAAATCCAGCGAAGTGATATTACTGTAACAGCTACAAGGGGCGGGTAATAAATGTGAAGTGATATGTGAAAAGAGATGGCAAATCATGATTATTAGATCAGCATATGCTGCACATTGTCAGAACAAATGGCTAACGTCACACTTTTAAGATGAAAACCATGAACATTTAAACGAAAGATGCAGGGTCATACTTTGACAGAATAAGCCAGCGAGATGGTTACAGCCAGCGGAAGACCCTCTGGGACGGCCACCACCAGCACAGTCACACCAATGATAAAGAACTTAACAAAGAACTGGATGTAAACAGGCGTGCATTCTTTTATCCAAGGAAGTCCCTGGACCCAGAAAGTGTCCACCACGAACAACACCACCAAGATGATTACTGTGATGGCTGACATCACCAGACCTGCACAGAGACACATACATTAACACCTCTAAAGCCCAATCCGCACATTGAAAAAACCATTACCACTAAGAGATTGACTGTTAGGCTTCGAGACCTCACACCTGACAAATGCAGTTTTCTGTTCTGTGTTGACATATTTCCTATTGAGGTTTGTTGAGACAACCATTTTTAAATAGCCAAGAGGCTTTTAGTTATGTCACGGCCATGAAACTATTGTTCATAGTATATAGCATTTGATTGGATAAAAATCTGTGTAATGCTGGACAAGTCATCAATATATTTGGCATGTTTTCCCAGAAGAGAAAGTGTTGTTTCTAAGGTGTCCTTTTCTCAACTTTTAGGAGGACACTAACAGATATAGATGCCCTCAAAGTGAACATGCTTACCTGCTTTTCCGATTTGGACCGCTAATTTGGTCAGCTTTCCTTGCAAGACCGATTTCTCTTTCTTTGACATGTTGGATTTTCTCTTCTCCTCACCCTCAGCCGCTTCATCACTGTTTAGAGGCTGCATCTCCATTGCGGCACCATCCTGGGCTTTAGCTACGAAAAGAAAGAAAGGAAACAGTGAATATGCAGCGGGCACAGGAATTCTACTTGCTCAGACCACAGGAAGCCTTTTCTAATTAAATTGTGGTTCCCCCACGTGACAAATGTAATTGAGTAGCTTAATTATAATAGTGATATAAAATGAATGATTTTTTTTTTTTTTACAGTCCGAAAAAAAGAGACCTCGAGATCGTCCTCACATTTAAGAGCCACATGCAAACCCATGTGACCAAGTCACGTAGGAGACATAAAACCTCATCGCCACACTCACGATGTCCAGCCCATCACTTATCACTATCGGCTATAAAAGAAGACATGCACACACTGATCTCAAGGCCATCACTCTGCGTGCTAAAAGTACAGCCTGCCAGTGAAGTGACATCACACAAACAAAGAACTCAGCATGCGTGCAATCATACAGACAAGCACACAGCAGGATATCTACGTCTAACTCCGTTGAAGCATGACGTAGTAGGCTTGTGTGCAGGATTTAACGGGTGTGTGATGTGAGGTAATGTGACTGCATCTGAATTAGCGGGGGGTAAGGGGCGATGTGGGACTGCTATTCTACCGTGCTGTGTTGCTACGCCCTACTAACAGAGCTGTAACGCTAGTCTGGTGGATTAAAACTCATTTCTGGCAGGGCGATCTGTAGCCGGGGCTTTAATAAACACAGGCATGGTCTACTTTTAGAGTAGAGTTTGATTCTGAACACAGGGTGGCCTGAATGTGGACACTGCCCTGCTTGGGAAGGTGATTTTAGATAATAAAATGTTTCAAGCGAGACAGGTGCATATATCTGGACTAAGAGCTGCACACTGCTAATTCAAAGGTCGGTAAACTGTTTTCAATGTTTTTAAAAAGTCGTCTCTTAATCTCACCAAGGCTGCATACATTTAAATAACTGTTCATTATTTTAATATATTTTTCAAATGTAATTTATTCCTGTGATCAATCAGCCATTACTCTTCGGTATTCCGCGTCACATGGTCCTTCAGAAATCATTCTAATATGCTGATTTGGTGCTCAAGAAACATTTCTTATGAATGTTGAAATCAGCTGTGCTATGAAATAGAACTCTTGAAAGATGTAAAATATCACTTTTGATCAAATGTGATCAAACATTACCTCTAACTAAATAAAAGTATTTATTTATTTCAAAATCTTACTGACCCAAACTTTTGAACTGTCGAGTTCCAAAACACTCTTAAAACCAACCTAATCTCTCAATACTACACACACACACTTCTTTGCACCTCACTAGTGTGGATAAGCTTTAATGAAGATCCAATAGCACTAATGGGTTAAGGCGATGGTTTTAATGCAGGCTGTAGTTAGTAAGAGGGTGGCCTGCTAAGCCAATATGGTGTTCATTATGTCATTAAGTCAATAGGGTAACTCACCTTTCTTTCGGTTCTCCACAGAGCCATCCTGCTTTTTATCTGTATTGACAGAAAGAGAAGCCACATAACAAACACTTACTAATTTATTCATTATTCACCATTATGTAAGCAACGGTTCTGCAGCGCACATTTGAACATATTTCCAATTATGCAAATCTTCTCTTTGATTTAACAGAATGAGAAAAGGCTCTCGAATATTTAAGAACAGATGTGTGCGCCACAACCTCATGAGGTTTGCAAATCCACTGCAGTGGCTAGACCCCAAACCCACAAAATTGTAAAGAGGTGCGCAGTCACTGAACAGCAGCTTGGGGTCCAACCTCTGAAAGTACCGAAATATTCATGTATCTGCAGGCACTCATTTGGAGCCCCAATACGGTTGCCAGAAATGATTAAATGGCAGTTAGTTAATGGAGTGCACGAGAACTTGTTACATTTTTCCAGGAGTCACTGCTTCAGACATTTTTATACCAGACTGAAAAATACTGATAAAAAAAAAATAATAATAAAAATCGCTCTTTTCCGATATAGACAAAAAAAAAGCACACTCTCATGAATACAGGAACACACGTCTATTCAATTCATTTCTCTGCAGCCACAGTAGCTAAAGAATGAAAAGGCCACGGGTTGGTCTATTTTAGTTTCTGAGGCAGACTAAAAAGGCACCACATAATACAGACAGCTTACTTTTCTTCTTCTCCTTTTTCTCTTTTTCTTTTTTCTTCTTCTCCTCCTCTTCATCCTCATCATCTTCTCCCACCCCCAATAACGTGAAGATGATTCCAGTTTGGGAATTGACTCCGACAGCAGTGACAACCATTTTTCCAGAACCCTCCATGACATGAGTACCTGCACAAATGAAGATGAGGTGAATAAAGGTCATATGCTGTTTATTTCTGTGTTCTGATAACGGTCCAGAACACAAATATGTGGAAGACAAAAAAAAGTGACGAACCATCAAATGTCACACAGCTCAGCTTTATGACAGATAACTAGTTATCTAAAGTATCCAATTTAGTAGAGTATTAGTGTTCGAAATGTGGGTGTAGTCCTGAAAACTTTGGGAACCAAACTGTGTTTGAGAAGGTAACAGTTTTTAGCACTGGTCTTCTAATTTTTCTTCTGTCGTCTACTTATTGGGCTTATTGGAAATGACTGTCCATTTTTATGCCTCTCATCTCAGGCTTCCTCTACTATTATTAAGGCTTGAGGAGGGGGACTATGAAAAAAATGTCAGGGAGAGGTTTCTGCTAGGCTAGACTCAGCATGCTAACGCAAGCTTCGCTGGAGGAGTGCCCACTCAGACTCGCAAATCCCCCTTCATCTCCTCTGGGAAGGCACACAGCAATGTCATTCTATCAGAGGATCAACTTGCTTTCATAAAATGGGATTAGCTGAAGATGTGCAATAGCCTTGCTGTGAGGAAGCAGGTCCTACGTAGCCAACATCTGAACTCAAAAGCTGGACATTTATTTGGTTTGACTGAAATTTTGGGTAGAGGCGAGACAGGACTCAACAGAAAATACACAAAAGTTTTTTAAACATTTTTTTACAACACTAATGATCGGTTGCTGTCGCTGTGGATTGTATCTTCATGTCCCACCTGACAGCAGCATAGGATCTTTCTCCATCGATTTCTTCACATGGTCAGACTCTCCGGTTAAAGAGCTCTCATCTATTTTGAGGTCGTTGCCCTGGATGAGAACGCCATCAGCAGGCAGGAGGTCACCTGACAAAGAAAGTATTCCATCACAATAATGTTCATTTTTGTCAGCAGTTTTTGAACTTATTTCAAGGTGACTATACAGGGAAAGGTAATAATCACTCAACAACACTAGTGAAATGTTAGACTGGCACTTTTGACATCCCTTTAGAAAGGAAATGAGAAATCTCAGCAAATTAATGTCAGCTTACCATATTTAATTTGTGCAATGTCCCCGACGACAATTTCGGCCACAGGGATAGGAATGACTTGCCCTCCCCGAACCACCGTAAACTTTTGCTCTTGTTCTATGCGGCTCTGTAAGCCACGAAACTGTTTCTCCTTGCTCCAGTCATTAAATGCTGTTACGAGCACCACGCAAACAACAGACAGGAGGATCGCTGCTCCTTCTATCCATCCAGCCTCAGCTTCTCCTTCTTCCTCTACTCCACCCGCTGCTTTCCCGCAATCTACACACACACACACACACAACCGCACAATAAAACTCAGCTCAGAACAGCCTGAAATTAAGATAAGCTATAAATAAAGCAGAAAGAAAGAAATAGTTTACTTACTTCTTTGATTTGATTCCGGAGGTTTATAAAAAGAAAGGCCTAAAGAAACTATTGCTGCCACTTCCAAAATAATCAATGTTACGTCTTGTAATGCTTCCCATACTAACTGAAGAAAGGTTTTTGGCTTTTTCGGAGGTATAAAGTTCTGTCCAAATGCTTCTTTTCTTTTGTCAATATCTAAGGGCTGCCCACTTAATCCTGGAAGAAAAAGAGTGAGAAAGAAACACAAAATTAATAACTCAAGTAAACACAGCCCTTCTTATATAGAAGCATACGATACTTAATGAGTTTCTATGAGAGTCAGGATTAGTGAGGAAGAAAAGACCTGTGGGTCAGCGACAGTAGCTTAGAGATAAAGTATTTCAGAATAATACATTGAATACATTTTAAAATGTGATTTATTACTATTTATTACAGTTTTCAGAGTCACATGATCCTATAGAAATCATTCTAATATGCTATGTTGAAACTTTTCTCAAGAAACATTCCTTATTATCAATGTTGAAAACAGTTGCTGCTTAATATTTGATGGTTACAATCTTTTTCAGGATTCGTTGATGAATAGAAAGTTGTTTTGAAAGTTATGGATCCTTTCTGAATAAAAAAATATTAATTTACTTCAAATCTTGCTGACCCAAATCTTTTGAATGGCAGAAAAACTATCTATATTTTATTATTCTATATAATATCTTTTGACTGTCTACACTCTCTTGAACACTGTTTCTACAGATGTCTGACAGAACAGGCAACAATTGTAGCCATGTTTTTCCATGTCCAGGCTAAAATCGTTGTTAAAACAAAGAATACCTTTACAAAAAGGTTTACACTCTTTTGTATTTCATCGATTATGAGCCATTTGCACAGCTAATCCATTAATATTGGCAGTACAGCAGTAGCGTGAGTGGGATTTTGAGACAAGATCCTGAGAATTTCCTGGGTGTGAAAACTTAGTTAATCCAGGACCAATGCCAAAAACTGACAGGCCAAAAACAAATGTTGGGTTCATTGTACACTGTCATTCTCAGGAATCATTCAAATGCACTGGTGTAACAGCAGTCCTCTGGTTTGCCTATTTGAATAACTCTCTACATTCAAAGCAGGTATTCAAAGAAGTCATGGTGTGTGCGTTCAGTTCACTCACACTCAACACATGTAAAGGAACAAAGAAAGGATGTCAACATGTGAATGAGCCATGAGGACGAATAGATTGTGTGTTCTAGTGTCTGGGCGTCAGAATGAATGTGTATGTGTGACTGAACAGGATGGTTTGCCTGCCAGACCAGAGAGAAGCCTGGTCAGCAGAGCCTATTGTCATGACAACATCCTCCACATTACTCAGCAAAGCCATAGAGCCGCTTGGCTCTTGTTGTCACCCATCGAGCTGAAGGTTTCACTGCATATTAACACAAAAGCACATTTCTGTTACTGGATAACACTCAACTTTTGACCATACACAACCAAATAGCTTTTTGTTTGGACAACTTCAATGTCTGCGACATATGCATTCATTAATTCATTTCACCGATGATTTTATTTCAAAGCAATACATGGGAATTTCTGGATCTCAAACAGTAGAGGTCATTGCCTTGATTCCCAGAGAAGGCATAAATGTTCAAATGTATACCTTGAAAGCAATGCAAGTCGATATGGATTAAATGCATAAATGTAATTAATTTCTCATTGCTAGCGACATGATCTACCAACACAGTAAAAAGAAAATGATTTTTTTGAAGTTGTAAATAAAGATTATTGGACTGTTTTACAAGAAAATACTATTCAAGTCTTTCTATTTCATGTTTAATTCCATTTTTCTGTAATGAAAACTATTTCAAACTAAATCCTACACACCAATTTATTTTTTATTCACTACAAAAAATGTATAGCTAGATTCTTAAAAATCTAACAGTTTCTATTCAAGTAAAAACTATTTCACAGAACAATCTGATCATTATAATCTTTGTGACTAATGAAAAAAACATTTTGCTGGAGGCAATGCCATGCAACAAGATGACTATCACTTCAGCGATGACATGTACATAGATAGATTCTGAAATAAGAAAGAGAAACCAAAAATGAAGCAAAACTAAAAATGTTTGTTTGTACTGGTAACAAATACTTCTTGATGAAAGCACAGCAGCTAACTGCTGAAAACGTCTGCTTGCTTTAACGCCAGTGCATTAAATCCAGGTTTGTGTAGTGTGGAAATTGAGGCTGAGGATTACATTCTCTCTCTCCCTGCTTGGAGAGTGTGGGCTAAGGAGCAGATGAGTCAGGTCTTACGCCCCTGTCAAAAATGCATTTATACTGCAGTACACATCTCAATTCCACTCTCACTCAAGATCAAGCGGACAGCTAGTTTAAAGCATCACTGAAGTGAAGATTAAACAAGAAAAAAAAAATAATAAGACCATCAAAACATGGCCATTTAGACAGCTAATTATTCATTTGCATGCTACTGAGTGCAGAGTTAGCGCTATGATTGGTAGAAGTGCTAATACGTTTTAGGTGTTGTATACCGAAAAAAAGCGTGTTTGCATTAGTTGCTGCAAAGACTCCAAGGTTTTTGCAATTTCCCCAAAGGAGACCAAATCATTTGACGTCAGTTTCTCTTTTCAACTGAGACCTTGAAAGCCACAAAAACAGGAGCCTCTATAGACATGAAAATGTTTTTACTAATCTCTAATGTGAAAATCCAGGAAAGAAACATATTTAACAAGCTAGACAAGACAATAGAAAACATCAAATGATGAATATGCTAATCAACCCATTCAGACATCAACAAAGCAAATTATAAGCAATGGTTTCGAATACCTCACAAACAACAATCTACTGAGCTCCATGCTGTTTTTTTTATTTTTATAAAAGCTCATTCATAAACATCTATAGACCCGTTTTCAGTTGGTAAACATGGTGACGTTTTTCTGTGGGCGGAGCTTAGGTGGTTGCAGAACGATCCCTCTGGCCGCTTCCCTAACGTTAGTTTGCAAGTTTTGTTAGCTTGTTTTTTAACAATGACTGGAGAAAATCCGCTTTTATCTTAATGTGCAAGGTCACTCACGGTCCAGGACCGCGATTGTTATTTGCAAAAGTTAATTTTAACAGACGGAACCAGATTGGCTGACCCGTACACGCTCAGGCAATGGATGGACGATCTGACAGGATTAACGTTAACGCTAGGCTCAGTCCTACACCTATCCGATAGAGAAACCGAGCGTAAAGACATACTGGGGTCATATAAATCTTTAGATGCCTATAACTATGTGATGAATGGTCATGTACAAGACTTGTGTGGTACGATCCGCAGTTCTGCCTAGCCAGCGCCAAGAAGACGTCAATGTAAAGAGTGACATTACGGTGAGTCCGTGATGTGAATATTTTCTAGAAATAAAAATTCCAGATACAGCATATTCATTTTTCATTGATTCTTGCATCCAACAACACAACAAGATGACACTTAATAATAATAATAGTAATTTAAGCTCCTTATTATGCAGCCGAATCTGTGCTGGTTTGTATTGGCCGCCTGCAGTTTTCCCTTTGTTTTGCCTCCAGCTAGCGCCGTGACGTAATTGTGACGTCGGCTCGAAATTGGTCTATAGTAAGTGCTAAGACAGAAGGATATTTCTGACAGGTGTAGTACCTGCACCCAAAACGCAAAGTGTGTCTTTTCTGTGTATCTAGACAATTCTGTCTCCAACTTCCGCTATTGTTTGAGCCAATATCGCTGTGTTGGTCTGGTTAGGATGCTCAAACAAATAGAGCAATGTTCTGAAGAACACACCTTTGGAAAATCAACCTACGAGTGTCTTGCTTGAAAGAAGAAAGTGCTAGAAAACCAACACTTCACCTTTAACACACTTAAGAGTGTGCCAGAGCTGGGGTCATGCATACTAGAATCAAGAGTACTGGATGAAGCTTGCGGCTGGTTGTAAACCTTATGAACATCACCTCCCACTAGATTTACGAAGGAAATTTTTTTCTGAATACTATGCATGATATATCTGTATCGGCCGATATATGTTCATTTATAATGTTATCGTTATCGGCCTGATAAGATGATTTGGCCGATATATTAAAGCCGGTAATTAATGGATTATTTCCTTCAGCTGTGATGCTTCAGATGCTCACCATGATCGTTTTGAATTGCTTGAAATATGATTGGAATCATTTCAAAAAAGGAAAATACAGTTAAGTGCAACATGTGCAGCGCAAGTCAGTCATATAGGCTACATAAAATTATAATGAGAATATTATAAATGTGCACTTGAGACATGGATTTTAATGGTGAGACTTTTGTTTTTGTAATCAGGGTCTAAAATATATAGTTATCGGCTTTCAAATATAAAGAACTCTGGGTATCGGCCAAAATGTTCATATTGGTGCATCCCTAGGGAATACCGAATTTAACACTCTTTTTTAACTCTTACTGCCCCACTAAGATTTTACTGAGGGCCCATGAAACAGGTTCATACTAGTAGCCCTTTCAAATAAAAATCCGTTACGAAAAATCTCTGGCCCTTGCCTTTAAATTGCAGTAAAAGTCCCTCGTCTCTACACATGCGAATTGTGTAATATATTAGATTTGAGGAACCTTTCAATAGTAGACAAATGGGCTAGCATATATACATATTCACACGAATAAGATTAAAAGACCATCACAATTTAAAGTGATGCCAAAAGAGCTTTACAAAAGTAACTAGTTAAATCAAAAAAGTAGAAAGATTAGTGGTGGCTTTGCTACGAAATTGAGAAATGGCCTACTTACTAATTAGAAATCCCTTTTCAATTGTCAAAGCTCTTGTAATCTTGAATGACTGCTTAATTTCCTACGGCAAAACTGAGTGATCTGATTAAGCTGTAAAACGTGTCATAACAGCAGGGCTGCGTGCCAGTGTGGTATTGTGAAGCAGAGGGAACCGGGCAGAGCTAAACCGGCGGATCACTGTGGGGCTCCAATCTCAGTTAGCCTTGTGTCGTGTAGAGAGACTGGCAAAGCGACAGGGCCCTCTATAAGTCTGGGCACTGAATAGAATACCAAGGGGGAAATTCTCATACTATTCTTCTATGACTAATACATAATTCACACGGTATACAAAGCTCGGGCACAGCGTGGGCCAAATTTCAGACAGTCTACTCAGGAAACAAAATACGCATTTTTAGGAGTCATGTCTATGTTATCAGCGTGACCCCATTATTTGAGCCATGAAGTCGAAATATACATTTCCACTGACACTATAGTTTCCACTGACACCATGACAAAGGTATAGCTCTGGACTGCAGACAGCACAGTAAGCCTTTGTTTCAATCACTCAGTATTTCATCGCCTGCTAATAAAAGTCAGACCTTGTGAGGGTAGTATGCAGCAGGTGACACTACATACAAGCATCCAAGCATGCCATGCATATCAGAAGGTAGAATTGCTTCATTATTAAGACTGTAGGGATGCATGATATATTAGCCACCAGATCGGTATCGGACGATACAAGCTAATTTTTAATGTTATCGTTATCAGTCCGATAAAATTTTTCCGCTGCTATATTAAAGCCGATAGTCAATGAATTATTTCCTTCAGCTGAGACACTTCAGATGCTCTCTGTTCACCACGATAGTTTTGAATTGCTTGAGATATGATTGGAATCACTTAGTTAAGTGCAACATGTGCAGCGCAAGTCTGTCATATAGGCCACATAAAATTATAAGGAGAACATTATTATTGTGTGCTTGGGACATGGATTTTAATGGTGAGACTTTTGTTTTTGTAATCAGGCTCTCAAAAATGTAATAAAAACTTGATTTAGATTTATCTGCCAATCTATCAGTTATCAGCTTTCAAATATAAATATAAAAAATTATCAGTTTTCGCTATCGGCCGGTACATCCCTAGTTTGCTCCTCTACCAAACATATTATTCATTATACCAAGTGTCAGATAACGCATATTAGGTATTAAGACCCAGCAGCAACATTAATACTAATGCAAGCATAAATATCATTTATTATTGTTGTTCATACTGAAATATTTTGTTGACTGGATTGGACTATAAAATGGGCCAAATATGGACCTGAGCCATATCTATCAGAATATCAAAGAAACTTGGGATAGTCACAAACCAGAACATCTGAGCAAGCACACATAATACCCTATTTTTAAAATTTTCTTCAATAGACGAGCAAAACTAATTAAAGGTCAAGGCACTAATATTGTCCCTTTGTAGCGCTCCATCAGGAACATGTGCTATATTTTGACTTTAAATAACAAAAACGCATTACTGCTGATTCAGCCTGCATGCTAAATAGATGAGCGAATTATTCTCATGGAAACACTGCCCAAAAGCCCCCAATTGACATTGGTATTGATCTGCGACCCCAGCGTGTTCAAGCACAAGAAAACTGTGTCTCAAAGAGCCTGCAGAAAACTGCTATAGACATGGTGCCGTTTTAATCTGGGATCAAACTGAAAATCCCTTCCCCCAAGAGTTCAATCAAGGTCAGGTCAGCGATTAAACCTAATGTCTACAGAGAGGTAATAAACCAATGGAGCTACAGCTGTGGTCTGCACACTGACTCTGCACTTTTCTATATGTTACCCTAAAGACTATATACCTGCTCACACATCTCTTCCAATGAAAGAAAGTAAAAGAAAAAAGTGCAACTGTAAGCGGAGACAGCGAGAGAGCTTAAAAAGACAAATAGGGCTGCAAAAGCCAAAAAAAAGTTCAAATAAAAATCACTAAAAATAATCACTAATGAATTTTATTGTCGAATAAGTTGGATGTCTGATGTGGCACAGAAACTTCTTTCAATGATGTCATTTGGCACTTTTTGCTAGGAGGAACACGTTTACAACCAAAGTTGCCTAAATTATGGGAGAATTATGTATTAAAGCTTTAAAGAAATTAGAGATGCACCGATTACAATTTTCTAAGCCGATTCCGATTTCCGATTTTTCATGAGTTTGACCTGCCGATACCGATTTTAGCCGATTCCGATTTCATTTTTTCTAACCACTTTACAGCAAACACAAATATTTATTTTCTATCTTTTCTTTAATAGAACATTTTACATAGAACATAGAACATTTTTTGAACAAATAAAATAAAACTATATAAATTATTACTCCTGGTGTGGGAAATTCACACATATCTAAATGCAAAGTTATGGTATGGAAGAACCATTTTCATTTCCATATATTCAACTAAAAAAAAAGTGATATATTTACTTATTTACGAAACTAAACTTCTGTATGAAAACAGGTAATGGCAATAAATAAATAGCAAATAATAATAAAATAAAAATAGCCTTGCAGTATAAAGATGTTTCTCAAAACGCACGCACGCAGGCACACACAGCCTATTGCAATCACTTGTACATCAATGGCAAGTTTTATTTCGCAAACAGTTCTTCTATCATCTGCCACATGTCCAGCCAGGCTAAACAATCACTTTAATTGAGCGCGAGCAGCGCAGCAAAAATAGACTCTGCGCCGAAACCCCGCTTCACTGCTGCTCACGCGACGCTCCTGCTCGCCGCTGCTCACGCTTGCGGTGTGAAATGGCCATAATTCACGAGGTTTCCTACATGTGCTTTCTGTGTGCACGTGTGATGCTGATTTTGCGCAATGTTAATCATGCGGCGCCCGAGTGCATTTGACCGGCAAAATAAAATCGGCTTATGTCAGACTTACCGGCCAGTCGCCAATCATGGCCGATCACGTGAAAATCGGCCGATTCCGATCACCAGCCGATCAATCGGTGCATCTCTAAAAGAAATTCATGAGCATATGTCTGCATGTGGGGTGTCAGGTGCTTCGACAGATTGCTTTTGCTTTTTTATTACTTACATGCTGTTATATTGCTAAAATAATCTTATTGGTAAATGTTTCAACCTCAAAAGTTAATTGAGTGTATCCTAACCGCAGGTGTTTTTCTGTTAAAATTAAAATACTCCAAAGAGCGCGTTTGTGGTTTAGCTTTCCTATAAAAAGAGATTAAGATAGTTAGATAACTATTACAGCCCTAGAGATAAATAAATAAAGTATGAGCAAAATAAAGATCGACAGAGCAGGAAGGGTCTAAAACGAGTCATTAAAAAGCTGTTAAATTTCTGCTCATTCTCACATGCTATATATATATATATATATATACATACATACATCTCATGCTCACATAATGTCTATGTGCTTCCTGAGCCCAGGCTCATGCAGCGAGCAGCAGCAGCAGCAATGGGACAACAGCAGTAAACCTCCAAATAGACTGCAGATGCACTAAAATGCAGCAAGATGCCATTCAAGTGTAACGGACCTGCTCACAACTGCTAACATCTGTATGTTTAGAGTGAAATGCAACAGTGCTGTTTAAAACCATCCAAAGAGTGGGTGTTCCTTCCACTATACCTGGGCCTGTTTTTTGCAAAGCAAAGAGAGAGCAAAATAATAATTATGTACCATCTACAGGCGATGTTTTCAGTCTGCTGCAAAGTCCATTAACGTCCGCAAAAGATTCCTGGATTTTGTATAATCCTTCAGCCCCTCGCAGTTCCATGAGAGAGCGCAGATCATTAAGCGAGACCCCAAACTCTCCATCGTGATTGGGCTCTGCCACAGAGTTCTTCACCCCGCTGTATGAGTTGTTAGCCATGTCTCCCGGCTACACCGCGACTCAGCAAGGGTGGAAAAATGGCGTCCCAAAAGGAGAGCTATATCCTCAGGAGACCAATGCCAGTAGTTCCCATAAACAGCTGACGTCCTTCAGAGGAGGAGGAGGAGGATGCCCGACTGCAGGTGGCAGGACTGGGATAATTCACAAGCCATTCTCCTCAGCCCGTGGCGTTGCTTTCATTGTGAATGAAACCTTAAACAATCAGCCCAAGCACCTGCAAAAAAAGAAAAGAATGTTTGAGTATAAATAATAATAATAATAATATCAATATTACTAAATGTGCAAATCCCCAACTAGATAATAGATTTGTTTGTTGATTTCAAAGGAAAATGTAAACAACAACAACAAAAAAACACCTTAAGTTTTGAAAACTCCCCATTGGGCCTGGACTTACTAAGAACGAACTCATTGGCTGAGTTTAAGGTAACATGCTACCCACTTTTACAGGCACAACTATGTGGGTAGCGTGGGAACTGACCTGCCATCTTAACTATGTGAGAGACAAAAAAAGCCCAACATTATATTTGGCTTTTTCCGAGCAACATGAAAATGCTTTGAATTTGGAAACTCATGGGATAGAGCACAACTGAAAAGAGTCTATCAAGTGTTAATGTACAGATTTCACTGCCAGAATGACTTTTAATTATATAGTCAATGCACAACACTGATCAAATGTATACATTGATTGAATGCAATAAAAGCATCTGCCAATTGCACAAAATGTAAATGCAATAACTCCACTTGAAGTGACAAAGTGTAAATAAGCCCAATGAGACTGCTTGGATGTATGTACACAAACAAAAGAAAAAATTATCTATAACATGCCCTCAAACCAAATAACACACTATTAGACTCCACAGTTGAAACCCACTGGACTTTCAATTAACAATTTCTTTGGGACTATTTTAGTAGTTAATAGGCCTAAATAAAATGCAGACAATCAAGACATTGTCTGTCCGAGCACCATACAGCCTGTCTCTCCCTTGTCATGTGGCCATTCATACCCTACCAGCCTCTACTATCCTTGCCTTTATCAGGAAGATTTCATTAAATTACATTATTAGAATTATAATAAAGGAAATTATCCAGCAGCATTAGGGGTGATCTGATCAGATTTAAGAAGGACCAGATAGAAAATTCAAACTATGAGGATGAGAAGATGGTGTTGTTGAGAATGCTTTTGTTCTGTACGCAGAGGTAAAAAGTGTAGTAGCCTTCCAGGACTGATTTACTTGAAGTAGTACATGCAGAGCGTGGAACAGCATGCCTCTCTGTAACAGGCTACCAGCTGGGCTATCAACTTCTCTTACAGCCAATGTCATGAACACTGCAGACAAAAATTAAGAGAACAATCTTTGGCTAAAACTACTCTCTCTTTTAAAACCTTTTTATGAAGCTGTGACAGAAAGTGTTCCTGCACAACTAAAAATAAACACAGTAAAACATGAAGAGCATTAGTAAATAAAGTCTAAAGTACGGCAGTCAACAAGCTCAGTTTTATCTGTTGTTAAAACTGGAAGTGAAAAGGGAAACACCCAAGAGCTTTGCACTGCAACGGCTAACTGTGTTCCTCCCTTTTGAAAAAAAAAAAAAAAAAAAAACATTTAATGATTTGGTCCTAGAATGTGTCTGTGAAAATCGAAGATGAGGTAAAACAGAGCTTCCTGAAATGACTGTCATCTCAAGCATTCGTGGTACACATTTCGTTATCACAGTTCATTCTGACAACTCAAAAAGAAAAGGCACTGTAAATAACAATGCGTGCAGGTTTCAAGCAGATAACCTCTGTCCTAAAGTCAACCTCTTTTTTCTCCCAGTTATCATCTATGGGTGACTGCATGGCCACGATGAGGGAAGGGCCCAACCTTTACTAAGCCGTGATAGTTTCATAGTTTCAGTTTCACAAAGCTATTTTAGACCGGTCTATAGTGTTTGACAAGTTTAAAATTTGCTCATTGACTAGTATAATGCAAGTTAGACTGTTTCACAAAAATAAAGACTGACTTATAGACTGAATATAGACCAAAACAATTTGACACCTTACCCCCAGGCTAACATAGGTATAAGACTCTGTTACCTTGGCAACCAGCAGTAACAATCAGTTACATCACAAACAGCCAAAAGAAAAGGGAAAATGGCTCATAATTTGTGGTTTGCTGACGATGTTATGGAGAGAGAGATATGAGAAGGGAAAGGGTTTTTAGGATATTTCCTCTTAAATATTTCTTTTTTGGCATCTTGTACCATGTTTTTGTATATTTTCTGTACGTCTTTAACGCTCCGCTCAACAGTCGGATTAACGCTGTTAACTGTCGTACAGTAGCAATCTTTTTCCAAATTAAACATATCTTCTTGTTACTACATTCTCCGCTAAATTTCCCAAGTAAAATGTCATTGTAACTGTTATACTCCTCCAACAAACACATATTTTCCGCTGGGGTAAACTGCACTGAGCGGTTGAATGCGCTTACTCGATCCGCCATGTTTTTTGATTTGAAAAGTGTCTTATTTTACCCAGAATGCATTGCAGTGTAGTCCTACTTAAGATAGTCAGAGTCTTAAGTGCTTTGTGCAACGGTGTGATTTAGATGTTTATCTGAAGTCTGACTATCTACTATATCTAAGCCATAGTCAAAGGCCATCTTTGTGAAACCGGCCCCAGGTTGCAGAGCAGGTCACATGTCACAACAGTGGAAAATCATTGTGATTGAATCTTCAAACCAACAGCTAGCAGAGTACGGTTGAGCAACAGTAAAGTTAACCCTTGCAATACAAAGATAGAGGACAGTTTTGGACCTGCACCTGTGGACTGCCTTAATACTAATAACTCAAGCATCATATCATATACTTATATGATATTTCTGATGGTCCTCACAAAGACACAGGCATTTATGCCTGGCATTGTGTAATTTCATGCATTTAGCCACCATTCTATCCACCCTAAAAACGATACACTTATCTATGCACCTGTGAATAAATAGGCAAGTTTGCATGAGATCTAAGAGCTCCCTAATGACAAAATGTAAAGTTGCAAACCTAAGAAAACCAAAAGGAAAACCCTCTCGTTCTTGGTTGGCAATTGGAGACCCTACACTGTACAAGCCAACTTCACGCTAGTCAAGGATAGCGATTCCAGGGATCCCTCTGCAGTAGAGCTGTCGGTAATGGGGTATTTTTAGCAGCCTCAGACATACCATCCCCCTCGCTGGCTGTTGCTGAAATGGGTCAGGCCATTTCTATGTGGAGGGTACGAAGCAGAGACACCCCGCCTTACTCATGCTACATGATTCAGAGCACTTAAGGCCACTTCACACCACCGAATGGGCACTTCTACTATACCTTAGACACTGATCCTGCCAACTCACAGTAGCCTGTCACCCACTCAACCACACAACACACAACTCCTCAAGAAGAACCTGAATGACACCTCCAAAAAAAAAAAAGTATCCTTCATGCTAAAAAATAAATTGCTTCATATTTCCAGGGCGCAATGATTTCTGTGATGCAGAAAACATGGAATCCATTCATTAAAATGGAATGTACTGTACAATGCGAAATGTCACAGAATTTGCCACAATTTGGATGAATAAATCAAAAGTAGGACTATAGATTGCCATTTTAAAAAGTCTGAACATTTTTATTAAATTATAAAGCTCAATAAAATAATCCATATGGCACTATTGTTGTTAAAGAAATTGTTATAAATTATTAAATTAATCAAGTTTTATGAATTCAAATGAGACATCCGTTTTGATTATAAAAAATAAAAAAATAAAAATGGAAACTGTATTGTATTTGGTAAAAAAATAAAACCGATTCCAAAGGAGCCAAATTATTCTTTCTGCTTTGTTAGATGAGCACAGTGGGAAAACTATAAAAATGCAAACAGCTAGCCAACGTACTTAAAAGCTCAGTGCTTTCGTGTTCTCACCAGGGCCAGCTGGATGCATATAAAGAAGTGATTTTAAAGAACAGAAACCTTTAAGTTGATTGTTATGGGTGCCATTCACAGCACACAAGCCCATTTGCTCCGACCCCTGCCTCCATGTCTGACACTGCACAGTAAATCAGAGATGACTCGAACCATTAGAAGTGATGGGCATGATGAGGCTTCAGAATTTATATTTGCTTAACTCATTGAATGTCACTTGGTGAATGGATGCGGTCTTGACTGACACGACTAAAGGTTCTGTTTCTGTCCAAACACATTCTGTTTATATTTAGATGCACACTTTTTAAAGACAGCACCTGCACCAGTCAAAGAGTACTGCTTCCACATTCCTTTGAGGGGGAAACGGGATTTCACTAACTGTTTTTACTGAGCATCAAGTTGAGTGCATCGGAAAAAAAAATAATACATCTGGTTGCAAATCAAAAGCCTGAACAGCAAATCTGCTTAAAGGTGGTAATTTACCCAAGTCATTTAAGGTGAAAGAAAATATACAACATTGTTCTTATTTACAGACCTCATTTATACTGAGGACAGAAAACACATTTGCCCCTAAGATGGCCATTTTATCTCTGTCATCAACATCTGATTAAGGCATAAAGCATGACGCTATACAGTAATTAAATAGCAACATTATTCAAATGTACTTAATAGCACTGCGCTCTATTTTTAGATGTTTATAATAGCTTATGAGGGGTTGAATGTCAACTCAGATTAATGTGACACCAAGGCAGTGGCCTCTTACATAAACAATACTAGAGAGAGGGGCTAAGTTACCCTTTTTCCATTCTAGTCATTATGGAACACGTTCACATTTACTTAATTAATATAATATAACGTTAAAGCTTTTACTACAAGCGCTGTACAAAGCCATGCCCATTTTGTTTGACCACACCATTTAGTTTGATCCCGTTGGAGGTACAACCAATATCTATAAATCAAATAATTTGGGTTTACAGTGTTGAAATTAAACTGAGTAGTAGTGCAACAGACCACAAAACTCATGGTTTGGATTATATTACGGTTTGAGTCAAGGATAGGATAATTTTTTGGATCAGTAACAATAAATAAATAAATAAATTCGGGTGGAGGCAAATGTAACTTTGCTTTCCATTTAAAGAACACTTCGATAACACAGCACATTATATACGATACCACTGATTACCTTATTTTTTTTAGGGTTTACAGTGTATTGTATTTGTATTTTACTACTTACAGTTCACTTGTCTTTAATAATGTCTGAACTTTATTAGTTAGGCTAGTATTAAGAAATAGGTAGTAAATAGTATTATAGGCTAGTATTAAGAAAAATGAAGTTCTTAGTACTCAGCATTCATCAAGATTAATTTGTTTGAACTAATTTGTTTAAGCTTGCCCTATAACCAATTAGTTATTCTGAGCATTTAGGGTTTACAATGTAATTACAAGCATAAATAGAAACAATATAACAAAGTTATAAATAAAGTTAAGTCCAACAGTAACAAGTACACATAAATGTAATAATTAGGCTAATTATAAAATAGCACTATCGTGTTCACTGTATAAATTAAATATAGATTGATCTTTGTTTTGTTGGTTGATTAGCATTAGTGACACAGAATGCTGCAGAGCTAATGCACCGATCCAATACACTGATACACATCCAATTTCTGGCCTGGTCCGTATATGGATTATGGATCAACTACGCTCCATTACACCCCTTCTACAGAGCAATGCATCGTTCCAACATCCATTAGGAAAACTCCTTTCTTAACGAAGTTGGCATTTAATGGAAGTTTCAATAGTCTTTTCTTCCCTACTGTGACATATATCCGGCTTCTTGAACAAGAAAAAAATGTAGGGTGGGACTTGACCTTGTCCTTTGGGAATTGATTGGATCGATGTCATTTGCCATGATCTCATGTGAGTGACAGGTTGTCCCGCCCTCACGCCGATAAACACATCATCAGAGAATAGAGGTTATTGCAAGATGGAGGGGGGAGTTATTTTGATTAAAGATTACAAGGGCACATGAAGTTCAGAAAAAAATATTGATGTGCACAGACAAATCATTTAATAATAAAATGCAATGTTCTGTAAAAATATGAATTTTTAATTTTAATTTCTTGATGACTAAGTTGCTACCTGCTAGAATGCTCTAAGAACATGTGCTTATATTAAAAACATAATGCACTTTTTCCGTCAATATAATATGTAACATTATAATATGACAATAATAATATACGCATGACATTAAGATTAATCCTAATCATAATTTGCATGCAAGCTGCTTCTCACAAAGCTTAAGTAACAAATCTACTATAAAGCTTTAGGAAAAATACTTCATTGCATATTATAAAGAAAAAAATGGATATTGAATCAATAGATATACAACTGGGCCATGCTCATGCACATAACAGTCCAAAGGCCTCTGAAGCTCACTTGACAGTCAAAGGTTAGTTTATGTTAAGGGTAAATCATTAAAAAATGAAACCATTACTTAAGTCAAATCATATATTTCCATCCTGCAATAAATCAGAAAACACTTTTTAACAAAGACAGTTTGATGCTTAGCTGTTGCACTATGGACAACTTTGTTCTTAAGAATACTGAATGGCAACACAATCCTCAGAATTTGCTTCGAATATGTCTCTGTTATGCATCAGGAACTGTTGTTATTACAATGACTTCATATGTTCACCTCAAACACATTTAAATATAAATTTCGTAGGTAGTGATCTACACATATCAAAGGTCAGCGTACACACTACACATACAAAATTTGTGTAGAAGACCAAAAAAAGTGCACAAATACACCCTTACGATTTGAGTTAGAGAAAGCTGAATACACACTGTAGACTCAAGGTCAAATTCAGCATTGCTGTCATACAGCGAGCCATTATCATGGGCTGCAAAAGCTTAAGCAAAAAAAGCAGCAAGGCAGCAAATGATGTACGCCAAGTAACAAACAGACCTGACACGGTATTTAAACGCACACCGGGATCTATCTAGAAATTCTAGGTGCCATATTCAATCTCAACACATTAGGCAGACAGTAGACGCAATAAGTCAGACGATTAGATTGGGTACATTGTGTTTTGCACATCTGCTCCTTCAAATACGATCCTAGCAAATTTGACGTGTCGCACAGCGCTTGTTCCAGTCTCCATGCCCAGTCACACATGACAGGAGGTATTAGGGACTGTATACTACAACTGTTGACACGAATGCGCCAAGCTTAAAGGAACAGTTCACCAAAAAATAAAAGAAAATAATAATTTACTCTAATGATGTTTGTTACACACCTTACTTTCTTCACAATTAAATAACCGATACCCAGTGACACATACGTGTTTCCATACAATAAATGAATGTTGGCTCCGGCTGTCATTCTGACTAACATCTCTTAACACGAAAGTCACACGGTTTTGGAATAACATAGAGGTCAGTAAATGATAACCCATTTGCCATTTTTGAGTCAAATAGCATTTTAACGTTGGCTAAACGAAAATTGTTGTAAAACACACAGGGAAACGCGATAACTGACAAGTAACGTTAATGGTTCGAAAGGCAAGTTGACAGCTGAAGCGTCCTCGCATTTGGCTTTAGCCTGCTAGTGGTCTCAACTCAAGTCATCCAGTCAAAAAGGGTTCACTGTTTCAACCAGACCAACATCATATCTTTCCCAGAAACCGAAGGATAAAATACCCGGCTGGCTAAAGTCACAAGCCACCGATCATCCGACGGACAGAGACGGTCGCTTAACACTTGGCTCGTTTGACACACACACAGCATTTCATTGGAGCGAACTGTCATTAAACGACAAAACGCTCGAGTAAAATAAGACATTGTCACTTAAAATGCAAGAAAATCATAGAGATTTTACTTTCTAGTGAGTTAGCATTCTTATATCAGGGACCGATGACAGTCAAGGGTTTTGAAACGGTAACGTTAACAACGCGAGTCTTTTATTTGAGGGATTTTAAACGACGGACTGCGGTTAAAATAGCATGGTCACCCGGTGTAGGATATCGAGTAAAAAAATAAGTCAAAATGTACAATCTTCAATCTATACATTTTATATTATTTTAAAGCTCTGAATTATATATTTCAAGATGACTATTTCGAAAACACACGCTGTTATCGCATGATCGAATCTGTAGAAACGCGGCGCGCGCAGTCGAACACATTTCAGAAGCTCCATACGTCAAAAGCAACTTTCCAGCGTGCACTACACATCAGCCCAGCATCTCAACATGGTGTGATACAATAAAACCCCATTGATTTTCCACATACCACCTCCCCTGCAGTGGCAATAGGCAGGCGTGGGTTAAAAATGCACAGGAGCCTGGTTGCCTTCTTGCCCCTTTCTCTGCCTGCTACCAACTAGCAGGAGTTGCCTAGCCAATTTGGCTAGCTGATAATAACGCAGGCTAACAGAAAGCACGGTGGATGTAGACAATCAGCAAAGAGGAAGCAAAAAAATTGTGCATTTCAAATGCAGTAAAACCACAAGCATGCATGCGAGAAATGGTGAAATTGCACTCACAAAGCTCTCCGAACGGTGCCTCAGAGATCCCCCTCACTCTCTCGGTCTCCCTCAGACTCACTCTGCCGTCTATCTAGCTCTTCCAATCTGCAGAGAAATCCCTCCCACAGCCTCGCGTAGCCTGACATGTGATGCACGGCACCATAGACATGCACGGCACGGGCAGTGACATACAGGATGATCCTCATTGGCTGAGACAATATGTCAATCACATTGGGCGCACCCTCTGCTCAGCGTCCGCGCGCATTAACATAGTTTATAAAGATGTTCCTGAGACCGGTTAAATGTAAAATAACTTGTTCCGCGTTGTTGATTATTTTAACCTAATAAACGGCACGCTTCAGCACGTGCTGGCGTGGTTTAGCCCAGCCCACTGTCACGGACGAGTCTTCCCCGGAGGCTAATTAAACCTGACGTCATTCTTTCCATGACGTCGCCCGTTCTCTCTCCACGATTCTGGTCTTGTTTGATTCGTAGTGCGCAGAAACTCATTACTCTCGCTGATCTGAACCGGATTGATGAATTCTGCAGCCTTGACCCTCGCTCACCTTGTTTCCCAAGAATATGCATTAAACATTTTTCAGTTGGTTAACATATCAATGTGGATAATTTGAATGATCACGTCGAGTCTCCTACATTGAAACAGATAACCAACCAGACAGATTGTTCAAAAAAAAAAAAAAAAAAAAATTGTGCAATCCTGTGTTCTTTCTTTCTGATGCTAATAGAGTGAACTTGCATGACCAGCATTTTTTCTCTCTGCATTTTCATCAAACTCATGTCCACTGAAGCACTTAGTTTAGCAGCCAGTCTGGCATCTTCCTTTTTAAATTGCAGCACAAGCCCGGAGCATTTCTGTTTGTGAAACTTTGTTATAACATATACCAAGTTCTCATGTCAGGGACTACCTGTACCAGAGGTGAATGGAAATCTTTGGTTAGGTAAAAAATTAAAAATAAAACCTTTTAAATAGATATCAAGCAAGACATTAAACAAATGTCACTGAGCTATTTCTCATGCACAGCTTCCTCTTCATCATGATATATAGATGACATTTCCTGTTCCTGGGGTGGAATGCTGCAAGATTTACAATGTAGGCTAACATTCATATCTATTCTATTAAGATTGTGATAAAATAGTACTTGTTGTTAGATGTTTCATTTTTATAAAGCAGCGCCCCACTTTATTTCAACTATACAGGTGCTCTGTCGCTTACATGTAAGGGATTCAGACTATAAAAAATACACCAAAATTAGCTAAGCTCTTTCAAAATGTTGTTAAACTAAGCCTGAAATTATGTTGAAAAAGTTATTTCTAAAAGGAACAATGTTAACAGAAGACTTTTTTTCACCACACCTAACAAAATCCCCATGTACTTCTTGTGGTTGTTCCTTTACGACCTCAGCTGTTATGACAACCATTGGCATTTGTTGATCATGGTCTACTTGAAAGATGATGCCAACAGTAGAAATGTGTTGTGGGTTTCCCCATCAAGGCCTCAAAAGAAGCCACATTACCGTCTTCATTCTGTTTTTTTCTTTCTTTTGTAACCGCTCTATACCTACATTTACATGTGGCCATTTGTTCAAAGTGACTTGCAAACGATGAACAACACACATATGTCCTTGTCTCTCTATCTATATTATATTTATAATAAATTTAAAATAGTAAATGTTAATTGTACATACATACATACATACATACATACATACACGAGAATTTACCTTAGTCTGTAGATTGTCAGGTTGTGTATTCAGCTCTGCTGATTCGGAAGATCATTCCTCCATGATGAGGTATGATGTTTTTTGACCCGGATTTATATAGACATACTGTAGACTTGCTTCCATCCAGTAGCAATAATTCTCTGGAAACCCAAAGACCTGGTTTTACAATCACACAAGCACCTCTGCTCAACCTGGGGGAAAAACCGGCACAGTTGATGATAAACAGGCAGCAGCGTTTGTGCTGGGTGCCATTGACAAGATCCTTTCACCTAATGGGTTTTATCATTAACAAGAAGGACATCGCTGCACAAGACCATCTTCAATCCTGTAGAGCATTGGGTTTTGATGTATGGCAAAACTTCAACTTTGTAAGACCTTTTAACTTGTGTTAAGCAAGGCTCAAAGGTTTGCTAATGTTCAATCAGATAGTGTGGGGAGGGGAGGTGTCAGCGAGTGCATTGATTGCTCAGCTTTTGTGCAAGCAGCTTGTAAATGTGAAGCATGTGATGCATATGTTTGCTGTAGGAATCTCTGGAGTAACCAGTCGATCTATTAGGCCCGACCACTTCGGTTTGCACCGTATTTTCATCTAAAAGTAACATATAGCCCTTGCTAAGCCACAAGAGGCTGACAAACAAGTTTCCTTTCAGGCTTCCAAAACCTCTGAAGTAGAGAGGACATGAATCCTATTTTTATTTGATCCAGTTTCCACTTCTGAGTTTTTTTATTTGGAGCCGGCACACAGTGATGCCTGGGCCTTGCGCAGATGTCCCAGCAGCACACAGATCCGCAAGTGCAGCCACCTTTTTTACTTCTTAATCATATTCTCATACACACATTCAT
Organism: Siphateles boraxobius; assembly: GCF_051911475.1. Classification (NCBI taxonomy): domain Eukaryota; kingdom Metazoa; phylum Chordata; class Actinopteri; order Cypriniformes; family Leuciscidae; genus Siphateles; species Siphateles boraxobius. The sequence goes on along the minus strand of NW_027508799.1, from coordinate 24,039,448 downwards.
ATGTGCGACCATTCACCTATTACCCACAGTGTCAAAGTTTAGGGTTTCAGGATATAATTTCATATTAAAAATGCACAATGGACTGTATTGTGAATTGACTGAATATAAACTACAACAAACATTTTAATGTATGACCTTGCTGGACATTAGGCCACACATACTGTACAGTGATGTCAGAAGAGGGAAGTTAGTGGCGGTCTTGCTTTAATATCAAGATCTAAGATAAGAATGTTTGCTTAACAAGCGTTTCGGAATGAAAAACAAAGCATTCTTGTGTCAAAAATACTTCAGACAGGAAAAACTCCTCAGGGCAGCCAATGATGTTGTCATGAGACTTAAAGGTGTCACTGCTGAAACTCTGCAAAAAATGACAAAAGAATGTCATGGAATGTCAGCTGACTCAAATCAATGTGGAAGAAGAGGACAGTGGAAATGGCTCATTATAGCAGACTTGCACAAGAGGGTCCAGTACCCTATCAGTCAGGACACACACACTATTATTACTTCCTTTGGTTATCAATCTTCCTTCTCCAGCATTCTGGCTCTTACTACAGCTTTTTCCACAATGTCAGCACAGAACTTCCTTCATTCTGTTGGGACACAAAAAAGACAGAAAAAGCAGAGAGAAAAGACAGAAGTCAGACTATATTTAGCATTATAATAACATACAGTGGCCTCAAAAGGCTTTTGGATGCTTAAGTTCAGCAAGATTTCTTTTTAATTTAATACCATTATTCAGCAAGGATGCATTGATTTGTTTAAAAGTGATTTGTTTGAAAGTTTTAAATAAATGCTGTTCTTTTCACTGTTCTATTCAAAGATCAAAGAATCCGGTAAAATTTGTTTCATGGTTTACACACAAAAAAATGAAACAAAAAGAACAACTTTTGATGATAATAAAAAAAAAAGTTTCTTGAGTACCAAATCAGCATATTACAATGATTTCTGGAGGATCATGTGACACTGAAGACAGGAGTAATGGTTGCTGAAAATTTGTTGCTGGTTGATTACATTTTAAAACATATTCAAATAAAAAATGTATTTAAATTGTAATAATATTTCACAATATTACTGTTTTTGCTGTATTTTTAATAAAATAAATGCAACCACGGCGAGCAATAGGGAAGCATAATTAGCACATTGAACAGTATGTCTACTGTTTTGCTGTGTTATTAAAATCATACAAAGTTATTTTTGCTTGAAAATCATATGCTACTTTTATTTATATTAAATGTCACTCAGTTTGATAACAGATTTAATTAAATAAAATTCATGCATTTTTAAGTGCCCAAACACTTTTTGGGGCCGCTGTATAATAAAATACCAGAAGATATGTAACTAAAAGCAATGTTTAGTGGCAAGACGCGCTATTACATTTCAAACAGTCTAAATCCTATAAACATGGGCTATCAGACGCTGCGATTGCTGCAGTATGCGAAACAGGCATGGGTTTCTATTGGGGCAGGTTGTTTGGGGTTAGAGAAACTTAATGAGAAACATTCATTATACCAAACATGTCATCAGACAGCTGTAATTACAATAATTGTCTCTTCTCAGAAATACTACATGGGGGTGAATATGGGGTTTGTGTGGTGTAAGACTCCTTAATTAAGGCAACAATAAACTCCCCTCACTGTCAGAGCGACAGTTATTTTCCATGAGAGAGTAGAAATAGTGTTTGCATACAGTGCGTCCCGCAAAACATACAAAATGCAGTCTGATGATGCTTCATTGAGTGTAAGGTTAGCCAGGGCGGGGTTATGGGATATGTTAAAGTATAACATTCAAAAATTAGACCGCAAGAAAGATGTTAGTCTGCTTTGGGCAGGGGCATGTTTGTGTTTCCAGTTTCCAGTGGAATTTACAGCAGGAGCTCAGAGGTGAACGGCCCAGTGGAGAAAGACTGCAGCTGTACACTCTCTCTCTCTCTCTCTCTCTCTCTGTGTGTGTGTGTATGTGTGTGTGTGTGAGAGAGAGAGAGAGAGGGGGGGGGGGGGGGGGACACAGACAGTGCTCTTAGTCAGCACTGGACTGGTAGCCGGGCCGGGGGGCCAAGTTTCCACTTGCGAACAATAATTCACCTCAAGTGCCCAGTGTGTATGTGCATGTGTGTGAGAGGACATCCCTCATTCTGAGGGCTACAGAAGTGCCTCTCCCGCCCCAACATCCTCCAGTTCCAAACCACCCGATTTCCATGTAAAGATATTTACACTTAATGTTTGAGTGTGTTTGTGTATGTTGTGTAATGGAAGCAGAAGACCTTCTCTTCAAGAAGGTCAATGAACCACCATGTACACTTACACACAGTGAGGGTGGAATATTCCGGGTTCAATAGAAGTTAAATTTAGTCGACAGAATTTGCAGCTCAAAATATAATTTCTCATGTCTCATTCTTTAAAAAGAGCAAACATCAGGGTTATGGCAAGGCACTTAAATTGGAAGAGAATAGGACCAATTTGTAGAGGATATTTACACTGAAGAGTAAAATAATGTTAATATGCATATTGTTTATGTTTTGTGGCTATACTATTGTAACATTTTTTGATTGTCCCCATTCACTTCCATTGGTTCCACAAACAAGATTTTGCTATCTTTGAAAAAGAGTTAATTATTTTCGGTGGAATGTAATTTATGTGGGTTTAGCCTAACTTTTGAACTCAGAATACTCCATAAAGGGTCATTCACACAGAACACATTTCTTTTCTTTTCTTTTTTTGTGAAAAAGTGTAAGACGAACAGTATAATGGGAAAACATAGATTTTTGGTTAAAAATGTAACTTCTTTTCACTTGTGCGCCTCATTTTAAGTAATGCATGGGATGCTCCAAAAGAAGTGAATCCAGCGTTCAAAGGTGCACATAGGAAAAGCAGCTCAGTGGAATACAAAAACACATTCTGTGTGTAACACTATACATCTTGTCTCTAAATCAACATCCAAATACTGAATTTATAGAACAATTTCTTTCATACTGATATTAAGGCCTTACAGCCTGTATCGTGTTCAAATGGAGAGCCATCTGTAGGATGGCAGTGTCTGTATTACCAAATTGGTTGAAACATGTATTTATGTGCCATTTTCACCTTGATTTATTAGAGCGCCTGGCTACAAACCAAGTGACCAATCAACCATAATTTACTCCAGTGTCACAACATTAATAAAGCAAACCCTCGACTGACCTGAGCTGATTATGCTGGATTGTTGAGAATTGGAGCAACTCTTATGGGAAATAGGCGCCCTTTCGTCTCACTCTCTTCCTTTTCCCATGGACTATATACCTGATGTGAGCCACGAGGGAAAGAGAGAGAGGAAAAGGAAACGGTAATACAGTGGGCCTTCACATCCTGCAGTCCAGTAACACAAACATACATGCACATGCCCCCTTATCTGTGACATGTTGGTCCTGACCTAAGAGCATTATATGGGAGAGGAAGAGACAAAGATGGAGATAAATGATAAAAGAGGGTGAGAGAAAAGATACGCTTGAATTGGATATTAGATAAAGATTTTAGATAAAGATATCCAAATTAGATATCTTTCTGGTTGAAAACATGACTCATTTAGTTTCTATTTCTGTAGTGTTGTGAGCCCCACGCACTCTGAAATCTCATTGGTCCGCAATTCTGTATATCAAACATCAAAATGTTTCTGATTGGCTGTTGTGTTCTGGTCGTATGAGGGATCGTTACTTTCTGAATCTCTATTGTAACATCTTTTTGAAGCACCCTCCCCATTGAAATCAATGGATTTGCAGCATTTTTTGACTCAGTTATCTCCAATGTGCCGGCACCCTTATGCTCCACACCCATGCCACACACGGTGGGCCGGTGGCTACAGCAGCATCTGATCTGTGCTGAATGAATGAGTGAGCGTGTGGTTAACCCATAAACAGAGCAGGGAGAAAGTGGAAAGTGAAATGAAAAATGGTGCTGCGCTTAAACTAGACCACAACCATTTTAAGAGCTGAAATTTTCCTACCTCTGACCACTGGAAAAAGCAAAGTGACTACTAGTGCAGCAAAATGATGGCCTGCACTTCGAAAAAATACATTTGAAGAATTTTCTCTGATTCGTTCATCCTCAGAATGTAAATTCATATTTTAATTTTGGCATCGTGAATCAAAAGGCGTATTGTTGTAGCTTCTTTCCTCTTGTGATCTCATGCTCAGACAGTGGCAGAGGAGGGATCAATGATTTTACAACAAAGAAGCGAGTGCAGTCAATTGGAGCTTGAATTGTCCCCTCTCTGAATTCACACTATAATCACGCCAGCCCTCTGCATATCAGAACTCTGCAGTGCCATTGTGATTTCTTGTGATGAAGAACATAGTGTAGATTCACATCAGACAAAGAAACTGTCAATCAGACTGTCATCGTTTAGTATCTAAGTGCAGCATGATTGTAGACCAATGACAATTCGTTGTGGGCGGAGCTACCGGGACTCTGTGAGTGTAAATAAAACAAATGAGATTTTTTCCATTACAAAAGCCCTCTTTTTGTTAGCTATTTCTACTTTTTCTTGTACAAATTCCTTTATTTACATATACGATTTACATACTTTTGAACTCTCAATTTTGTTTTTAGGCCTATACTGTGTTCAAGTGCAGTAGTGTAGAACAAGGAAGAGTGTTTTCATCTTCAGATTGAGGTTCTATGTTTAATAATCATAGCATTTAAGCAGTGTTCAGTTATTGTTGGAAAGCATATTTTTTCATGGAAAATAGGATTGTGAGGATGGTTCATTCTGATAAACCTGATGGCCCCAAACCATACAGAGGCTGCCAGAGATTGGTAAAGCTGCCCCACTGGTTCTGCTGTAAATGCCCTTTTTGTTCTGCTGTAAATTGCCCTGTTTTGCATGGCCAGCATGTGGGGAGTGAGAAATCACTGTCCATTACATGGCATCTTTCCTTGTTAAGCTAAATTGTTTCCACTCCCTTAACGAATAAACACAAAAAGAGAGTCATAATTTCATGAAGGTATAATCCTAATGGTATCCATTGATTTTCAAAGATATTAAAGGTTTTTAAAATAAATAATTTTGTGATATAAAATATAAGTACAAGAAAACTGCATAATTAATACAATTTTAACATATTTAATGTCTAAACTATAGCTATAAAAATTACACAAAAAATACAATATAAATATAATTATAATATATAAATATATAAAATAAATAACTAATTTCCCCAAAGTTTAACCTCTTGTTTAAAAGGTGTGTCCAAAAAAAATAAAATTTATATATATATATATATATATATATATATATATATATATATATATATATATATATATATATATATATATATATATATATATATATATATATATATATATATTCAACATTGCCATTAAATGTTTGATAATTTGATACATTTCTGCTATATTTGAAGTCCAACCCATACCACTAAAAAAGAATACTCTTATAAGAGACTCTTCTAAGAATACTTCCAGAAGGTTTGCTGGCTTTATCCAGATGCTTCAAAAGCCTAACCCCCCTGGGAGACCTACAGAAGGTGTAAAAGCATTAAGACAGGCCACTCTTTGTTCTGTACAGTGAAGGAAAAATATCACATCCCTGTTTGGAAAGTCACTGCCAAACCCTAAACCAGGTTAAACATATTTCAGTGAGAGAGGGGAAAAGATTTTAAGTTTAACATCAGAATGAAAAGTTACGGGTTGGAGATATGTTCCGTTAATACCCATTTATCACCACAGCTTTCAAATAAACCAGCCTTTTTGGACTTTTTTAGAAAGTGAATATCTGGAACTTCATTTCTTTATTTCCGTTCATGTCTGAGTAGTCACTGATGCATCAATGGAATAGATTAAGGTGTTGCAAAACACTATAAGTCAAGCTTATTTTGGTTGCTGTGCAAGTGAAAGGTCATGTTAAAAAAATTCTTTAAGCTGGAAATATTTGAGTGATGAGAATTAGACTTAGCAGTAAACTGTATATTTTGGAAGCCGATGTTAACAGGTCATTCAACCCAGTAGCAGCGTCTATGTACATGATGAAAACAAATTGTGCTTCACCACACCAGCTGACAAGTTCTTCCATCACGAACCCCCAGAAGTCGTAATGTTGCCTGGTCATGGCGACGGAGAGTGTAAACGGTGCTGGCCGAAACTAGCTCCCGATGCCAGAGTCTGAGCCCGATCTGTTGATCGTCTGGCTGTGTGATGCAGGCCAGCTGGAATCTAATGGTCGTTTACATCCTCCTGTCAAACAAGAACCTCCAGCCTGTCAAACTTAGTGGAAAGATGACAAAAACTACACTCCCCAGAGCTTTCGCTGGAGAAACGGTTTGAACAGACAGCTAAATAAGGGCAGAAATCTTGACGAATGTTTGGAAGAAAGGCGAGTGCTGCTAATCATCTGGAGCATTTGATGGCTGTGTTCTCCCTGTGTTTCTTGTAAAGAAGACAAACCTGTTCTTTCTCCACATGGTGCTGTCACACCTGATCTAACGCAGTGTACAAGATACAAGCTGAGGACACATAAGGGCCAGGGTGGCACTGGGACGCCCGGTTTGAAGGCAGACCACCCAATTTAATTGCCAGAATATACTAATAAATAAAATTCACATAAATGCATATCATCGGTTGTGAATATAGTTTGAAATAATGAGATGCATAATACCGTAAAAAGCATTCCCATTGATTTTAAAGGAATATCTGTGGATGATGCCTGAAATATATGAACTGAAATGCCATGTTTGTATAAGGCAGCTAATACGCACTCAGTTCTACCGCATACAAAGATGAACTAAACAACATTAAATGGGCAACAACTGCTTCACTTTCCCTTTCAGTCGATAACGTCAGACGTAGTCGACGGTCGACTGAATTGGGATCTCGCTAGAGAGCCTATCCTCTTCGAGTAATATTGAACGAGCCAGTGTAATTGGCGTGCGTGATTCGCATCACACACTCCGCCCCCGCGGCGCGGGTATAAATACGGAAGTGGATGCACGCACTAGTTGCCTTTCGCTTCGGAGCCGATCGTTTGATGTCTCTGAGAGTGCTGTTGTCTACAACGAGCGAGTGTGTCGGTGTTCTTCAGGAAGACTCTCCCAGTGCTGGTGTTCTACAGCGTGAGTGCAGCGCTGATCGCGAGCTTTGAGCTCTCAACTGCTGTTTTAACAGCAACAAATTTCTAAATGTTTGTGTGTGTTGATGGCTGGTTAGAGGGTGGAAAAGTGAGTGCTTCACTGTTTCAGTTCTCTGTTCAGTGTTGCCGCGGTCATTCCCGTGTGTGCTCCGGCACTGGTGACGATCCTATTTTCTGAAAGAGCAACACGGGTGCGTTTGCGTCTTTTTCAAGATGTCATTCCGCCCGTGCGTTTCTGGGTGCGGTCGTTCCCTGTCTCTCTCTGATGGTCACAACTGTTGTGTCACGTGTTTGGGCTTACAGCACGCTGATACAACTTTTGTGGACAGCTCATGTTTTCACTGTGGGAACATGACTGTCGCTGTGTTGAGGGCGAGACTCGCCTTCGTTCGCAGAGAGCGAGTCCCCATTACCATGCCCCACCCTCGGGTGCTGTGTGGGATGGGTGACCGGAGGATAGTGTTGGATGTCCCGCCCGGTAACCATTCCCTGTGAGCTCCTCACTCCTCCCTTCCACTGCAACCACTGGAGCCTCCTGTGTTGTCTACTGGTCCATCTGTAATGGGTGGGCCAGCGGTTTCACTCTGGGCTCCCCTGGAGGACAGGACGCCGATTGCATCATAGGAGGGTGAGCTGACTTCTAGAGATGATGACTCGCCTGCATTGTCTCCCTCCGGGAGTTCAATGTTGCCCGAGGCGGATCCAGAATTATCAGCTATGCTGAAACGGGCCGCCGAGGCTGCCGGGCTCGAGTGGAACCTCCACCGTGTCCCGTTCAGTCTCGGTTGGAATCTGGAGTTTGGTATCTTGGGGCGGGCCACGCTGGTTCTCAGCTCGCCGCCCCAGTGCCTTTCTTTCCCGAAATGCATGGAGAGCTTATCAGGTGGTGAACAGCATCTTTCTCTGCCAGAAACTGCCTGAATAGCTTTTCCCCCTCATTACCCTTGATGGAGGAACGGTGAAGGTTTGTGAGGTGTCCCTCCATTGGAGCGGTCTGTCGAGTGAGTTAAAAATCTGTTATATCAGTTCTCCTGCTCACGTGGTCTCTACTAGAGGGTAGGGACTTGCTCGCTTTCGGTCAACGTTTTGTGCCTGGAGTCTGGGCCGGCTAACTCTCACAAGCTGAGACCCCGGCTCGGATTGTGCCCAAGGTTCCTACCTCTCCCGTAATAGGAGCAGGTGGTGAGCCTGCAAGCACTGCCCTGGAGGTGGCAGATCCAGCCCTGGCTTCTCTGTCCGTTCGCTTGGACGTGTACAGAATGCAAGCCATAGACCTCAGACCAGCTCTACAAATATCTGTTGGAACTCAGCAGAGAGGGAAGGCTGTTTCCATGCAAAGTTGCACTTAGTGCTTGCCTTCATTTCGGTAAAAATCCGAGATGCAACATGTCCACTTAGGTGTTGAGCTCCTCTATGATGAGTGTAAAGTGCTCCGCCTGGGCGTTGACGATATGCTTTGCTAAACAGATTCTAGAGTTGGGGGCTGGACGACACCTAGTTGAACCGCTGCTTCCCGTGGGCTCCCTTCTCATGAAGCCAGTTTCACCGTGAGCCCGGTTCAAGTGTCGGCTTGCTGCACCATTCCCCTCCTATGGACTGGATACGTGCGCCTTTCTACTCCAGTTGAGTTCCCTTAAAATTGAACCCTGTTGAGTTCCTCCACACCCCTCCGACGTCGGACGTGCGGAACGTCTGGTGTTAGGCCTACCACTCGTAAGCAGTGTGGAACCTTTGTAAGGCTGGGTCCATGTGTTGCGGTCCCTACGGCGACCCCATATGTGTATTCTTCCACGATACGGCTCCCTGCGGCGAGCCCGTGTCTTCCCTCGGCAGAGTCTCTCTGCCGTCACTGTCCGGTGTGTCTCCCCCCGTTTTAGGCTGGAGCCACCCCAGTGACATTCCATATGTTAGACTGCCCGGTTTCCGCCCAGCTCATATGTGTATTCTCCACGTTACCTCCCTCTGGGTTGGATGTGGCTTCCGCAGCGTCCCTTCCTTCCAATGTACGGGGAACGCTTTCCCAGTGGTCCTGTAGGAACAGCAGTGACTTCCCTGGCCTAAGCCCTGTCCTTCCCCGCCTTAAATTTGCGGGGGCATCAGGAGGCTTTGGTTTAGGCACTGGAAGGTGGCAGCGTTAGTGGCGTTTTCAAAGGTTATCCCAATTCAGTCGACCGTCGACTACGTCTGACGTTATCGACTGAAAGGGAACGTCCTGGTTGCGTATGCAACCCACCGTTCCCTGAAGGAGGGAACGGAGGATGTAGTCCCCTTGCCACAACCGCTGGACCACCGCTGACCCCGGGTTACTCTCGGCTCCTCAGCGAAAAGCAACTAGTGCGTGCATCCACTTCCGTATTTATACCCGCGCCGCGGGGGCGGAGTGTGTGATGCGAATCACGCACGCCAATTACATTGGCTCGTTCAATAGTAGTCGAAGAGGATAGGCTCTCTAGCGAGATCCCAATTCAGTCGACCGTCGACTACGTCCTCCGTTCCCTCCTTCAGGGAACGGTGGGTTGCATACACAACCAGGACGATCAGTGTAAAAAACTAAATGAACAACAAAACCATAGTCTGCATAATTTATTCGTGTCGTAGTGCATGCTGTGAACCGTATAGTTCTTTCTCCAGTTTTACCTGGTAAACTTAATTGTTGCTAGCCCAATGTTTTAATTAAACTGCAGGAATGCTCAACATTAAATTTAAAGTTCACCCAAAAATGAAAATGATATACCTGTAACTGTTTACTATAAGGGTTAGTAAAGGTAACATCATTTTCATTGTATGGGTAAACTATCCCATTAAATCTAAGGTAATTCTAAATTTGTATGACTTTGTTTCATCTGTCGAACACAAACGAATAATACATTACGAATGTCATAGATCGCACCTCTGTGACTCTCTCCGCTCATCCTAGAACACCTTCACCAGAGTATTGAACTGCATTTCCCATAAGCCCCGTACCTAGATCTAATTATCTGCACAGGTGTTCCCACTTCTCTCTTCTATATAAACTGCCTTCTGACTCAGACACTTTGCGAAGTCTTGTTCTGCCCCGGCTAACATTACCAAGCGTTTATCTACTGTCTTTTGATTCCCCGTGTGATCTGTGACTGTTTATCGACTCCCGTCTCCTTGTCTGCAGCCTGCCTTGACCTTTGCCTGTTATCGTTTGGATTTTGGATATTGCCGCCTGCCCTGATCTCTGCCTGGTATCGTTTATGCTCTTGGACTGCCTGCTACATTGTCTATGCTGTTTTCTGATTTCTGCCTGTTTGACTATCCTGAATAAACCACTGCAAATGGATCCGACTGTCTCTAACTCTGCATCACAACGAATAACTATTTTTCAACTGTTTTTGTTAATTCATTGAAAGTCACTTGGGTAAAAAACACATTAAAGGGGTCATGAATTGAGAAATACAAATTTCCTTGATCTTTTGACAAGTAAGAGATGATTGTACTATAAAAACAAAGTTTCAGAACTCAAAACTTCCTCAATGGTCGAAAAAAGGCTTTTATTAAAACCAAGCTCCTAAACAATTTGTTATGACGTAATAGTGCGATGAAAACCCGTCTCTGCAGAAGAAAATAAATACTTATCCATCATCGCATCGTTGGCTCACTGGCAGGTTAGTGAGTTGAGAAGAGAGATACAGGATCACTGGACTAAAAATAATATTACCTTCCAAAGAATCATAATGTTATAGGAAAAAGTGGTTATTTATTTTCAATTATGTGAATGTCTCAGTAGAGTATTGTTTGTTTAGTACATTTCACTCTACAGAACAAATCAGTCACAATTTCGGCGCAGGCTTTGCAATCAGATTTTGACTGTAAGGTATGGACCCAACAGTAATGCCACAACATTTGAATAACAGTGTTACTTATCAGAAATCACAGATTAGCCATTATGTGTAATGTTTATTTCCGTTTATGCGTCAGTAAATCAAGCCAGTGACTAAACAGTCAACTTCACATTGTTTCTAGTAGCATAAAACGATCTGTTATTTTAAATTGTGATTAAATTATATAGAGAAAGCGATCAAAGAACCCTCCCTTTATAATCACTGCAGCTGTCAATCACACAGTGCGGGTTTATCAGTGACTGAGTTCTAGACTCTCACCAAAACTCCTGTAATAATCAATGACACTGTCTACACTGCACAATGAATCGTTTATCTACATAGTGTTTACACTGTTAGATATGATGAAAGCATTCTTGAGAGGGCAGAAATCAATTTGCAATGATGAAATCACTACATTCATTCGCTCAACAGACGTCTGTCATTGGCCTAACAATGCTCATCACTGCAATGTATTATGCCACGGGAGTAGATCTAAATATAATGCTATAATAGTAAAGACATAGTAAAAGTTTTTGGCAGAGTTCCACATGTAATACTTATTTCATTATGCAAAGCTATTAGCCAATCACAGCAGTGGGCGTTTACACTGAATTCTCATAGCAGACACGCCCCTTAAAACAGAGAGTTCAAATCAGAGGGGTAAAATCAGAGTAGAAAATAGCCGTTTATTTCTAAATAATGACAATTTTTATGTAAAAATCATACTTAAAATATAATTGCACTTCAGAAAACATGATAAAATAATAAAACAATGCAGTTCATGACCCCTTTAAACCCCAATTGACTTTCATTGTATGGACAAAAAAAAACATTCATATTTTTCAAAATATCTTCTTTTGTGTTCACTGAAGAAAGGCAGTCATACAGGTTTGGACATGAGGAATTAACAATGATGACAGAATTTAAATTTTTGGATGAATTCTCCCCAAAACTGTGCTGTTATTGTATAGTTAAATGTGCAGTTATACATTACACTGTAAAATCAGCAAATATTGCCTTATAAAGGATAAGGAAAGTGATAAGGTTCATTATATACACATTTATAACGACAGTAGGCAACAAGTAAATGTCCACTATGTTTCCCCAAGGTCCACCCACTTAAATCAAGCTGTAATGGTCATCTTCATTTGTGATGTGGAGTCCGGTTGTTTGCATCTCTATTTGGGTCAGAGTTCTATGAGGCAGGTCTGACTTTGGCTTCAGCAGCCGTGTGCATTGTACCTGGTCATTCATAATAAAACAGTCTACAAATAATGAATGAGAATGGTGAGTAACCTGAGGATAAGGTGGGATAGAAAAACTCTATGGCGTCCTCTCTTCTCAACTTCAGAGAGAGAGAGAGAGAGAGAGAGAGAGAGAGAGATTAACCTAAGGTCCAAGAAACCAAAAAACAGGAAACGGAGGCAGCTATAATTTATAAAAGAAAAGGAAATGGCCAGCCTAATTTGGAAAAAAACATATTTGTATAATCCTTCCAGGGGCCTGGCAAGGAGCAGTGGAAGAACTATCAAGTTATAAGACTCATGATGTGTGTGCAAACTAGGCCACATCTCCATATTTCAAGGACCACTCTTAATTTGCAGCGGTAGCTAGATACTTTGGCCTAATGCTGATAACATAGCCGGAGTTTTGTACGTCTGTCTAGAGAAAGCAAGGGGATGTTTACTTACTTTTTGATGGAAAAAGACGAGTGTCCCAGGTGTTCCATTTAAACAATGGAAAAATACTTACTGTAAGTGTTCCTACCGAATTTTTCCTTTAGAGACACAGGTGTTTGGAATGCAGCGGACCCACAAGGCAGGACTCTCGCAGCCCAGCAGGTGAAGCCGCCCGTTCCCTTCACCAGCTCCATCTAATTAATTAAAACCTTCACACCTTAAAAATCACCCATTGATTTTAGGCATCGAGTACTGAGCGCAGCTGGGGCAAGGAGGATGCGAAGTGTTCGAGACAGTAGTGTAGGGACAAAAAAAAAAAAAGTATCATCTATCTTGGTTTAGGTGATGATATGAGTCTTGGCGTTTAGAATTACGACTCCTGCAAACTTCCTTTGGATGAATAGAAACCATAGCCAGATGGCAAGAACATCTGTTCAGTCTCATCTGTCAGATAAAATGTGCAAAGGGTAACCGTTAGGGGTGCAACAGCTTGTTACTAGGGCAATATGGGAGACCTTTGTACTTTGTCAACTCATTTGTATCTTAAAGTCAGTGTTGGGGAAGCATTTGGAAGTGTAACTTATAAGCTAACCATAATTTGAAGAAGTAGTTAGCTACGTTACAAGCTCAAACATAGCGAACTACATTAACAATATGTTCTAATTAAAAAAATTACTAATCCATGATATAATTTATATCATAATAATCAGAGCAATATTCTCCTCATTCAAAAGGATCTTAATTACGGTAACAGTATCAAACTAAAACTTAAAATTTGCATAACAGTTTGCAAAACAAAACACATAGTACAAGGACAAGGAATCACATATGAGAAAGCTGTTTTGAACCAACTGATTCACAAAAATGAATCAGACTTCCTAAAGCTACAGTATGAGAGAGATGACCACTTTGGATGAACTGATTCAATAGAATGAACGAGACACTCCAGTGCCACATTTGAAAGGAAAAAACAATTCAATAGAATAAAGTAGCCAGATTTGAGAGGAATTTTAGAGCATCTTTGACAATTCCTTCAGCTCTGATTTTAAAACGATTTGGTTCACCGTTTGGATGCACTCCTCTACAAGCTGATAAAGTAGCTTGTTACTGGAAAAGTTAGTTAGTTGCTCCTTCATTTTTTGTGACAGTGTACCCTGCATGACTGTGTGGGGGTGTGTTTACACAAAGCCGTTTGGACACTTCGGTGACACATGCAGGAGTGAATGCATAATGAAAAACAAAAGAATGAATAAATCAACAATACAGGATGGGAAAAGCTTTCAAGGCTTCTGATGTTCAACTTCAAACACAGCAGCACAGTGGATCAGCCAGGAGAGGAGAGAGGGGTAGTACGATGGAGAGACATGAAGATGGAGGGGGGAGATTAAGAGAAAGGTCAGAGGAGGATACATCCTGTCTGCTCAACTCAGTGGCATGTCTGCTTGGTGCATGGGGCGACCATGCTGCATGTGTCTCTTTCCTCTTTATTGCACCTACCATATATAGCGCCAGTCCCAAAGTAACTCATCATAGGCACAACATGCTGACTTGTTGCTCTCGAAATGACACGTACTGCAATAATGGCCATCGCTCGGGTCCCGCAGAGAACGTATTCCCATCCCGTGCTTCCCCTGTGGCAAATCCTGCTCCCAAAATGAAATCAAGACTTGCGTACGCTGTTAACTGTGTCACCCAGGGGAAATTGATACTGGAGATCCATTTAGTGTTAAGAGATTGCCCACCTCTGCCCCATCCATCAAACCTCAACTGTGGGAAAAAAGCTCCTTTTTTCTTACAAAAAAATTAATTTCAAAACAAAATTTCTCAGCTGTCATTGTAAAATGAGATATCGCAGTCACCTTATGTGTCACATGACTCATTCCTCGGCGTCAACACCAGATGCATAATAACTGTGCAACAGGGTGGGACACACTGAGGGACAGATTAATGATGAACGACAAAAATGAATGTCTTACTATTACCCATGATTCCCTTGGCCAGTGTGCACATCCCAAATCAATCTGTTTGGTTATGACAAGGGCAAGGTCTCTGTGATTGCACATTTGACCTATGACAGTGATTGCTGAGAGACAACGCTATGGCTGGCAAATTCCCTTGAGCTTAATGGTTTCAAATTAAACTCCAGCTGCATTTTGGTATACTGGAGCTGCAGTCTATAAAGGTAAGAGTTGGGACCCAAAACTGTAGCTCAACTGTTAGCTAGAAATAAAGTGGTCTGTTATTAAAACTATATTTTGCATGTTGTTGGGCACATGCATTTCATGGTCAATTATTATATTTGAAATGATAATGGCTGCCAAAACATTTAGAAACCAAACACTCAAACTATATGTAGACAATTTTTCTTATTGATAGACATATTTCATGGTACATTATTCAAATAAATATTTGGCTGCCAAAACACTTAGAAACCCAACACTAAAACTATATATTAATAATTTTGCATTTTGTAGGCATGCATTTCAGGGTAAATGCCATTTCAGGGCATTTCAACATGAATCAATCTCCACAACCATGTCTTTCATATATATAGAATATGCCCTTATCATTATAATACACAGTACATCCATCAGACATGAGGGATAAATCTGAAGAATCTGAGACTGCAGCTGAAGGGGCAGAGACAATTATTTGACCATCATGAACTATATCTAATTTGATCATATTACTGAGCAGTCATCTCTTCCACGCAGACCTGCAGACAGAGAGATGGTACATACTTTAAGCACACAGGCATTATTTTAATATCACACTTAATTCATCACTTTAGTACATGATCAGCAGTCTCAGCGAAGCGTAGCACAGACCAGAACGGAATGTTCTAATAAAAACCCAGGGTTCACCGTCCTGTTTCTCTGGCCCAGAGTCCATAATCCTTGATATGATTGTCACATCTTTGGAACAAACTATTTTTCCTCTTACCCTTGCTGTTATTCCTATTTTATTCACTCTCATGGTTATTTTACAATGCATTGTTTAAAATCTGTCTGTGTCTATCTATCTATCTATCTATCTATCTATCTATCTATCTATCTATCTATCTATCTATCTATCTATCTATCTATCTATCTATCTATCTATCTAGTTTTTCCCTTCATATATTCTCTAGAAGTATAATTGCCGTATGCAATTTTATATCAAGTAAAATGTCATTTTTTTTGTGTGGATTTAATATTAATAATTAATGCCTATGTTTTAATCTGTAACCTTCTCCCTTTAAATACTTTGGTTAGTTCAAGAATAATTTATGTAATTGTATATTGTTTATTTGAAAGAATTAAAAGAGCAGTTTCATATTCCTAACCCTAACCCTTCAACTGGTCAAAGATGTAGAAAGTAATTAGTCATAAGTAATGCAATACTTTCTAGAGAGAGTAATTAGTACAGTAATCTAATTACACTGTTGAAGATGCAATCAGCTAATCATTACTTTTTTAGAGTAACACACCCAACACTGATGTCAACCTATTTCTACTAACCCTAACCCCAACCCTAACCTAACAGTCTACTAATACACTAATGAGAGATAGTTGATAGTTGCAAAGTTACTTACTGTATAGTTAGTTAGTAGAATGTTTAAAGACTATCGAAATAAAGTGTTACTATGTAAGACTGAAAGGACTTTAAGAGAGGGCCACTCTCTGAGAAAACAAAGGAAATTAACATTTGAACTCCCCCTCATGCACTATTGAGACGAAGGTCTCACCTCCCTCATCCTAATCTCTACCCCATTCTTCATCCTACACATCATTTCTCTACCCCATTCTTCATCCTGGCAGAGATCTCCCAAACTCACACAAGAATCTAAATGGTTTAATGTGAATGATTATCATCGAGTTTTATACATGTTTGGTATTATTTGAAATGTCTCGGTGCGACTGGTACAAATGTCTCATTCCCAAAGAAGTAAACCAAAAGGTAATAAAGTTCTTAGGAAGTTTAGAAATATCTTCCACACTGGAGGGTGTGTCTTTGAGTTAACACCTTCTGACCATTTGACTGAATGCTAATTTTCCACTGCTAGCAAATGGTGACTTACAGGTAAATTTCCACTGTGGATGATGTTTAGATTTGAAATGAGGTCTGGGTATATAATGAAACGCAACAAGAGCTCGGGGCTCTTATCTGTATCCAGATCAGCCCGTGAGGTCAAGAGCCGAGTCTCTCTGCCTCACATATTTCTTGTCGGGTATTTTCCTCTTTGTTCTAGAGCATTTGATATTTTGCATTGATTACCTTGGAATTGATTATGGAATTGTAATGATACATTTACCTGACATATTAAATTGTGATATTTGATTATTCTAATTGACTTTGACATTATTTTCATTCAAGAGTTTAAAAGAATAGTAAAAGATTCGCTCACATTTAATGATGCACAGATATCATTAAAGCCTTTTTTCATTTATGGAGTCAGATGAAATAACGAGTTAATACATATGAGAAAATGTATTGTATTTAATCAAAAATCCCTTTGCCATGAGAAAAGACGGGACCTTCACCGCTAATTCGAATACCGCCATTGGATCGAGTTAGACGGCCTTACAAAGTGGTGACCCCGACGTGATGTCGCAACAGGATTTCGCGAGCAGCGTCCTTTCCAGTTAAATATGGGGATTTTAAAATCAACACGAGGTTTGAACATCTTCTCTTTCTTCTGCCACTGTGGTAAGTCAACTTTTCTGCCCTTTTTTAGAAGTGTTGAGATAATGTTGTCTGCATGGTTACGGGTCGGAAAGCCCTTTGCTTAGTCCAGAACTGAAACACATTAGGACGTGATAGTGGCGGCGCAGATGAAGAATGAAAACCCTTGTTTATAGATTTTAAAGATATCATTTGCTTAAGCAACAAGAAACGGAACCTAAAATATATTCTGGTACACAATGAAGAGCTGTTAAGTAAAGCCTAAGTAAGCCTAAGCTGTTAAGTAAAGCTGTTAAGTAAAGTAAATGACTAAATAACTAAATGTAAAGCTTAAACGTTTTCAAATCAGCCGCATGTTTGCGCCATTGTTATAACTTATGCGCTTGTTGAAACAAACCAACAACACGTGAAGAGATTGAGTAAATAACAGAAAGAAAAATCTAAGTTTATAAACGATCGGAAAACACGTGATTTTATAAATAAAGACAGGTCGATGTTTATGAAAAGCAAAATTTGGAAAAACAGGATATGATTTACAGGCTAAAAATCAGATCTCAAGGCTAAGCTAAATGCTAATGTCCATGCTGCATCCAAAATGCTTAACCCTTTGTGTCACCGGCCCACCGTTGGGCCCAAAGCCACATTGAAAACATTAATATCTCTATATTGCATTTGAAAGCTTACACTTAAACACTGATGGGATTAAAACGCATGCAATAATTGTGTTAATTTTCGAATTTGGAATTGTGCTTAACATATTGTGCTCATATAACACACTTTAGTTGTTTGTGCTACAATGTGCAAATAGGCTAATTTTAAGTTTATTCTTTAAACACAGGATTGCTTTACTGTAAGTGTGTTTGTATCACTTAGGTAAAGGCTGTAGATGCATTGCATTCTAGGCCATGTATCTTGTGTAAACTGAATTAAGCACTTGTTTCTATGCTGAATTTGTTTGTATCCTTGGTGCATATACTTGCACTTCTTAGATGAGGCAGCCTGCTCTAACAATCATGTATCCTTTCAGACAGAGGAAGCATGTGATAAATTTTTGAAAAGAGTGTCGGTTTCAGCCCTTAAGGTGATACGGCACCCAAACGGCACAGAGTCAAACATTCGGCGTCCTTTAACGGTAACTGAATATAACTTGTTTAAAACAGAGATCGGGCCATTCCCTTTGAAAGGGCCATTCGAACCATGGTGGAGACGCATTGTTAGTCTAAAACATGCATTTCAGCTCGAACCAAAAGATATTTGGCAAATTGTTATCAGCTCAATTCCAGATGTTCTGATCTATAAGATACCACAGGTTTTGATGACAGGCACCATTGTACA
This sequence comes from Siphateles boraxobius, assembly GCF_051911475.1. Classification (NCBI taxonomy): domain Eukaryota; kingdom Metazoa; phylum Chordata; class Actinopteri; order Cypriniformes; family Leuciscidae; genus Siphateles; species Siphateles boraxobius. Next base: position 24,020,808 of record NW_027508799.1, on the reverse strand, counting down.
GCCAATGTATCAAAATGAGCCTGAGAGTGAAATCTTTAATAGACTAAAACAATGCCTTCTTGATCTGCGTGGTTGTAGTCCTGTTGGATGGGAATTGATTTTCAATCGGGAACAGAGTTCTGAAGAATCGTTTGAGACATATGCAGAAAATATGTTTGAACTTTTTGAGGAGTATTCTGGAATTGAAGGTGTTAACCACAACAATGTAACTCTCCTTGAATTACTGCTTACAAATGCAGGGCCGCGTGTACAGCAATCGCTCACGTATTGGAAATACATTCCAAGGTATTGTTAGCTGGGCAACAAGAATTAAGTCACGCAAACAAATGCATTGTGAGGTTGCTGTGTTAGAATGTCATGAAAATCCTCCATTTGCAGGAAAATTCAGAAAGCCACACTACGGCAAACTGAACAGATTCTGTAATTCCTGTCACTAAACAGGCCATACAGAGGAAAAGTGCTGGTCACTGGGCAGAGGCAGACCTCCACCCTATTTCATAAAACGCAGACAATCACACTCTGATGACACAAACAAGCGCTCTGCAAGTAACCAAAGCTCAAATACATCTAAAACTTACTGAGCTAACAACTTTGGTCACTCAAGGCCTTCAGCTATTAGCGTCATTTGCTAGTCGGGTAGCAGCCCAATAGCAAATAGCTTAATAGTTTAACATCTAAATTCATTGAATCTGTCATTATATTGTATTCGCCAAGCAGGGCATTAATTGGAGAAGTGTGACATTAATCCTTTCAATTCGATTTCATTGGCCTGGTACCCTGTGCCAAAAGGGGAGGGGATGTGCTTTTATTTACAAAACCACGACCAGAAGTGCGGCACAGGTAATAGCAAACCAAATCATCCTTAACTGGGACGCACCAACTAAAATTGAATCTGATCAGAGAAGTAAATTTTCAAGGAGGGTGTGAATAGAAATATCACAGCCTTTTGCAGGTAACAAGAGATCTGCACACCTGTGAATGACACCACAAAAAAGTAAATGCCAAGCAGGCAACACCGAAACAGATGAACTAATTTCTGCCCACAGATCTGACTGTAAAGAGAGCAACTTTGAAATAAAGCCATGGGCATCGACCCATTTGATTTTATAAAAATATGAGTGAGAAAAACTCTGGTTAATCCAGAATATTTCCCCAGCAGAACTGGGAGCTCTAATGCTCAGGACACAGCAGACTGTGAAGGCTCCACTGCAAGAGCAGCTTTTAGGTGTCACACACTGCACTGAATGGACATGATAATGGAGAAAGGAGAAGAATTCCACATGTCTGAATTTAAAACTATTGAAAACATCAGAAAAACGTCTACGGTTACGTATGTAACCCTCGTTCCCTGAGTAGGGAACGGAGACGTTACGTCGGATGACGACGAATGGGGTTTTGCTTAGAAAGCCTATCAACTTCGAGTATTACAAAACGAGCCAATGGCAAAGAAATGCCATGGGTCTGCGGAATTTGCATGGCGTAACTCCGCCCCACCTCGTGGGTATAAAAGGAGGAAGCCGGCAGCAAGCAGATATGTTTCTTCGCTGAGGAGCCAAGACTGAGCTCAGGCGATCCCCGCGGTACAGCGGAAAGTGGCAAGCAGACGTAACGTCTCCGTTCCCTACTCAGGGAACGAGGGTTACATACGTAACCGTAGACGTTCCCTTTCGTTGTCACTCCGAGTTACGTCGGATGACGACGAATGGGGTTACCAGTCTAATCACGCCACCTTCTCAGCTGTCTTCCAGTGCCCTGCGTAAATCGAGATCCCTGTCAGCCTGGACAAAGGACTCCATTTATCACAGGAATACCAAGGTACACTGGGAAGCATATCCCAAGCTTAGGGGAAGTATGCAATCAGCCCGGAGTAATGCCAGCCCGGAGGGGGGGGGACTTAGAGAATACACATATGACCCGAAGGAAGCATATGGAAAACACTGGGGTGTCCAGCCGCAGGTGGAATATTTCAACCCCAGGGGTGGCAAGGTGGCTTGCCAAGGGAAAGACACACGCTCAGAGAGGCTTACAGTGGAAATACACATGTGGGGGTCGCTCAGAGGAGGAACCATGCACACGGGAGGCACCTAGCCGACGCGCAGGCAATAGACACTGGCGCCGACGTCAGGAGTGCTGGAGGAGCTCAGGGCTTTCGGAAAAGCTCACCTGAGGAAAATATCGCACGTATCCAGTCCGTGGAGTGGAATGGCGAGCAAGCGAAGACACCTGAGCGGGTCCGGTACTAGCTGGTTGAAGCGAGTACACGAGAGGACACAGGCTCCACTCGGAGATTATAGAATCTGGCGAATGTGTTAGGTGTCGCCCAGCCTGCAGCTCTGCAGATGTCTGTTAGCGAGGCGCCATGCGCTAGAGCCCAAGAGGACGCCACACTCCGGGTGGAGTGGGCAGTCACACCAAGGGGGCACGGTCGACCTTGCTGCTGGTAAGCCAAAGCAATGGTGTCCACTATTCAGTGAGACAACCTTTGCTTGGAGAGAGCCTTTCCCTTCAGCTTCCCACCATAACAGACAAAGAGCTGGTCTGAGGTCCTGAAACACCGCGTTCTGTCTACATAGGCGCGGAGAGCGCGTACTGGACAGAGCAGTGCCAAGGCTGGGTCTGCCTCCTCCGAGGGCAGCGCTTGCAGGTTCACCACCTGGTCCCGAAGGGGAGTGGTAGGAACCTTGGGCACATATCCAGGCCGGGGTCTCAGGATCACGTGAGAGGAAGCCGGCCCAAATTCCAGGCACACTTCGTCAACGGAGAATGCGTGCAGGTCCCCAACCCTCTTGATGGAGGCCAGTGCAACCAGGAGCGCTGTCTTCATAGACAGGAACTTAAGCTCGACTGATTGCAGGGGCTCAAAGGGAGCACTCTTCAGGGCAGTTAGAACCACTGAGAGGTCCCAAGAGGGAACGAGAGGAGGACGAGGAGGATTTAGTCTCCTGGCTTCTCTCAGGAACCTGATGACCAGGTCGTGCTTCCCCACCGACTTACCTTCGATGAGGTCATGATGTGCGGCAATGGCGGCAACATAGACCTTCAGGGTGGAGGGAGACAGCCTTCGCTCCAGCCCCTGTTGAAGGAAGGAAAGCAAAACACTGATCGAGCATCTCCGGGGGTCTTCTCGGTGAGAAGAGCACCAGTTGACGAAGAGGTTCCACTTCAACGCATAGACGTGTCTCGTGGACGACGCTCTAGCGGAAGTGATGGTAGCCACCACCGCTGGTGGTAGGGTACTCAAACCTGCCTCGTCCCATCCAGGAGCCACACGTGGAGGTTCCAAAGATCGGGACGAGGGTGCCATAGGGTGCCCCGTCCCTGAGAAAGAAGGTTCTTCCTCAGAGGGATCGGCCAGGGAGGTGCTGTCGCGAGGAGTACTAGTTCGGGGAACCAGGTCCGGTTGGGCCAGTAAGGGGCAACCAGAATGACCTGCTCCTCGTCCTCCCTGACCTTGCGCAAAGTGTGCGCAAGAAGGCTCACTGGGGGAAACGCATACTTGCGGCCCTGCGGCCAGCTGTGCGCCAGAGCATCCGTGCCGAGCGTGCCCTCGGTCAGGGAATAGAACTGGGCGCAATGGGTCGAGTCGTGAGAGGCAAACAGATCTATCTGCGCGTCCCCGAACTGGTCCCAAATCAGCTGAACCGACTGGGGATGGAGTCGCCATTCTCCAGGGAGGGGCTGAAGCCGTGAGAGCTCGTCGGCTGCACAGTTCAGCGCTCCGGGAATGAAGATGGCTCGAAGCGACCTCAGATGCTTCTGACTCCATAGGAGGAGGTGGCGAGCGAGTTGTGACATACGGCGGGAGCGTAGACCACCTTGATGGTTGATGTACGCTACAGTGGCGGTATTGTCTGAACGGACTAGTACGTGTTGACCCCTGAGCAACGCCCGGAAGCAGTGCAGGGCAAGGCGTACTGCCAACAACTCGAGGCAATTGACATGCCACAGCCGCTGGGGTCCTGTCCAGGAGCCCGCAGCAGCATGTCCATTGCACATGGCGCCCCAGCCCGTGGTGGAGGCATCTGTTGAGACAACAACATGCCGGGAAGCTCGTGCCAGGGGGACACCGGCCCTGAGAAAACCGAGGTTCGCCCACGGGGTGAAGAACTGACGGCAGGTCGGAGTAACTGGTACTCGGAACGTGCCGTGTTGCCATGCCCACCTCGGGACTCGGTCGCAAAGCCAAAGCTGAAGCGGTCTCATATGAAGCAATCCGAGCGGCGAGACCGCGGCTGCAGATGCCATATGCCCCAGGAGCTTCTGAAAAAGTTTCAGTGGAACCGCACTCTTGCCCTCGAATTGTCTTAGGCAAGTCAGCAGTGACTGCGCGCGCTCGCTCGTAAGCTGCGCGGACATGGCGACCGAGTTGATGTCCATACCGAGAAAAGAGATCCTCTGCACGGGGCAAAGTTTGCTCCTCTCCCAGTTGACCCGAAGGCCCAGACGGGCTAGGTGCCGAAGCACTAGGTCCCTGTGTTCGCAAACCTGATCTCGAGAGTGAGCTAGGATCAGCCAGTCGTCGATATAACTAGGGATGCGAACCCCTTGTTCTCGAAGGGGAACAAGGGCCGCCTCGACGACCTTCGTGAAGATGCGAGGAGACAGGGCTAGCCCGAAGGGAGAACCGCGTACTGGTATGCCTGCCCCTCGAAAGCAAACCGGAGGAACGGTCTGTGTCGAGGAAGAATGGAGACATGAAAGTAGGCGTCCTTCAGGTCGATCGCTGCAAACCAATCCTGGGGCCGTATGCATTCGAAAACGCGTTTGGCGGTGAGCATCTTGAACGGCATCCTGTGAAGGGAGCGGTTCAGCACGTGCAAGTCCAGGATTGGCCGTAACCCACCGGTTTTCTTGGGGACAAAGAAGTAGGGGCTGTAGAAGCCGGACCTCATCTCGGCTGGAGGGACAGTCTCGATTGCACCCTTCGCCAGCAGGGTGGCAATCTCTGCTCTCATGATAGGGGCATTGCCACCGACCAAAGTGGAGCGGACTCCCCTGAAGCGGGGAGGAGACCGTGCGAACTGAATCGCATAGCCGAGCCTGACGGTACGGGCGATCCAGTGGGACAGACGGGGAAGCTCTAGCCAGGCTCCCAGGAACTGAACCAACGGGATCATGCGAGCCACAGGCGTCCCCCCGGAGGGGCAGCGAAGCGGAGTAACTGGCCCAGACGTGGACGGCATAGCGGCCCGATGTGGGGGCACAGTTAGCAACCGCGCCCTGGCAGAGGGGCCAGGGGAGGACCAGGCTGGTCGTCCCGCGGGGGCCTGCTCTGCCAGGGGTCTGGCGACAGAGGGGGACAGGGGCGCAGCGGTCCGTGGACGGCACGCCATGTCAACCACCTCAGGGACAGAGGGGGACGAGGAGAGCACGGCTAGTGGGCGGCGCTCTGTGACGTCCGAGAACTCTGTGCTCAGAGACGGGAGAATCAGCTCTTTGGAGAATAAGGATTCTTCCCCGGCCCTCCCCGGGGAAAGGAGTGGTCCTGCTACCAACTCCTGGAAAGAACTGAGTCCCATCTCTGAGGAGCCCAACTCAAGAGCGCCGCTTAACCCGGCGTGTAGCGGGGTGCGGGGCTGGAGAGGACTGTGGCGTCCGACCGCGGCCTCCAGAGCCGACCCGGGTGAACGGGCGGGGTGGGAGCCGCGGGGGGGCGCCCTCGGCAGTGGGCAGACCGAGGGATCTGAGCGGACGGCGGGGCCGTCGGGACAGAATCAACCTCAGTCTGCTCCATCGCCGAGGTGCCCGTCTCACGAGCGCCGCTTAACCTGGCGTGTAGCGGGGGGCGGGGCTGGAGAGGGCTGTGGCGTCCGCCCGCGGCCCCCAGAGCCGGCCCGTGAACGGGCGGGGTGGGAGCCGAGGGAGGGCGCCTTCGGCGGTGGAGAGACGAGGGATCTGAGCAGACGGCGGGGCCGTCGGGACAGAATCAACCTCACTCTGCTCATGGGCGGCTGAGAGCTGTTGGGCAAGCCCTCAACCGCACCGCCGAAGAGGCCGACCTGGGATATGGGAATGTCGGACAGACGGGTCCGCGCGACATCCAGCACATCAGACAGGTTCAGCCACAGACTGGTGAGCATCACCTGACCCAGGGAGCGTACGGCCACTTTCGTCGCTCAGAGAGCAAGGTCAGAGGCGGCGCGCAGCTCAGTGAAGAGCCCTGGGTCAGTCCCGCCCTCGTGCAGGTCCATGAGCATCTGGGTCAGGTGGACCAGCAGAATGACCATGGCATGCAGTGAGGCGGCTGCCAGTCCCGTGGCGCTATAGGATCTCGCCACAAGCGTAGACGAAAAACTACAGGCCACGGGCGGGTGCTTAGGATTGCGCCGAGAAGAAGCACTCTGAGGACACATAGCATCGCAACAGAGCGTTCAGCCGGGGGAACCCCAGTGTACCCATGGGCAGCGGCCCCATCGAGGGGAGGAAAGGCGGATGAGATCAGCGAGCGGTCCCGAGAAGACAAGGGGGTCTTCTTGGACTTCGAGATCTCATCATGCACGTCCGGGAAGAGAGGTATTGGGGTTTGCCGTGGACGAGGGTCGGCGGCCTTACCCAAAACCCATCGTCCCAGGAAAGCATGGTCGTCATCTCCGGATCAGACTCAGGCACAGCCGTATGCACACCGGAAGGTGGCAGCTGTGACGAGCCCTCACTTCCAGAAGACTCAAACCCACCTAGTGATGCTGCAACAGACATGGCATCTTCCTCTGTAGCTTCAACTGAAACACGCGGGCCACCAGAGGGTAGACTCGCGGGAATCAGCAGTTCACTAGCGGGCACCGTCATTGAAGAGGGGGGCTGGGGTCACGGACACATAGTCGGCGCCTTGATCCAGACCGTAACCCTCAGGTCACCCTGGCCACCAGCCGAAGATCGGGGGGGGGATGAGGGGACTCTCACTCTTGCGAGTTCACCGAGTCTCGACCTATATATGACGCGATGATCACGTTCCCAGCGAGAACATGAGTCACCCACGAGCGCTGTTCAAGCATGATCAAAGCCCAAACACACTAGACAGCGCTCGTGCCCATCAGAGTCCGATACCAGTCCGCTGCAACCAGAAATGCACGGGCGAGCCGTCTTTAAAAAGACGTGCCACGTGTAAGCTCTTTTAGTGAGAGAAAACTCAAGTGTTGAAGCACCCGGGGAGAAATGCACCGACTGGCAGACCACTGCAACAGATCAGCAGGAAGCACGCTCTCGCCGTAGATCGCCGTCACACCAACACTCGAGGTACTCGTTTGTAAAGCTGACAATTCAGAGATGGCTTGTGGAGAGAAGAATACACTTGGCTCCGAAGTGAAAACATATCTGCTTGCTGCCGGCTTCCTCCTTTTATACCCACGAGGTGGGGCGGAGTTACGCCATGCAAATTCCGCAGACCCATGGCATTTCTTTGCCATTGGCTCGTTTTGTAATACTCGAAGTTGATAGGCTTTCTAAGCGAAACCCCATTCGTCGTCATCCGACGTAACTCGGAGTGACAACGAAAGGGAACTGTGGTTCTCTCTGCATGTGTTTCTGTCTCAGGTTTACTTCTGCAAATTCCTTGAAGGACGGATGCCAGGATGGGATGGACCCAACCTGCATCAGAGCCAGGACAGCGGGATTGTTAGAACATAACCTGAGACTCGGGAGATGGGTGAAAAGACACTTCAAGAGGCCATTAACATCTCACAATAGCACATCACTATATAAGCATGGCCTCCCAGTATAGAACTGGAACTAAATTTACAACACAATTGTTATAGATTAGATTCCACCCATCTCCTAGACACGAACACTGAACACACTCCTCCATCATTACACCCTCACATCATCATAACCTGGAATAGATCAAGTCCATCCAGGCGGAACACTACACACTATAAGAAGTTAAAGATGACATAGAGTCACAAAGTGTCACTTCACTAAAATCCTATTGTACATCTTCACACTAACAGATCCGGATAGCTTCACACACACGGGCTGGTAAAGCTGATCCAATGATGACAGTCTAACAGAGACACACATAGCATACACTATTCGCCAACTCATGGGAAAAAACTGTAATATACATTTGAATGGCCACAGTCACAAATCGATGATGCAAATTATAAGCAGAGACAGACCTGCTATTCAATTTCAGAATGTTTACATTTTCTGATTGTTGTTAGGGTGGTTGGAAAATCAGAGGGCCCCTGATTTCTCAAAATACCACTAATAACAAAAACATCATAAAAAACAGATAGATCTCTCTCTCTCTCTCTCTCTCACACACACACACACACACACACACACACACACACACACACACACACACACACACACACACACACACACACACACACACACACACACACACACACACACACACAGTTGCAAGGAATGAACTATCTACATTATTGAATGACTAAGCATGTCCCAAGTCACTTCTTATGTCTGCATAAGTCAAGTCAAGTCAAGTCACCTTTATTTATATAGCGCTTTTTACAATACAGATTGTATCAAAGCAGCTTCACAGTGATAACATGAAAATAATATAACAGAGTTTGTTTCTAAAAAAAAATTGCGTCAACGTCCACCTTAAGTAAGGCAGATAAATAATATTATTGAATATTAAATGTCCCCAACTAAGCAAGCCAAAAGCCAAGGCAACAGTGGCAAGGAACCAAAACTCCATCAGGTGACAGAATGGAGAAAAAAACCTTGGGAGAAACCAGACTCAGTCGGAGGGCCAGTTCTCCCCTGGCCAACGAAGGAACAGTGCATGATTTATGATTCGGGCAGCATTACAAGTCAGATTGGATCGGAACATTTCGAATATTTATCCATTTCCATCTTTTGGAAGTCCAAGTAATCACGCCAGTGTTGAGACGAGTTGTTGAGGATCAGTGCCGTCCACCATAGAGGGTCCATATCGCCGGTGTTGAGTCGTCTCTTCACAGGCTTTGTGATTGGGGTATCTGAAGTCTCCGTGAAAGGCTGGTGGCTTGCCTTAGCAGATTCCTGAACAAACATAGTGATATATATATATATATATATATATATATATATATATATGTGTGTGTGTGTATTGATTATGCATAGAATCTATTTGATTGTTTAGATTACACTGACCTCTTGCTGCGTTTCCTTTAAATGATTCAGACCAAGAATATTTATTCCACTCCCATTTAACTTCATCACAGTGGTAATGGAGAATTGGATATTTAAAATGAGATCACCTTACCATTCAGGACCTTTTAGAAACATTTCAGACCAGATGTACCAATCGCACTTGCTGACATGAACCCATCCATTGTTTTGTTTTCGTTTTGTTGCATTATGTGTTCGTATGTATTTCCTCACGTTTTAAAGTTGATAAGTGCTCAATCGTGAAGTGGACATTTAAGACGATTTTCAGGTGTCTCACAAAAAGCAGTGTGGAACCAAGGAGAACACCTTTATCCATCGAGGTCTGCCCAGACAACGCACCGCCGGAGGTGACAGGATTGGTCAAGAAGGTTCAGATTATCATCATGGGGAAGGTGCCAGGGAAGCAGAAGCTTCTCCTTGAAGGAATGACACGTTGACTGAACAAGTCACAAAGGTCCAGATTGACCCTATCAACTTTGCTCACATTCTAGGCTGAAACGCAAGAAGAAAACCTGAACGCATTCATCCACCTGCTGAACTCAAGCTACTAAACCTGGTGAGACCAGGTGTTCTGCAGGTGAACACAGCCCTCTGAAAGCTTCTACAGATGCTGACATTGCAAAGACAATTTTTGAGTTACGTCTCAAGGATTACAACAACCGTCTTACTGTGACCACGTAAGTGTTCATCTGAATTTGACCCACACGGTCAAGAGGCCAATCTGTAAGACTGGAAGGACTTTAAGAGAGGGCCACTCTCTGAGAAAACAAAGGAAAGTAACATTTGAACTCCCCCTCATGCACTATTGAGACGAAGGTCTCACCTCCATCATCCTAATCTACATTTCTCTCCCCCATTCTTCATCCTGGCAGAGATCTCCCAAACTCACACAAGAATCTAAATGGTTTAATGAGAATGATTATCATCGAGTTTTATACATGTTTGGTATTATTTGAAATGTCTCTGTCACGATCCAATTTACAAAAAGTGGAGAAGAGGACTCAAGTGCAGTAAAAGGATATTTATTAACAAATGAAAACAAAAACACAAAGCAAAAACCCACAAGGGGGAAAACATAATCAATGAAACATAAAACAGAACTGAACTAGAAAGACAAACACTGACCAAGAACACGAAGACCATCACAAGGAACAGGGGTAACATAAGACAAAGATCCGACCAAGACAGCAAACAAGAAGAGACTTAAATAGGGAACAAATCAAGAGGGAACAGGTGGAAGAACTCAAACACTAATCAGGTAACGAGGGGGAGGGATCAAACAATGACAAGAGCACATGGCCCAACATAACAAAGACACCCATGTGCAATACGAGACAGGACAGACACGTGACATTACCCCCTCCCTACGGAGCGGCTACCAGACGCTCCATCAGGCGGGACGGGAGGGACAGACCAGGGCGGGACGGGAGGGACAGACCAGGGCGGGATGGGAGGGACAGGGCGCTTAGTCCTGAGAGTCCAAGGCGGAACACAAAGTCCATCGGGCGGTCAGGACGAAACACAAAGTCCATCAGGCGGCCAGGGCGGTGAAGACCCCTCGGGCGGCCATGGCGGTGAAGACCCCTCGGGCGGCCAGGGCGGTGAAGACCCCTCGGACGGCCAGGGCGGTGAAGACCCCTCGGGCGGCCAGGGCGGTGAAGACCCCTCGGGCGGCCAGGGCGGTGAAGACCCCTCGGGCGGCCAGGGCGGTGAAGACCCCTCGGGCGGCCAGGGCGGTGAAGACCCCTCGGGCGGCCAGGGCGGTGAAGACCCCTCGGGCGGCCGTGGTGGTGACTCCGGCTCTGGAACCGTGGACACCGGCTCAGGAACCGCGGACATCGGCTCAGGAACCGCGGACACCGGCTCAGGAACCGCGGACACCGGCTCAGGAACCGCGGACACCGGCTCAGGAACCGCGGACACCGGCCTAGGAACCGCGGACACCGGCTCAGGAACCGCGGACACCGGCTCAGGAACCGCGGACACCGGCTCAGGAACCGCGGACACCGGCTCAGGAACCGCGGACACCGGCTCAGGAACCGCGGACACCGGCTCAGGAACCGCGGACACCGGCTCAGGAACAGCGGACACCGGCTCAGGAACAGCGGACACCGGCTCAGGAACAGCGGACACCGGCTCAGGAACAGCCACAAGAACTGAAACAGTTACAAGAACAGACACAAACACAGACACAAACACTGGGTCCCGAACCGACATGGGCTCCAGCTCTGAAACAGGCACTGGCTCTGCCTCCGGCTCAGGAACAGGCACTGGCTCCGGCTCTGGAACAGGCACTGGCTCCGGCTCCGGAACAGGCACTGGCTCCGGCTCCGGAACAGGCACTGGCTCTGCCTCCGGAACAGGCACTGGCTCTGCCTCTGGGACCGGAACAGCAGAGACTGGCATCTCCAAGATTCGAGCCAGACGCTCCAGATAGTCCGTCACAACCTTGGCGGCCACGCCAAAGGGGATCGGGCAGACGGGACGTGCAGACGGGACGTGAACCGTCTCTCGCTGGGCAGACGGGACGTGAACCGTCTCTCGCTGGGCAGACGGGACGTGAACCGTCTCTCGCTGGGCAGACGGGACGTGAACCGTCTCTCGCTGGGCAGACGGGACGTGAACCGTCTCTCGCTGGGCAGACGGGACGTGAACCGTCTCTCGCTGGGCAGACGGGACGTGAACCGTCTCTCGCTGGGCAGACGGGACGTGAACCGTCTCTCGCTGGGCAGACGGGACGTGAACCGTCTCTCGCTGGGCAGACGGGACGTGAACCGTCTCTCGCTGGGCAGACGGGACGTAATCAGTCTCTCGCTGGGCAGACGGGACGTGAACAGCCTCTCGCTGGGCAGACGGGACGTGAACAATCTCTCGCTGGGCAGACGGGACGTGAACAGTCTCTCGCTGGGCAGACGGGCATTTCCCCCTCCTTCTCCGTCCGTGACGGCGAGAAGTAGGTCCTGAGCTGTCCCTACAGATGGACGAAAATTGGGTTGACCCAAATGTGGCGATGGTGTAGTCCGGGCAATCCAAGTAATCGTCGTCCATATAATTATCATCCGGATTCACCCAGTCAAACTCCTCGTCCTCCATGCTGCTGAGTCCACAAGTGGTCGGATCTTTCTGTCACGATCCAATTTACAAAAAGTGGAGAAGAGGACTCAAGTGCAGTAAAAGGATATTTATTAACAAATGAAAACAAAAACACAAAGCAAAAACCCACAAGGGGGAAAACATAATCAATGAAACATAAAACAGAACTGAACTAGAAAGACAAACACTGACCAAGAACACGAAGACCATCACAAGGAACAGGGGTAACATAAGACAAAGATCCGACCAAGACAGCAAACAAGAAGAGACTTAAATAGGGAACAAATCAAGAGGGAACAGGTGGAAGAACTCAAACACTAATCAGGTAACGAGGGGGAGGGATCAAACAATGACAAGAGCACATGGCCCAACATAACAAAGACACCCATGTGCAATACGAGACAGGACAGACACGTGACAGTCTCGGTGCGACTGGTACAAATGTCTCATTCCCAAAGAAGTAAACCAAAAGGTAATAAAGTTCTTAGGAAGTTTAGAAATATCTTCCACATTGGAGGGTGTGTCTTTGAGTTAACACCTTCTGACCATTTGACTGAATGCTAATTTTCCACTGCTAGCAAATGGTGACTTACAGGTAAATTTCCACTGTGGATGATGTTTAGATTTGAAATGAGGTCTGGGTATATAATGAAACGCAACAAGAGCTCGGGGCTCTTATCTGTATCCAGATCAGCCCGTGAGGTCAAGAGCCGAGTCTCTCTGCCTCACGTATTTCTTGTCGGGTATTTTCCTCTTTGTTCTAGAGCATTTGATATTTTGCATTGATTACCTTGGAATTGATTATGGAATTGTAATGATACATTTACCTGACATATTAAATTGTGATATTTGATTATTCTAATTGACTTTGACATTATTTTCATTCAAGAGTTTAAAAGAATAGTAAAAGATTCGCTCACATTTAATGATGCACAGATATCATTAAAGCCTTTTTTCATTTATGGAGTCAGATGAAATAACGAGTTAATACATATGAGAAAATGTATTGTATTGCAACACAGTCTCATCCCAAGGTGTCATCTAACTGACGCTTTTGACCATGCGTCAACATGCCGACGCACATGGCACCCTTTAAACGTCAATATGAGACGCTCATCCTCGGGCGTCATCTAACTGACGCTTTTGACCATGCGTCTAAATCCGACGCACATGGCACCCTTTAGCGTCAGTTAGATGACGCTTCCGTTATGGGTAGGTTTAGGTCTGGGGTAGGGTTAGGTTAGACCACTAGGAGGCACGTCTCATATTGACGCTTAAAGGGTGCCATGTGCGTCGGCATGTTGACGTATGGTCAAACATGGTCAAAAGCGTCAGTTAGATGACGCCTTGGGATGAGACTGGGCTGTGTATTTAATCAAAAATCCCTTTGCCATGAGAAAAGACGGAACACGCGTGAGACCTTCACCGCTAATTCGAATACCGCCATTGGATCAAGTTAGACGGCCTTACAACTAATTGTTTTTTTTTTGCATTGCAAATTATCTTGTTATATACACTTATTTTGCCTTTAGTTGTCTTATTTGTAAGAATATTAGCTGCATTTTAATAATTCATAACCTAAAGAGTCAACAAAAACTGCAAGCTAGGATGCTCCATCTCTTTCTTCAAGTGAATGAGGGAGCGAGAAAGAAGCAGGAAAAGCGAAATGGGGTTCTGTGCTGTTTGTGATGCCTGTGAGCACAAAACATTTTATAAATAACTAAGAGACACATGCCCGAGGCTCATTAAAATTAAACAAGTCCTCAAACTGAAAACATACGGCGTCTGAGATATTAATAAAAACCAACCCCCAGGGCGAGAGGAGTCAATGCAGGGCATGAATTACAACAGTCTCAAACCCAGCATGGAAGACAGCTGACATATACCACCTGTGTGCATGCGAGTGTACATGCGTGCACCTGCTGTGAAGAAAGAGAAGAGCGGAGTGTGAATGTGTGAGGCAACAAACACACCATTATTGGTGATATGTAAATGAATGATTGGCAGTCTATGTGAATATGTGTGTGAATTGAGACAGACCTTGCTTGGTAGGGTGCAAAACACACTAAAATAGATACGAACACACACACACACACACAGACACACACACACACACACACACACACACACACACACACACACACACACACACACACACACACACACACACACACACACACACACACACACACACACACACACACACACACACACACACACACACACACACACACACACTCACGCACTTCTCAACGGGGCACACCCAGAAAACCAACACACAAATGACAAACACCTGGAACTGATTATAACTAACAAAAGTGACAGTTGAGTTAATAACTGTCATCTGCAAAAAGTAGAATCAGACAAGTCGCCTACACAGCGTTTTGTGCAACATTAATGCAGACTGATAGAGACCTAGGAAAGTGGAACAATGCACTACTCTGAATTCACAATGGGGTTACATGCTATGCAGGAGCACATTTGCATGCATTTGTGAGAGATTTGGAGACACTGAGGAGTGAAAATCACTGCTCCGTCAGAGCTTGTGGGTGGCAGTGTCAATGAAAGAGTGAAAAAGGCCTATCTGAGAGAGCGAGTGTGATCCATGGGTAATAAACTCATAGAACAATATTAAAGATGAAAAACAACAACTGTTGGAGCAGCTTACGCTACAATCACACTGACTTTGATTTTGGAGAATTGATGTAAAATTGGCAAAGAAACGGCTGTGTTTTTTCAAGTCAGACTTGATTTAATTTATGTTGGAATTAATTATATTTTTCTGTGCTATTGTGTTTAACATGCTTTTCTCCTCTTTGTTAATTAATGGATTTCTGACAAGCAATTAAGCAGGCCAAGTCAAGACTCAATTTGTTTTACAAAGAAATATGTGAAGGTTGTCTTGAAAACATTATAATGATTGTGAGACTATGGATATAACTTTGAGGAAATATACACAAAGCACAAAATATTGAAGTGGTAAATTACAGACAATACACAGCCTGTAAACTTTCTGTGTGTTGCTTTGTGTCACTTACGCTCACCAAGGCTGCATTCATTTGATCAAATATATAAAAACAGTGATATTGTGAAATATTATTACAATATTAAATAACACCTTCTATTTGAATATATTTTAAAATGTAATTTATTCCTGTGATGACAAAGCTGAATTTTCAGCATCAATACTGCAGTCTTCAGTGTCACATAATCCTTCAGAAATCATTCTAATATGATGATTTGGTGTTCAAGAAACATGTGCTGCTTAATATTTGTGTGGAAACCATATTTCTTCAGGATTATTTGATTAATAGAAAGTTCAAAATAACAGCATTTATTTGGAATAGAAACCTTTTTTTTTCAATGTCTATATCACTTTGGTTATCAGTTGTTAGATTTTTAAAAAAATGTTTTACTTAATTGTCATTGGACGGTTTTGGAAATGTAACTGTGCATGGTCATTTTCCCTATATTTTTTACATTAGCCTGAGTTGACATTTTATGCTCGTATAAGTTCACGTTTAAAAACACTATAATTTATTAAAACTTTAAAAATGTAATCTTAAATGCACATCTCAAAATGAATATTCATTACTGTACATTATAATATTGCGATGCCCAAATTCACCATTTAACAATATATATATATATATATATATATATATATATATATATATATATATATATATATATATATATATATTTTTTTTTTAAAGGTTTTGTTTCATTTAACAATATATATATATATATATTTTTTAAAGATTTTGTTTCTAATTATATATATACCAAACAGTATTCGGATTTCAGCCCTAACATGAAAATAATTATGAAAATAATTATGAAAATAATTATGAAAATAATTATTTGGCAGACTTTTAATTATAAAATTTACTGGGTGTACACTTCGGCTGTACAGGTGCAGGACATGTTCCTAACTGATCTGGGAACAGTGGATGCCTGATATTACTGTGTTCAATTCACAGGAGTCGCCCTGGCAATGTTGATGAAACATTCCTGTAGAAAAGTGCTGCTGAAAAGAGGAAGGTGTGTGCGTGAATGATCCAAGGGGAGGCATGAAAGGTATTGAATCCTGAGGCAATGAGACAGGCAGACAGAGCACTCTGAGACAAAAAGAAAGAGGTGTGTGTGTGTGTGTGTGTGTGTGTGTGTGTGTGTGTGTGTGTGTGTGTGTGTGTGTGTGTGTGTGTGTGTGTGTGTGTGTGTGTGTGTGTGTGTGTGTGTGTGTGTGTGTGTGTGTGCGTGTCTAAAGGAAAAAAGGAAAGAGAAGAATAGACAGTGTCAGCGCTGGAGGCAGGAAAAGCTACATTTCAGATTCTACAGATTTCAGCTGTAAAACACAATGACATTTCATTAATAAGAAACCACACATATATGTGAAATCAATGCATGTGTGACACATTTGGATAGGAGAAACTGTCATAATAAAAATCAATGAATCATATATTAACTTTTACTAAAGATACTCCCACATGAATATATTTTAACACCACAAATTGGGTGCCGATTAATGCATTTACTGTAATAGACACAAAAACTGTATTTAGAAGTCAATATATGTATTGTTTAGGGTCAATATAATTGATCATAAATCTATAACTGGCCTACAGGATCAATTTTGCATTTGAATTTGTCAATATGACAAAGGCAGACATGTTCTTGAGTATCTTTTGCACTATTTATTTATTGTTAGTCAATGCAGTACAAGCAGTCTTGCTTTTTTATTTTTAAGACGACATGTCAAGATAAAAACAGATGGTTGGATGTTTTCTTTTTTTACTAGGGCTTAATTAAAAGTGATATTTTTAATGACTTTATTTTTATGTAGTAAATTAATGTTGACAGCCTTAAAAATACAGTATGTTAATACTGGTTTGCATCTGTCATTACCGCACAAATAAGTTTTAAAACATCAAGATTCGTATCCAACAAAAAACATGGTCTGTCTACTACTTATTCTAGTAAATATGCACATAAAAACAGCACTAAATATAACAGTTAAAAAAAGCTTTAAGCTATTTCCAGATGCAAAAAATTTGCCTTTGTTGTTCTTACTTCCCTCCCCCTTTCTTTCTCTCTAGCGGACCATGAGGCGTGTGCTGCTGATACATTAGTTGGGAGGTTTTTATGAGCGGCTGCACTTACTCCCAATATTTTCCGCTCAAAACGTTTCAAACCATGTCTCAAATTAGCAGAAGCCTTGCCCTGTATACTGGAAGCACCACCTAAGGCCTATAATGGAAAAACAGTTCCATCTGGTCAAACTAACAAGTCTTGCGCTATTGTGTAATAGCTTATTATACACTTGTTTTGAAAGGTTTATGGTCTATTTAATGACATTCTATTAGCACTGCAGTTTTTGTAATCTCAGCCAAGGTCTTCTCAACACGCCATCTTGAAACCCGGTGGAGCTTAATGCTGTAACACCTCATGGGACCCATTTATTGTTTTTCATATCCACATCCCCTAATAACCCAACCCCCCCCCCCCCCCCCAACCACACTTTTTTTTTTCAGTACCAATTTACCAAATCAGAACCCTTGCTGAGAAACAAATAGGCAAACGGTAAAACAACAAGGTTTGTTCATGCAGTCAGTGGCTAATAACTAACCCTGTGTCCCGGCATGGCAGGCACTGATAGCTCCGTGACTAGCAGACTGTTAAATCCCTGTGCTATTGCATCACTTCAAAAGATGAATCCAAGAGGATACATCACTGAGGAGATAAGATAATGTGCCTTACACATGCAAGAGGGAGGGAGAGAGCGAGAAAATGGTAGAGACTAAGATGATGTCACAGGTGTCCCTATATTTTAGAGGGATTAGAGGTGAGGCATCACCGCTTGACTTTTAGTAAACATCAGCAGCTTTTGATCAGCTTGATGAGACCTTCTTTCACATATTCACAGACATGTGATTACATGATTCTTTTTGGTCTGGATCTATTTATTGAAAAATATATCAAACATGCAATTCAATTTATGCACCGATATAAACACTTTTTTAAAGGTACAACTGTCCTGATATCATAACGAAGAAAATATATTGAACTTCTCGAAAAGAAAACCTTATTTGCCATAATTATTTCATTTAAAATACACTATTTTATTATTATTCCCAAATGGATAAATTGAATAATAATTAAGATGTATATTCAGTTCTAAGGGAAATGTGTTATTATTTTTATTTAATGGTTACCCCACATGACATATTTAAAATTAATCAATTTTAACAGTAACACTTTTCAATAAGGTTTTATTTATTAACTACATTAGTTAACATGAACTAACAGTGAACAATAATTCTAAAGCATTTATTAATCCTAATCAATGTTAATTTCAACATTTACTAATACATTAAAATCAAAAGTTGTATGTGTTAATATTATGTAGTGGACCTAAACTACATGAACTAACAATGAACAGTTATATCTTTATTAACAAACATTAACAAAGATGAATATACTATAACAAATGTATTGATCTTTGTTAATTAATGTTAGTTACAGTAACGCTTTAACTAATGTTAACTAATGGTACCCTATTGTAAAGTGTAGTTTCCCAAATCTGCAACAAAAAATACATTTTAGTTTTTTAAACAATATAGAAAAAAGAAAAGAAAAACTGCACTTTATAGGATTTTTGGACATTTCATGCACTCAACTGTCGCAGTTTTAATTACGTAAAGGAGAGGGAGGGTCATCAGATTCTGATGTTGAATAACAAAATCACCTTATTCATATCTGACATGGTAGTTTTATTTTAGAAGTCTTTACTTTAATCTTTCTCAAGCCCAATCCTTCAGCGTCTTCAGTCTCTAAAGTGTATGAAACATAATGAAACCTGTAAAGTCTTTGATTGGGTAGAATACGTAATTTGGTGAGTGTGTGTGTGTGTGTGGATCCTCTTTCACAAGTGAACAAATACGCTGGCAAGGTTTACAATGTCGCTAACATTTCCACGGTGTGTGACCGTGTGTCTTTCCAAACACCATCTGAGGTGGCATCACGTGCGAACACACAGCAAACAACAACCAAAGTGTTCCGACGGAGTGTCTCCCATTTCACCTGACACAGATGAGCCATGGAAACATGACGTCAGATCACCGGTGCACAATGAACTGCGCAGGCACACATTTGTGTGCATGTGGATTGGTAAGGAGGCTGTGAACTTTCATACCTGTATGAGTCACCTTTAATGTAGTTTCCAATCATCTATGCGCAATTTCAGAGCTCTTTGAGGACGTTTTGAGAGATATCTATACATGCATGTCTGGTTAAATTACTGGAGTTAGCTGTTAACATTAGCTGCGTTGAGGGTATATGGATTTTAAAATGTTTGTTGATCTGTTTAACTAATCAATGTTAATTTCTAATTGCTCGGAGAGATAATGGGCTTAAAGCCAACAGGCAAGGGTCAGCCATTGACCACTCTGCCTTCCAATCAGTTTTGCCATAATAATACCCTTTATCACTCTTTCTTGTGGTCAAATATGCACTGTTATTATAAAATGTTTCATTGAAATCTACCTTGGCTTTTGTAATGCATAAATGATGTAGATGTGTATGCATGTTATGATGCACAGTTTGCTCTATGTGGGTGTTTCTGTGATGGACTCAAAGGATGATGCCGTTTGGACTGAAAGACAGCAGATTTCACACGTATATACGCTCATAAACATGAGTGCACACTGAATATGTGATTACTGTGTTGGAATGGGTAATCGTAATGAAATGACTGTCACGTAATTGATTTTTTTATTTTATTTTTTATTGTAGGTTTCTTTTAATAAAAAACTGAATTGCATTTGAATCCATACACAAATCCTCCGTACACAAATGCATATTAAACATAATTAAACATTAAAAACTGGAATACAAGATTGATGGTTTTATTTCTCTTGTGTTGTTTAGAAATTATGATGCTCATTTTTTGTCCAGATCTTTATTCAACAATACATGATTGCACAATGGACAATATGTGTATTATCAACAATTATTTGAAAACAATTATTGGTATTTGAATAATTATAATTTCGCTTACATATATAAAATTTTTTTTTTACAATTTTTATATTTTACAGTAAAAACTGTAATATTGTGAAATATTATTCCATTCAAAAATATATTTGAATATATTTTTAAATTTATTCCTGTAATGCAAAGCATCATTACACCAGTTTTCAGTGTCACATGATACTTCAGAAATTATTCTAATAAGCTGATTTGCTGCTCAAGAAGCATTTATTATTATTATTATCAACGTTGAAAACAGTTGTGCCGCATAATTTATTTCAGGATTCTTTTATGAATAGAAAGTTATTTGACAGATTTTTTTTCGAACATTGTAAAATTCTTTACTGTCACTTTTGATCAATTTAATGCATTGTTGATAAAAGTATTAATTTCTTTAAAAAAAAAAGAAGTACTGTAGTGCTTTGCATACCGCATATATCTGATTTACAGAAGCAGCAGAAGTATTAAACCAGTGGATCTCAACTTTTAATTCAAATTCAAGTGGTGACCCAACACAGTACCAAAACAGATGATCATACAAAAGGTAAATAACATTTTCAGGTTGTGGCCCACCAGTTGAGACCCACTGGACTTCACTGGTAGGGGATTCTGGGTTGAGATACACTTTCTCCTGGTCAAGAAAAAGCCCCATAACTGGACTCTCTTCTTGTTGTGTTGCCATGGCATTTTACAAAAAAGGATGAATAAGAGTGTTCCAAGAGGGCATAAATAATTGATTGGCAAATGGCTTGATCAACCCTCAGGCTGTACGGTGTACCCACTGCACGGTATAAATAACTCATCACGGCAATTATGGCATACAAACACACGTACACGCCCGCACGCACGGACACACACGCGCACGCACACACACACAGAAGCTCAGGTCAGGTACACGTAGACGTACATGTACACGCGAGAAAAGGGGGGGGGGGGGGGGGTTCGGGGGTAGAGTAATGTGAAGTGACATCGCAGTGACATGTCCACTGTCAGAGCTGTTTGATTGACACTTACCAACAGGCGTATCATTCACACCAGTACAGCCCACAGCTTGACATACTAGGTTTATAGGCCAAAGGTGACAAAAAAGACTGCAAGCAATGTTTCTTTTCTCTCTCTTTGTCTAGGTGCTAACTGCTTTCTCTCTGACATTAAACAAATTTGACAGTAGATTTGCTTCAGTACGTAGGAAGTCAAAGGGTTGTTCTAAAACACCTTCAGGTTAATTTTACTATGCTGTGCTAAAACCACAAGAAGCCATTGCAGAATATATTTGCCGATATAAAAATAATGAACAAAAACTGATTTAGAGTTCAATTCATTTCAGTGAATCATGAATTGATTCAGAACTGATTCAGTGATTTGTTTACATCTCACAACAGTGTTATTATTAATATACTAGTATTTATTAATATTTTTAATATTAATATTAATATTTATTAATTAAAAGTATTTATTAATATTTTTATTCATTTTTATTTTAGAATGATTTTTAATTAAAATTTGTATCATTTTGCCATTGCTTTTGCCATTATTTATACGTTTTTTATTTCTATTTATTTTAATTTATTTCAGTTTTAGTGTTAGCAATTTTAGTACTTTAACATAATTTTATGTCAGTTAGCAACATTTCTAATTTTAGTTTAAGTTTTTTAAGATTAAGATTCATTAAGATTCATAAATATTTATGTGTTGTTTCAATTCAATTGATGAAAACAGTTTTAGTTTTAATAGTTTTAGTTAATGGCATTTTACTGTATTTAATTTCAGATATTAATGGCTATTTATTTGAACAAAATTTAGCAATGCAGCTAATTTTAGAGCAACTTCATAAGTATTGTACAACGGAACAAATATTGATATACACTGAACAAAATTATAAACGCAACACTTTTGTTTTTGCCCCCATTTTTCATAAGCTGAACTCAAAGATCTAAGACTTTTACTGTACACAAAAGGCCTAGTTTCTCTCAAATATTGTTCACAAATCTGTCTAAATCTGTGTTAGTGAGCACTCTAGTGAAAATTCAATTCACGGGCAACAGCTCTTTTGGACATTCCTGCAGTCAGCATGCCAATTGCACGCTCCCTCAAAACTTGCGACATCTGTGGCATTGTGTTGTGTGATAAAAACTGCACATTTTAGAGTGGCCTTTTATTGTGGCCAGCCTAAGGCACACCTGTGAAATTATCATGCTCTCTAATCAGCATCTTGATATGACACACCTGTGAGGTGGATGGATTATCTCAGCAAAGGAGAAGTGCTCACTAACACAGATTTAGACAGATTTGTGAACAATATTTGAGAGAAATAGGCCTTTTGTGTACATAGAAAAAGTCTTAGATCTTTGAGTTGAGCTCATTAAAAATGGGGGCAAAACCAAAAGAGTTGTGTTCATAATTTTGTTCAGTGTACATACAGTATATAGTCAAAAAATTATATATATGTGTAATGAACATGGATATGGACTATATATATATACACTCACCTGAAGGATTATTAGGAACACCTGTTCAATTTCTCCTTAATGCAACTATCTAATCAACCAATCACATGGCAGTTGCTTCAATGCATTTAGGGGTGTGGTCCTGGTCAAGACAATCTCCTGAACTCCAAACTGAATGTCAGAATGGGAAAGAAAGGTGATTTTAGCAATTTTGAGCGTGGCATGGTTGTTGGTGCCATACGGGCCGGTCTGAGTATTTCCTAATCTGCTCAGTTACTGGGATTTTCACACACAACCATTTCTAGGGTTTACAAAGAATGGTGTGAAAAGGGAAAAACATCCAGTATGTGGCAGTCCTGTGGACGAAAATGCCTTGTTGATTCTAGAGGTCAGAGGAGAATGGGCCGACTGATTCAAGCTGATAGAAGAGCAACTTTGAATGAAATAACCACTCGTTACAACCGAGGTATGCAGCAAAGCATTTGTGAAGCCACAACACGCACAACCTTGAGGCGGATGGGCTACAACAGCAGAAGACCCCACCGGGTACCACTCATCTCCACTATAAAATAGGAAAAAGAGGCTACAATTTGCAAGAGCTCACCAAAATTGGACAGTTGAAGACTGGAAAAATGTTGCCTGGTCTGATGAGTCTCGATTTCTGTTGAGGCATATAGATGGTAGAGTCAGAATTTGGTGTAAACAGAATGAGAACATGGATCCATCATGCCTTGTTACCACTGTGAAGGCTGGTGGTGATGTTGTAATGGTGTGGGGGATGTTTTCTTGGCACACTTTAGGCCCTGAGTGCCAATTGGGCATCGTTTAAATGCCACGGCCTACCTGAGCATATTTTCTGACCATGTCCATCCCTTTATGGCCACCATGTACCCATCCTCTGATGGCTACTTCCAGCAGGATAATGCACCATGTCACAAAGTTCGAATCATTTCAAATTGGTTTCTTGAACATGACAATGAGTTCACTGTACAAAAATGGCCCCCACAGTCACCAGATCTCAACCCAATAGAGCATCTTTGGGATGTGGTGGAACGGGAGCTTCGTGCCCTGGATGTGCATCCCACAAATCTCCATCAAATGCAAGATGCTGTCCTATCAATATGGGCCAACATTTCTAAAGAATGCTTTCAGCACCTTGTTGAATCAATGCCACGTAGAACTAAGGCAATTCTGAAAGCGAAAGGGGGTCAAACACAGTATTAGTATGGTGTATGTATATTTATATTTATTTATTTTGTAGCTGTCACATAACATTCCTAAATGCACAAACATAAAGACAGAAATAAGATATAAATATTGACTATAACGACTAAATATACTGTGATTTTTACCCAATCTTATTTATAGTCCTTTCCTTCTGAATAAATGCTGGGTGAGCTGGAGCTTGGCTGATTCTCTGGCAGACTTGAAAGATTGTATGATAGCTTGGCTATACATAGACCACAGCAACTTCCCTCATTGCAAATGTTAGATTTGTATTCCACTCCATTTATCAATGTAACACTTAATACTTCAAGCAGGGCTTCAAGTGAACCGTGTAGTTCATCTCACCATATCTGACCAGAACCTTTATTAAATGTCAGCAAGCGTTCTGTGGGCAAATTAAACCCCCAGTCAGCTTTCGAGTTGGTGCACTCATGTGGTGTTGGCACTCATGCTAACGTAGGAGGCTGATTTGGTGTGTGTTGAAAACTTGAATAGCATAAATATATGATTAAGTGGCAGTTTGATTGTGTGTGGTGGCTTTGGCAGAGATGAGAAACCATTACACAGATCCTCTCTCTTACCGCACAGTAAAAGGGTAAAACAGAGGTTCAGAGATGCAACATTTGGCTGCACTTATCACTGCAGTCTTGATTTGTCATTCCAAATGAGTGTCTTTCGTACATCATGCCAGCTCAAGTGGCTTACAACTCGACAAGAGCATCTAAAAATGATCAACAGAAAGGTAGCCTAAAGAGTGACAGTTTTGAAATACTGATGGGTACCCAAAAAAAGAAAGAGCTGTACTTGAATAAAAACTTTACTCTTTGGAAAAAAATATCAGAGGTGCAAATGAAAGAAAATATGGATTATTTAGTCTTTTCAATGTGACATTTATTTGAAGTGCTGAATTCAACAGCATTTTTAATAGACCTGACATTAGAAAATCTTGTAATGCTAAGGTCATTCATGGTGGAATGCACTTAAAGGGTTAGTTCACCCAAAAATGAAAATTAAGTCATTAATTACTCACCCCCATGCTGTACCAACCCCGTAAGACCTTCGTTCATCTTCGGAAAACAAATGAAGATATTTTTGATTAAATCTGAGAGGTGGATCACTGCTACATAGGCTGCTTAAGGGAATGAAACTTGACGGCCCAGAAAGTCATTGAAGAAAATGTTTAAATATTCCATGTGCCTACAGTGGCTCAACTATAAGTTTATCAAGAGACGAGACTACTTTTTGTGCGGGGAAAAAAACAAAAATAACGACTTTATTCGACTATTCCTTTTCTTCCTTGTGGGCCTGAGACGAGAGTTCAAGAGATTTCCACGACGCATGCGCGAGAACTGAGAAGAGAACGTTCTTCTTCTAATACTTCTTGTTCAGTTCTCACGCATGCGTCGTGGAAATCTCTTGAACTCTCGTCTCAGGCCCACAAGGAAGAAAAGGAATAGTCGAATAAAGTCGTTATTTATGGGGGTTTTTTTCGGAAAAAAAGTAGTCTCGTCGCTTGATAAACTTATAGTTGAGCCACTGTAGTCACATGTATTAGTCACAAATTTTCTTCAATGACTTTCTAGGCCGTCAAGTTTCATTCCCTATGTAGCAGTGATCCACCTCTCAGATTTAATCAAAAATATCTTCATTTGTGTTCTGAAGATGAACGAAGGTCTTACGGGGTTAGTACAGCATGGGGGTGAGTAATTAATGACTTAATTTTCATTTTTGGGTGAACTAACCCTTTAAATGCTTAATAAACTTGGATGCAGGTTTCTTTGGATAAAACAATGTGCTGAATGTAAAATTTGATGTAGTATTTCTGCTATTTTATTACATTAAAAGCTAAATACAATGCATCTCACATCGCACGCATCGCACGCATGCGCACACACACACACACACACACACACACACACACACACACAAACACACACACACACACACACACACACACACACACACACACACACACACACACACACACACACACACACACACACACACACACACACACACACACACACACAAACACGCTTGCAGTGCAAATAACCCAGCTGTTATGAAGAACTTTTTCAGATGAAGATGATCAATGATCAGCTCATAAACAATCATAAATAATTCATAATAATCATAACTCAAGATAGTCTGCAGATAGTAAAATAGATGTAAAAAGAGATATTTCATGAAAAAGGTTTTGTTTTTCTAGTCCTTGTGCTGTGTTAAAATAAATACATAAAAACCCCCCTTGTGTAAACAGACATTAATAATAGCCTGGAAGAATGAAATGAGTTTTCATATGGCAGTTACATTAATATCCCTTTAAACAAGACATCAATCTCAGGGGCTGGTTGTCCAGTCAAATAATATTGGGTTTTTTTTTTTTTCATTTAGTTTTATAAATGACCCCAGGTGTATTGGGAAGAGATGAATAAATCAGAGAGACAGATTGCCTAGAGGAGAAATATGCCATAAATAGCCATGCAAGTGTAAGAATAATTATGCAACTGCAACTGTGGGTGACCTCATTACAGAGTCTGCAGGGTAAATATGCCACAGCCATCAGCATCTAATGCATTAAATATTATTATTCAACATGACCACAATCATGAGGTTGGCGATCAAACTTGCTTATGAGAAAGAGTATCGCAAATTAAATTATATAAAATATAATCCATGCTAAATTCAGCTATCAAGTCTGCAGTAAACTTGCACCTGAATGCAACAGACACGGCCAACACAAAGCATCTTTGCAGGTCTAGTGAAGATTCTGAAATATTTATTATTCCTTTTTTAAGAACATTTATTTGTGTTAGATTTGTTTATTTTGAACTCCAGAATTTCAATGTGGATAAATCGTGTGTATGTGTGTGTGTGTGTGTGTGTGTGTGTGTGTGTGTGTGTGTGTGTGTGTGTGTGTGTGTGTGTGTGTGTGTGTGTGTGTGTGTGTGTGTGTGTTTACATAACATATTTATACATTATTCCTTACAAAAATAATTAGTAAAATATTGCAATATTACTTAAAACAGTGCACAACTAATTAAATATTCAATAAAATAATTGTAAGTACATTAACTAATTAATATTAAGAAATACAATATATAATTTAATATAATATAATATAATAAGCAATACCACACAAGAAAATACTGCTGTACTGAATATCAGCAGACTATCTCAAGATATGTCAAAGTAATAAATGCTCATTACATGAGTACATCTTCCCCATCCCCAGAAAAACAGTGTCCTCTGGTGCTGTTGAGTCCAGAGCAGTGCAGTGTGTGTTTGTGGCATCATCACAGGACAGGAGAGCAGATGACATAACTTAAGCCTGCTTTACTCTGCACCCGGAATCAGCACACAGCTGCAATTCCCTGTATTTTAGATTACGCCACATCACCATTTTAACTCCCTCTCTTACACACGAATGTACACATAAGTGCAGACAGACATGTACACGAGTATTGCGGAGACATCACTGCATTTCTGCCATTCCTCCAAACACATGTGGGCAAACATATAAACAATCACATCATAGTTTTCACCACTGGCCTGGTTTCCACACAGAAAAAAAACAAAGAAAAAAAACACTTACAACCACAAGGCCGTCAGAATGTTCCACCATTACAGATATGCAGAGCAGTCAAAACAACACAAACCCAGAAAGACAGGAAAATTGCAAGAGACATTCTAGTTTTTCTAATGAAAGGGCCACCCAATCGGTGTGGGCGAAGGAATAATACGTGAATGTCTTTTCAGCGCTCCAGTGAGGTTAACCTTTTCTATTAGAATTTAGTTTCAATATTTTAGAATAGTTGTATAATTAATAGAATTTTTAGACTCCAATTTCAAATGATAATCAAATTAAGATCATGTTTCTTATTAGAAAATAATCATAAATATTGATTATGATTTAATTTGGCCTTTGATTATTCTGGGTATCCCATACTTTCCCATACCCGGTATCGCTTTGAGACGTCACGTCACGAATGTGCGCTCACGATCACAAACTAGCCAGTTCTGAAATAGTTAGAGGATGCAATGCAAACTAGTTTGCCCTTAAGATGCCACTCAATGCTGACTCATAACAAAAGGTGTAATTTTTTAATAGTCGCAAGACGCAATGTGCTAAGTCAGTGATAGTCGGAAATCGGAAGGTCTCCTTAATGATGTTTGATCTATCCTGGACAGAGATTTGTGGACACACCAGTCACATGAATCCATGCTAGAAAAGTGATTTTAGAATAATGCTAAATAAATAAAATATAAAATTGTATTTGTCAGGTAAATGTGTATTGTGCCAATTACACAAGTAAATGATTAAAAACCAATTCAGAAATAATAAATACATAACTTCAATTGCTCAAAGATGACTCTAAGAGTTGGAAATGCATTCCTGACAGAGACACACAGTGGTGTGTGAGTGTGTTCCGACGGGGAAACACTTACACAGCACTGCATGGGGGTTTTCTGGTTACAGATTCCCAAAGACTTTACACTGCCCCTATCCCTAAACCTACCCATCACAGGAGACATTCTGCATTTTTACATTTTTAATAAAACACTGCTTAGTATGTTTTTAAAGCCATTTGAAATATGAGGACTCATGAAATGTCCTCGTAAATCACGTTCAAGTTGTAATACCAGTGTAATACCCATGTCATTATACACATTTGTGTCCTCACAAATCACAAAAACAAACACACACACACACACACACACACACACACACACACACACACACACACACACACACACACACACACACACACACACACACACACACACACACACACACACACACACACACACAGGCTACAGAATTTAAAATATTAACATTTTTACATTGTTGAACTGCAATAAAATACCAATAAAAATATTGATTTATGTTAACGTAAAACAAAAGATTTCACCGGCTACAAATACATAAATATTTTTTAAAAAAAGGTTCTTTGTTCAATAATATTATGCATAAGAGCGGTTAATCTGGGAATGAGCACAGCTCTTCTTGTTTTAGCTGCTCTTGTTATCAGTTTTTCTCTTATATGACAGATACAACATGTGTGAGATCGGAGGCTATACAGACAACTCGCACATGACATCTGACATACGCAGCCATGCGTGATGAAAAATAAAACTAGTGGCTGGACATAAACAGTATATGGGGCCTTTAAGAGCATTTGAAACTGAAACTGGCACGCTACATCACTAATTCGAGAGCAGCTCATTGGTGCTGCTGACATTGACAAGAAGTGATAGTGAACTGATTGCAATGAGCGAAAACAATGAGTGGGAAAAAAGATGCATGTAGGTCCCTCTACATTCAGAGAAATCACAGCAATTTCCAAAAGGATGGAGCTATTCACAGCAGGATTGTATCAATTTTCCACAGGTGAAAGGGAGAGCTGTTTACTATTCACAGAGTAACAGCGTACAGACCCCTGGGAAAGACAGTCACACACCTGCATTGAGGAAGGAGAAAAAAAGAGACAGACCATAAAAAAAGAAGAAGGAACAAGCACCTAAACCAGGTATATAGGTATTTAGGTGGAAAAACAAATAGTCCAAAGCAGAAATCCAAGTGTACATAAAAGCCACACACAGACACACACAGACACACACACACACACACACACACACACACACACACACACACACACACACACACACACACACACACACACACACACACACACACACACACACACACACACACACACACACACACACACACACACACACACAATTGCAAACACAACAGGCACACTAAGATTACAGAGAAGCACACACATGCCGCCAAAAACACACGTCACAGGATTACGCCAGCACTCAGCTACATCCATAATGGTTTTCTAGGCAAAGCTGAGGGCAGCAGCAGCAACAATGACATCATACCATGGCCTAATGCGATCTTTCCACTCCCGATGCAGTCTGTGATGCAACTGCATGGGCAATGCGCAAATTACACACGGATCACGCAGTGCGAAAGCTCTGAGCTCCATTTCAGAGCCACAAATTACCTTGCGATTCAGTGAAAAGCAAATGCCAGCTTGATTTAAATTAATTTGCAACACTAGCACAACTTATAGGAAGAGTTTTCAACAAAAAATAAATGAAATCTTTATAGTGGCCATGGGGTGTCAAGCTTAAAAAGGGGTAACAATAAAAAAATAAAAAACACACATTATACAATCAGCAAATAGTCCAATATGACTAGTGCACTGTATTCAGAATGTCTGCCAGTCTGCCTGAATTTCAGTTTGTTACTCACACAAAGCTATTGTTTCGCTTGCACAAGTCATATTGGCCACAGTCATAGTTTGGGACCATTTTGGTCCTTGACCAGTTTTAAATTATATTATATTATATTATATTATATTATATTATATTATATTATATATTGCAAAATAGATTAGATAAACAGAAATACAGCAACATTCCTGTTTAATTATAACCATACCCATACCCCTAAACCTACCCCTACCCATAAGTTATCTCTAAAATAAGAGGGAAATGATAGGTGAATAACACTGATGTAGAAGCCCCTTAAATTGACATACATTGTAAACTCGTCCCTCAAATCTCATATTGGTTGATTGAAATGTTGTTGCAGGATCAACAAATGTTAATCCGGAAACATGTTGCACTTGGTGTAATCAAAATCTGCTTAACCTTACAGCAAAGAAAACTCTTTGACTCTTTGACTCTCAAACAATTAATCAAACGTGGCATATTGGATTAGAATCACACTTTTTTCAGGCCTTCAAAAAGCTCCATGTCCCAGATCTGAGTTGGGGGAGAAAAAGTCAGACTGACCCAGCTGATTGAAGTGGAGTTGTAAAAGTAGGTGGGAACCACAGAGCTCTGGAAGAGCCAATGGCCCAGTCTGACAATTCACTTCAGCAATCAGGTCAAAGACAAACCACAGCGGAGATGCGTGCGCACACATGTGTAAACTCAAATACACTGTCTTTGTCTCTCACACATTCAAAGGGTACAAATTGCAAGGTGTGTGTGTGTGTGGGGGGGGGGGGGGGGGGGGGAGTGCATATTATTTTTGCAATGCTCACAAACAGAAGTCACATTTCCCCCCGGGACGTAACCATAGAAACTGAATGCAACTTGAACAATTTCCGTTGCAATTAGTATCTGGCAGTAAGGCAACAAAACATGACACATACTGTCATTACTTTATATAGATTTGCATATCACAAAAATTTTTTTTTTATTAATTAATTAATTATAATTTTTTACTTTATTTATACAAATGTTTGACCCCTAAAGGTTTTCTCGAATTTAGCTCACTTCAAATTTGCCCACAAAATATGGTTACACATACATAAAATACACACACACACACACACACACACACACACACACACACACACACACACACACACACACACACACACACACACACACACACACACACACACACACACACACACACACACACACACACACACACACACACATTATAGAGCACTGCTTTGATTGACAGGCAACCTCCAAATGAGGTGGCTCTGCGTGATGGAGAGATTGTGGTGTCATTTCTTCCAGAGTGAGAGAAGAAATTAACCCCTCATGCTGCACACTGTTCCATATAGGAACACAACAACACATACAATTCAGCCTCTCTAAAAATAGCTGGAAACTTCAGGCGAGTGGCAAGTGCAACGCACAATCTCCACTGCACAGTAGGAGTTAAAATCAGCTCAGTGGACGAATTCAATCATGACTCTATAATAATATGCATGGAAACGTGGGGGTACGTTTCAGTCCATGAACCCGACTTTGAATAATCTCCTCGAACTGAACAAAACCATTCCCGAACCAAGTGTCTGCCATTAGCGATTTCTCCTCGCTGAAGAGAAAGCGGGAAATCCGCAGAAACTGGGATACCGGCGGTCTCATAGGCAATGACATCATCACCACTAGCACTGCCACCGAGTATCATGACAGCATGGTAGAACAGTGTTTGCGCTTTTCCGTGGCATTGCGCCCATGCAGACTGTGGGTTTTAGTCTGGTTTGGTTGATTGAAGGCCAAAACCACAGCCATCCCATGGTGGAATGGAAGTTAACATTACTACCTTAAAAACAATATTTCCTGCCATTTATATACACACAGGGTCCTAAAGTAACTTTTTGCCACAAGTGCCAATTACAAGGGGATTGAGAAAACAATTCCTGTCATGAAACTGTATTTTTATTACCCATAGGATAATGGAAATATTTAGCTGTTTATATTCATTCATTATGTTTTATATTCAATGTATATCTGAGGCAAACAGTGGAGGTCTTTGTATCACTTGTAGTGTCACACACAGACAGTCTCTATATGATTAAAATCACAATACGTGTGAAACAAAATTCAAAAGGGTGTTGATCGATAACACCGCCTGTCACTATTGTGGAAAAAAAAAGTTCAAGTCATGATTGACCGATATATTACATACAATAGAGTGTTTGCGAGAGAAGATAAATCTGTTGAAAATATAGTTTTAAACAAGTTCTTACCTGAAATAAAATATAAACAATATGCTCAATCTTAAAAAAAAAAGAACAAAAATTTGAAAATTGCCTTGGTTGGCAAATACCTGGAATAAACATATAAGTTGAAGTTGAAGTAAATGACTAAAACTGAAATAAAAATAAAAAAACAAAAGCAAATAACATAATTATAAAACTTAAACAAAAATGAAAACTGAAAATATAAATATAATAACTAATTCACAATATTAATAAATACTATATAAAAAATACTAAAATAACACTGTTTGGTTTCGTGTTTTCTGTTGCGATTCATATATAGGCCTACTCTAAATACGTAATGGGGTATTATCCTTACACTTTGAATTCATGTGAGTGTACATATCTTAATCATTTTTAGCATTTAAACTATTTAAGTCTACAAGCTAAAACATTTGTGCAGATATCAAAAATAATTATTTCAAAAATATCAAAGTTTTGGGAAGTCACACCGCATGGCATAATATTTATTCACATTTGATGTTCAGTGAGTGTTCATTTCAGACCTAGTACATGCATTTTCAAAGAATCTTCAATCTATGGTTCAGACAAAGCCTAGAGGTGTGAACATAGACTCCCCCCTCCATCTCTACACCCTCACATCCCGTGGGATCAGCCGACCATTTAAATTGAATTCCACATCATTCCCAGAAACCTTCCTCCCTCCTCCGTGACAGATGCGGATGGTTTATTCTAATTGGTACCAAAGGCAGAATTGACTTAGTGAGCATGAACTTACTGCCATCTCAGCTAATGACTAGCAAGCAGACACTATGGGACTAGCTCTATCTCTCTCTCTCTATCAAACACACATAATCCCACACTCTACCCCCTGTAGGCCAAGCGATAACTCTCACGTTTATAGCAGAATAGAAATCGTTTAAGCCATGGTCCAGGTTGCTGATATAAGCTCTGACACTGCAACAGCTTCCATTACACGCAGGATAATTTGTAAGACATGACATGCTTTTTTATGTTCTCAAGATAAGAAACACACACACACACACACACACGCACACATTCCATATTAAAAATGTTTGAGGAAGTAAAAATATAACTTAGCAGATAAATACATAAGGCACAAAATCCTGAAGTGGTGATGCAAATAATAGACGATACACAGCAATTGAAAATTTGTGTTTTGTGCTAATATGCACATATCAAGAAATCACAAAAGCGTTTAAAAATTATTTGAATAACTTAAAATATTCTATTTGAATATAACTGGTTATTTTTTATGTATTTTAAAATGTAATTTATTCCGCATCATTACTACAGTCTTCAGTGTCACATGATCCTTCAGAAATCATTTTAATTTGCTGATTTTGTGCTCAAGAAACTTGATCATTATTTTCAACGTTGAAAACTGTTGTTGCATAAATATTTTTGAGGAAACCATGATACGTTATTTAATTATGTTGATGTTTTCATGTTTTATGGGGACTTTCCAAAGACATAATGATTTTTATGTTGTATACAAACTGTATATTTTGTTGTATATATTCTGTATATTCTCACTACACTAGCCCTACCCCTAAACCTACCCATTTTCAAAAAACATCACTAAGTGTGATTTATAAGCTGTTTCCTCATGGGGACCAAAAATGTCCTCACAAGGTCAAGGATTTCAGATATTGCCATCTTTTTTGGGACATTTTGTTCCCGTAAGGGTTTATGGGAATCTCTAAGCAATTCTAATAACGATTCTCAAGTCTGTTGTTTTTTCCAGCATGACACAGAAAGATGCAAGTGCAGGGAGAGCAAGATTGAAAAGGAAATAATTAACACCATTTTCTGGGAAACGAGACATGTAAACAGATCACAACCACTATACAGGACAGAATATTTCTAAAATAGTGCAGCTAACTGCTTAATAATTGAGAATTGATGGCTCTTCTGTTTCCATGTCATACAAACATCAAATGTTCACATAATATTAGCTAATTAATTAAAGCAGAAATACAATTCCAGCATCCCTAAACAATGTTCAATGTCAAATATCTATCAGAACAGTTCATTAGCCTCAAAGAAAATGTTCAACAGTTAAAGTGCTGTCATATCATGGAGAGATATCATATTATAATCGTCTCTATATGACGATCATAAAGCACTCAGCGATGTATGACACGAAGTCGAGGGCAATGGTTTTTTTCTCTTCGTGTGACACTTTCTCATGCACGTAGAGCAGAACTTTCCAGAAACATTTCATACAAGTTTCCAACTGTGGTTGAAAACCAGTGCAAAAACGTACAGATTTCAAAGAAACATGGAGTTTCTACAACTTAACAAAAAATCAATGTTTTATCAGTTAAGTAATAGATTTAGCACGCAGTTTTGTAGAACTGTTTATAGGAATTGCCACAGGTCTCTGCTTGTGATCTTGCGATAAATAGCATTCATTTTCCATTGAGGAATGATTAAGTCACCCAAGCTAAACTTTAATTGAGGTTTAGACCTTTTATGCTGAAGACAGCAGACTGCAATAGATTAAAGGTTAGGTCTTGAGCCACCACCTGTAATCAAATGATTTTTTTCCATTGTAAAAAAAATAAAATAAAAATACCTTTCCTGAAATGCAATGGAAGATAAGAGGAGAGTTGATAGTGCAATTTAAGATTTGATTTCCTATGTAATTTTACAGCACTGTAACCATTTTATGGTTCAAGAGCCTTTTAAAATGTCTCTGTCTGGGTCAAACTTATGCCAGCAAACTGTATGATATTTGTGAACTTAAATAAAATAAAATAAAATAAATGAACTAAAAAAAACTAAAAATGAAATATATATATAATTAAATTAAATTTTAAAAATATTTATATACATATATATAGGTTGCATTTTTTGCTCTTTTGTTACTTGAGATATGGGTCTTTCTGTATTTGTAATGCAGACATAACAAGGAAAAAAAAAAAGATCAATTCACCCCGCAATGTTACTATTCCTGTCCAATAGTCGAATATGAAATATGAACACAAAAAATATGTTGGAACAGATTCCTTACAAGGGATTGGAAGCACTTAGCTCTACAGAAAGGCTTTGAAATCAATCAAAGGGGCTGGCGGAGTTAATTCCATGGTGTTTTAGAGTAGACATATTAGACGAACAGAAAGACATTTTATTCAGTTCGAGTGCTGGAGGAATTTATTCAACAAGAACAACCTGTTAAGTCATGCACCAGGCTTGATTTGTGCATCGTAGAGTCGACCTCTGAGTCTAGACAAAAGCTACATCCAACAAACAAAATGCACAGTCAATCTGAGTAACCAGCATCTGTGACATGTACAAATATTGAGCTTGTGTTATCTTGCTGCAACAATATTAAACAAGATAATGATCTATGACGGGTTTTAAACAAATCTGAACAACAGAAACAATGAATATAAAGGGCCAAAAATGTGATATAAAAATAAATAATTTCCACTAATTCTAATTTAAAATTCACATTAAATTAAATGAAAATCAAACAATATTTTTTTTTTAGCACACTCTATTTCCAAAATAAAACTAAACATTTCAAGGTTGAAAAATGTCAGCTTGGATCAAGTTTTCTAATATTACAAATGATACATTTTATGTAATTAATTACATTATTTGTAAACCAAAACAAAGGTTTTACATTTCTAGCATGTTGCCTTTTACATATTTGCTATTGAAAACTGTTGTATTTCACAATTGCTCATACAATATGGTTCCCATTGTGAGAACATGCCACACAAATGGGTTAAAACAAATCTTGTGCAATTATAAGTGGAAATGTTCAATACGTTAAAATAAAACCTCCTAAATAGTATGACAACTTCCCCAAGGCACCCCTACATTACAAAACCTTTTATAAATCCACTTGACTTTTTGTACTTTGTTAGCTCATTGCAAGGAATGTAAGAATAATGATTGCATTAATAGGTGGAGACTGAGAAGAGGAATGGAAATAAAGGGAGAGCAGTAAGAAGTGACCTGGACTGTCTCAGAGACAGATACCCACTCTAAATGATGATGAGGACACAAAGAAGAAGAAAAAACTAACATGCCCCACTTTCTGTCTGAATTTTATTCAGGGTATTAGTACAACCTGAAACTAAATTAGGTCTGCGAAAACTTGATAAACATTAGATCCAACTGTTGTACCACTTGACTGTATGTGTTACAGTTGCTCTCTGCATTATTGATGCGCTTTTGGAGTCATGGTTTATTCAGGAAGTGCTGCACTGAGTCATCTGCTCCACTGAGAGGGGTCTTAGCGATTCGGCGTAACGCCGTTTGGGTTACACTGTGCGCTCATCCAACCCATTGATCATTAATCCAACATGAAAAACAATTAAAAACAGGTGTGGTCTTGAGGGAAACGTCCCTCTCTTTGTCACCTTCACACGCAATGAAATGTAGGATACATCTCCCGTACACACACACACACACGTTGAGCACTCTGCCATAATGAGCTGCTCTAATTTCACGGCAGATGGAAAATGTCTCTTTTCTCACTCCCTCTCGCTGACGGTAGCCAGGCTGTGGCCTAGGATCGGGCAGGCCATATCAAGTGATGGGGAAAGGGTGAAGTGGCTGGTGACTAGCTTAACCACAGTGGAAAAACTGCCTCAGCCCTCATCAATATTTCAGCCATGCCTGCTGAAAACCAATACTGGCCAACATATTCCATCTTGTCATTGGAAGAGCGGATCGAATGCCGTGCCTTGACATGCTAACATTGTCGCCTTACAAACGGTGATGTAAAGCCTGATGTATTATTCATCGTTTCTCCAGGGGAGAAGGCAGAGGGATGACGGAGGAGGAGGAGAGGCCATGTAACGGAGGAGGTCAAGGAGAAGTGAGCGAGAAGGCCGCAGCGAGATGATGAAATGAAAGAAGTCATTTCAGACATGTGCTCCATGTGTCACTTCAGGCTAATGGTCTCAGGGATGTGATAACAACGGTGAACCCAAATGCCATAGTAATTAGCAGGCCAGTTAAACCATTAGGTTAGGGCAGTAGTCGATGGGTCACCAACGTCATACTGGCCTTCGCATGCACTGTTTCCTCAGAAACGGACAGATCTCCAGTTCCATCTTCTGTCAAGTGACCTGGCCACTGCCCTATCAATTATTCAACAGGATTCTGTAATCACACAATGCATACATCATCCCAGAACAGTGTGCAACTGTATATTTTCCCCCAACAGATGTTGTGCTATATGTGTCATGTGTCATTGCAATTTGGCCAATTAGATCTGAATTGAGAATGTCTTTTAAAGGGTTGGTTCTAATGAGGGTGAGTATTATTAATGACAGAATTATCATTTTTGGGTGAACGAACCCTTTCAATTCTGATGAGAATTCTGAAGTAGCTAACATAATGCTAGCATACGTTTGATTCAAATTTAAATGCAATTAGAATAAAGAAAGAATGAAAGTCAGACAAATGTACATTAGGTAACACTTCATTTTAAGGATGTTACTCTATAGTAATAACAGTAAATTATGCATAATTACAAGTAACTAACACATACCCTTACCATAATTCTATAGTATGTACATGGAGTTAATTAATATTACTCAGTAAGCACAATGTAACTACGTCACCCTAAAATAAAGTGTAACCCAAATTGTATAACTACTGTAAGTGTAGTTTTTAATAATGCAACATATGGGGTATTTAATATAGAAACATCAGAAAGTATTAATAATCAGTGTTTAAAATGCCACCTACAGAAATTTTTATTTTTATATACAGTATCTCATATTTTTCAGTATCTCATATTAACCATGGTGAAAGAACGCTTGTCAGAATATGTAATTTACCCAGAATTTTTATATACACGAAAAGAAATGTAAAGGTGCTGTCTTTGATGGTCAAAATTATACTATATTTAATAATAACGGCTGATATTTTGTTTGCTTTTCTGTATTGTGCTGCACTGAATGATCTTGTAGTGCTTACATTTTATGTTACAGAAATTAATCTGCTCAACTATTATTATATGAAATAATAGAACGCTGTATGTTAAAGGCAATGACAGATGAATATATCACTCAGTGTTTCATGTAAACAAACCTTTTTCATTAATTCATATATCCTACACAATGGGGGATTTCCAGCCCTTTTTTGATCTATAAGAGATAAAGACACTAGGAAAACATGAGTAAGAGAGGAAATGACTGCATTTCTAGACCAGACTGTATCACCACACCCCTTTTTCTTTACCAGATGGTACAATCCACATGCACTCAGATCAGCAGAATAAGCCTTAGTCACAGTTGTCAAGATAATGACCTAAACCCGACCCCTCCCCTGCTTCAAAGAGCTATTATTTACTGGCTTATCTTTGCTTTCTTTCCCATGGGGGCAAAGGGGCAGGTGGGCAGACTGGTGGCACAGAGGGCCGCTTTACTGTAAACACCCTCCAAAAGCCCCCCACTCATCAGAGGCTGATTGTTCTGGCTTCCCGTTTTCCTCCCATGAGGATTGAGTTAGGATAGATTTAGCTGGGTCTTGTTCATGTGTTTGCCTGTCAAAGCAGACTGTTGAACCAACAAATACACACCCACAAAGGAAAATAAGTAAATAACCTCTAAAGAAAACTCTGAAGATGAGCTTCAATTTCAGCAACTCATTTCCCCGAACAAGACCTGTTTATTATCCGGGCTAAATCCTCAGTTGATCTCGATTTTATGAGCCCTCGTCCGCTTTCGCAGTGGCTCTTACAGCTCTAATGGATGTTTGG
This sequence comes from Siphateles boraxobius, assembly GCF_051911475.1. NCBI lineage: Eukaryota > Metazoa > Chordata > Actinopteri > Cypriniformes > Leuciscidae > Siphateles > Siphateles boraxobius. The sequence goes on along the minus strand of NW_027508799.1, from coordinate 23,981,647 downwards.
CTCTCATAATGACTCCTATTTCATGAATATCATGTGCTCCTGCCGCAGATGTGGAGCTGTTTCAGACAGACAGCACCTTCTGTGTGTGTATGTTTACATTAGTAAACAGTGGCGGTGTATGTGTGTGCGTGTTGACTCAAGTTATTAATGGGGAGAATGACTGGAGTTTAAACAGGTTTGTTGATGTAAACATATTATATCTCCATTTTTTCCCTTCCACTTCGTGAACTTTCAGTTCCTTTTCTTATCACCAGACAGTGAACCGCCTAGCATGAAAAGAAGCAGAAAGAGTTAAAGCAAAAAGTTCTTCAGAAAATGAAACCGGTATGACCTATCTTTCTTCTGTGGAACATGTAAGAAGATGTTTAGTCGAATGCTCATGCTGCTATTTTCCATATAATGAAAGTGAATGAATGGTGATACACTAAGTATTTTGAAGCCATATGTCAGCTTGACATTTTAGTTTAAAGAGCTACAGTGATGTGAATAAGTTAGGACACCCATGTTAAAGTTGCCTAAAAAGAGGAATAAAAAATCATCTTTTGGAAATTGATTTTAATGCCTTAATTAAAAAAATGAGGAAAAATCCAACCTTTAAGGTCACCAATTTTCTTTGTGAATGAATAATGTATAATAATGAATAAATCAATAAATGTTCTTCCTTAAAATACAGGGGCATAAGTCAGTACACCCCTATGTTAAATTCCCATAGAGTCAGGCAGATTTTTATTTTTAAAGGCCAGTTATTTCATGGATCCAGGATAATATGCATCCTGATAAAGTTCCCTTGGCCTTTGGAATTAAAATATCCCCACATCATCACATACCCTTCACCACACCTAGAGATTGGCATGGTTTTATTTCAGTTAGCCTAATAGCTGGTTTGATTAGCATTGAAAGATGATCTTATGGAAAGTACCTCATGCCAATCTCTAGGTATGGTGAAGGGAATGTGATGATGTGGGTCTATTTTAATTCCAAAGGCAAAGGGAACTTTATCAGGATGCATATTATCCTGGATCCATGAGATAACTGGCCTTTAAAAATAAAATCTGCCTGCCTCTATGGGAGTTTAACATAGGGGTGTCCTGACTTATAAACCCAGTATTTAAAGGAAGAACATTTATTTATTTATGATACATTATTCATACACAAAGAAAATTTTAGACAGAAAATCCAACAGGTTTGGAATGACATGACGGCTAGAAAAAAGATGACAATTTCAATTTTGGCTGAACTGTCCCTTTAAACATCAAAAGGCTTACTTGTACAAATACTTAGGCAGACACACAGAAGACATGAAAACCATGGTATATAATATTAAAATTCAGCCTTATGGTTGCTCAGAAAGGCAACACATATACTTAGCTGGTCCAAAGTCACGTAGGACACCCATATACACAAACAGGTAGCGAGTCACGAGATCTACAAGTTTCCATAACTTCAAAGGGTGGATCACACAATGATTGGTGATTGTGTCACTTAAGTCAAAAGGTCAATGTTAAAGTACATCTGACAGAGTGAATCACACTGTAAATCCATTGGGATGGAAAATTCTACAGAGGAAAATCAGAACCATCAAAAAATAACTCAAATCTAAATAAGTAATATTCACATGGCAAGTATTTGGACACTTCACAATGTTCGAATGTCATTATAAGAGATGTTAGAAAACAATATGTCAAACAATAAAATTGTTATGAATGTAAATGGGTTACACCTTATTTTAAGGTGCTTTAGTTACAGAGTAATTATATAAGTAGTACAGAGTAATATCTATTAAAAACAGGCACTTGCAGTATAATTAGGCTTAGGGTTGGTTTAGGGTTAGTATCTTGCATAGTTTTTTTTATAACATTTATATATAAAATCTAACTTGGATGGGACAAAAGTACTTTTAACACAAGAACATAATGGTTCAGAGGATAAAAAAAAAAATAAAAAAAAATAAAGAAAACAATGTGAACAACTGATCTAATGCTAATCTGATTACCTAAAGCTTTAGAATCCCAAAAACTTTTTAGGGGCCACTGGACATGCATATGGCTTTTAAGCTGCTCATAATAAACCCGTCAAAGCTTATTTTATATCTCTCTAACTGCTCAATTGTCAAAAGCAGCGTGATGCATACAGACAGCAAGCCTGGTGTCAAGTCTACAAGAGGACTGAGGAGGAAAGAGAAAGACAGATAGGCAGCTGCTGGGAGTTGCCCAGTCCTGATGCAAAGCCCCAGGTGGTGCAGAAGACAGCTGTGGAAACATAGGGGGAAATCCCTGGCTTTTACTGAGATTTCCCTCCAAACTCTTTAGTACAGAAGCTTCCCAAATACAAACACTGGGCCACAGTCGCACTCATTATGGAATGAGCTTTCAGGCTGAGTCACATAGAGAGTTCGGCATGTGTCAGAACGGAGAACTGACCTTTAAAGAGTGTGAGCTTATTAACAACAACTGTCAGAGACAATGACAGATGAACAGCAACATTTATGTCGCCAAATAACGAGAGGAATTCGCTTGGTGCTGAGATAAGCAGTTACCTTATATGGTGGTGACCCTGACAAACCAGATTCTTGGTGCACAACATAGCATAAACACACGCACACGTGATCACAGTCTTGTCATTCTGAGCATGTTCACATTATCTAGATAAGAATGGAATGGGGGAACAACTTTTCAAGAAAAGTTTCAATTTAATGACTGAAAATTTTTTATTTGCTTAAACAAAATAAAAGTAATACTTTCCCTACACCTTCAGTACATGTGACTGTACATATGTTAACCCTTGTGCTGTGTTGAAAATCACAAAATGACCAGCCTTTGTAAATATCAAGCGTAGCGTCAGTTCTGGCAGGTCACATTAGTCAAGCTCGCATCAGCTGACTCTCAGCTGATCCACGTCTACCTATACAACGCCTATCCCTGTACATAAGCTCCTTCAGTATTATCAACAGCTATCGTGTTTCTCAGGAGCGAATTACCCTCCTCCATCCCCAGCTCCTCCTCTCGTCCAGTCAGGATTTGGCATTTTGATTTCCCTTGAATCAGACTAAATTCTCGAATTATGTTGTACATTAAAATCTTGAATTAATGATATCTGCAATATATTCATGTTGGTTCTGTTCTGTTAACCCTTAGGGGGGTTATTGTTGCTCTCCCTGCTTTTATCCACGCTGGGCTGCATGGATGCGCAGGGAGTTCTTGCCCAGAACAGAACCATACCGCCAATCCAAACTGTATGCTAATTGTCAATCATATTTGACGATAGTGGTCCTGACAGAACTCTCATTATGCTTTATTCTCACCAACTATTGGATGCAATCTTTTTGTCAACTTATTTGTAGATTTACATCTACCAGCTGAAGTTCCCTTGATTTCCACTAGAGGGCACTCCTTCCATCTTTGTTATCTCACCACAGACTACATTTCCCATAACCCATTGGCCTGACTCATTATGCCTGATTATATCCACCTTCTTCTAGTTAACCCTTTTATATAGAAACCCTGTGTTTTCTATCACTTATTGCGAAGTCTTGTTTAGGGTCACACTGCATTTCGGAGCGCTCTCCCTCTGGTAACTCGTGTTTGACTTTCTGCCTGGTTTCCCTTATTTCCCCGTTTGCCTGTCTCTTGGACCTTGTTTTATATTTAGACTGTTTGCCTTTGTGTTTGATCCGCCTGTTACATGGATTTTGATTTGGGATTGCCCTAATAAAGCTACGTTTGTATCCTCAGCCTTTGCGTCTCAGAGCAGTTTCATAAATAGAAAACCTGTATGAATTGGAATAAAACAAGTTGATGAAAAGATTGAACTCCATATTTGACAATAACATAGCACATGTGAGATTTATAATGGATTTTTCATTGGCCGTCATTTGTAAAGGGGAACACTATAAGGTCAAACAAGGTAGAGAAAAAAAAGCACAAAAATAATCTAAAGCAAAAACACAAGCAGAAGTTTTATTATTAGTTTTTAAGTATTTTTTTCAAAGTAAAATTTTTAATTCATAAATATAAATATGTTTTAGGGAGTCGCACCACATGACAACCTTAGTACAACCTGAACTAACCTTGCCTTGTCATAAATGGATCAAGTTATCTGAAACACTGTCATGATGATCTGCACTCTTTTATTTTTATGGTTCAAGTTTTTCTACACAACTTGGTGGATGAAGGATTCTCACATAAACACACATGCACATATGCACACAGTCTTGTCATTCTGAGCTTGGTCATGTGACCCAAGACAAGCTCAGAAGGGAGATAGGAATGGAATGGGGGGAATCCCTAGTCTGGAAATGTCAACCCTTGATGAAAACCCCTTTCCAAGACCTCTGTCATAGTCCTTGAAGATATTTAAAGAAGTCATCCTGCTTGTAAATCAGACCTGAGTCACATTTCAGAGTTGTGTAAGGCTTTCACCTTTTAGGGGATCCCCTTCACTACCAATAATGCAAAGGGTTACTTTTCAAAAGCCCTGGGAATTCCATACATACATGGACATTCCCATTCTGAATTCTTCTAAATAAAATCTCAAATGCCCACACTCATAAGTGGATCACACATATATCCTTTTCTCTTCATATCTGTCGTAGGGTTCCTAAAACTGACCGTGGTAAGCCAGTATGCTTCTCAGTGTCTATAAAAGGGAATTTTTTATCAGAGTCCAGTCTTGGTGTCTCTAAGGGCTGAAAGGTTCAGTCTGACAGGCTTATATTAACAGCACTGCTAGTCTGTGAAACCCCACAGTTATCATAGCAGCGGTTAATGGTGCCCAGCTACAGCCCACATGTGCGTATCTATCTACCGTGCCTTGTCATAAAAATGTATCTGATATTTTAAAATACTTATTGACCACGAAACACATTCCTGAGGATTTTCAGGGGTCCTCTCTATGACATTTCCTGTTTTATGTTGTTTTTTTTAATGCATTTTTCTGTTTGTTCTTCTACATGACTTGGTGGACAAAAGTTTTTGGTAACACTTTATTTTGATGGTCCCTTTTGAACATTCTGTTAACTATAAGTAACTTTTTAACTACATGTCAACTAACTCTCATCAGAGTATTAGTGGACTATCTACTTCATATCTACAAACTCTTTATTGTGATGGTCCTCCAACAGACACTCTACTGACAATAAGTAACTTTGCAACTACATGTCAACTTATTCTAACCCTAACGCTACCAGTCTACTAATACTCTACTAATACTCTAATGAGAGTTAGTAGATATGAAGGTGCAATGTTACTTATAAACAACAGAATGAGTTAAAAGGACCATCAAAATAAAGTGAAACCAAGTTTTTCAAAGATAAATCAAAGATTTATAAACAGTAAATAAATACGTAAATAAACTTCATTCAACATTCAATAATTGTATCACCCATCACAACATTCATTTACCCATACAGGTTTCATGAACATAACAGGTCTGACTAAGAAAAAGTGACAGTGATGAAAAACATCTTCTGTAAACACATGGAATTGCATGTGGAAAAATATAGTGATCAAACAATGAAGAAAGACAACAACACTACAGGTGAAGGGCTGAATGCATGTCTGAAATGTTTACACAGCACTAATGAAGTGCTGGAAGGTATTTAATTGTCTCTGTGTGTGTGTGTGTGTGTGTGTGTGTGTGTGTGTGTGTGTGTGTGTGTGTGTGTGTGTGTGTGTGTGTGTGTGTGTGTGTGTGTGTGTGTGTGTGTGTGTGTGTGTGTGTGTGTGTGTGCGTGGCCTGGTAAACCCTACCTTATGGGGACAAAATGTCCCCATAAGGATGGCAATATCTGAAATCCTTGTTCGTGTGGGGACATTTTTTGGTCCCCATGAGGAAAACAGCTTATAAATCATACTATGTTTTTTGAAAATGTAAAAATGCAGAAAGCTTTCTGTGATGGGTAGGTTTAGGGGTAGGGTTAGTGTAAGGGAATAGAATATACAGTTTGTACAGTATAAAAATCATTATGTCTATGGAAAGTCCCCATAAAACATGGAAACACTACGTGTGTGTGTGTGTGTGTGTGTGTGTGTGTGTGTGTGTGTGTGTGTGTGTGTGTGTGTGTGTGTGTGTGTGTGTGTTTGTGTGCGTGTGTGTGTGTGTGGCACACTGTGTGACAGTGGAGCAGGGGAGAATAATGCTTGCTTTATTTAGCTCCCACTGACTTTCTGCCAAACCCACAACAGCATGGAAGTGAATGCGCGCGCGCACACACACACACACACACACACACACACACACACACACACGCAGGCACGCATGCACGCACACACCACTGACCCCTGGCTGCCACACTGTATCAGAGGGTCTTTTATCATTTTGACAAGACTAACTTCCCGACATATCGCTGAGAGATACTTGTATATGCTTTCTAAATCTTCAGAATCAATAATAGCGAAATAAAAGAGAAAATAAAATGTAGAACGCTGGTCTGACTCATCCTGCGTTTATTGTGTGTGCTCTTTTTTGTCTTGCAAATAAGACCTCGCTTTCCAGTGCAGTGCAGTGTCTGAATAGATGCCCACACCTGTGTGTTAGTCACGGATCACACACCCAAATACACAGTGTTAGTTGCCTTGTTGCCAGCTCACCTCTATTATGCTTTCAGCCTTCTTATCATCAGGCTCAGTGATCAATGGTAATTATTAGTCACAGCTTAGAGAGATCACACGATAAACAGATAACTAAATAAAGTTCGACAAGGCTGCAATCTACAATCCGTTGAAACATTTTTGTTATCAGTATACAGGGTGTGTGTCTTGTTTTCCAGCTAAAATACCTAGAGACAATGACTAAATAGTGTCAACGGTAAAGAAGAGGAAAAAGCTTTTAAAATTTTAGTTCAAAGCACGGGCCAAATGTGCTGTTTGCAGTCATGGTTTCATATTTTTGTGTGATTTTCAAGAAACTTTTCAATTTAACAACTATAAAAAAGTAAAATGTGGTGTAACCAGCAAATAAAGTAATATTTTCTGTATTATACTATTATATACTAAATATTATACTGTTACATTTTTATTCAGCATGTCTTGTTGCCAGTAAACATTTTAAACACATTTTAAAACTGTTAAACTGTTAAAAGCATAAAGTAATATATGAATTAATTAAATTAATAATAATTAATAAATAAAAATAAAAAACATTAAAAAATAAATAATCTGCAAAAGAAGACAAAAATATGCTTAATTAAAGAAGAGGCTCAATATCTTGCACACTTTTGATTTTGCAGATTTGTTCAGACTATGAATTAAGAATTAATTCAGCAGACAGAGAGAAGGTGAGAGGAGGGAAAAGAGAAAAACAGTAATGCATTTCAAATGAAACTGAACTAGGGACCGGTAAATAATGTTTAGATAAAAAAAAAAGAAATAAAGAAAAAAAAAAAGACTACAGCAGTGGAAAATACTTTATGCATATCTGTTGCAGAGTCTGATTTCACCAAGTGCAACATGTTCCTGGATCAACATCTTTTTCCTGATCCTGGAACAACATTCCAGTCAACCAATATCAGATTTGAGAGACGTGTTACACCAATTTTAAGCTTACTGTATAACCAGGGTTAGGTGCTTAGACATCAGTGTTGGTCGCCTATCATTTTAGGGTTAATTTAAGGGTAGGGTTAGGTTTTTAGGGGTAGGGATATGGTTAGGATTAAATGTTCATATAGGAATGTTGTTACAAGATCAACAAAATATGTTGACCCAGGAACATGTCTAACTCGGCATAATCAGGACATTGCATATCTGTTCCAAGGCAACTCATACCCCAGAGACCAAAAACACTGATTATAAAGGTACTTGAGCTGGGCACACTTCACACACAGTAGACATCAAGGTTTCCAGGCACATTTCATCAGACAGAATCTATTTGAAATCACTGTAATAAAGTAACCGAGGAAAAAATACTTGGCAAGTTGTAGCAATAAGGGATGACACAGTTAAACTTACAGCATAACTGCTGGCCAATATATTCAATGTTACAAGTTTCTGAATGTAATATCTCTCTAAAAAACCAGTCATTCTTTTCTCATGTGGATATTGATTTCAATGAGAACACTATACACATTTGTTCTCAGGTGAGCGTTTAAACCGCAGCACTGCAGTCTGTGTTTTAAAACAATGTTTGAAATAAATACATAAGTGTCCTTGCAAATTTGTTATGGTTGTCTCATAAACACCCCCCCCCACATACACAAACACACACTTCTTTTCCTTTCCCCCTCTAGTCTGAACAGGCTGAGCTACAGTTGGGAGGAGAAAAATGTGTATTTATAGAAAAGCAGACTGACTAAAATGGCTGAATGACTGGTTGTGTGGCAAAACGTTATATTTAACGCACCATGATGTCAACACCAGACTGGACCGTTGCCATGGTTTCTCACTCACTTGGCTGAGGAGGGTGCTTCTTATCAGCAATATACAGGGACAGATGTTGTGGCACAGTGATGGGCTCACACACACACACACACACACACACACACACACACACACACACACACACACACACACACACACACACACACACACACACACACACACACACACACACACACACACACACACACACACACACACACACACACACACACACACACACACACACACTTGACAAGAGACATGGCAATAGATCATACAGAAAATAACAATGATGTATCAGGTGAGGTCGCATGTTTGCAGTGTACATGCAAAGACGTGGTAAAAATCACAGATCTAATAAATATTGTTCTAAAAGCCTGGAAACCTATTTTTATTTAATTACAGGGCTGTAGATGCTGTTGAGGAGCGAAGTGGTGAACCCACACTGAGCTATTAGCTCGACTGCTTTGCTCAGGAGGTTGATGTGTATGGCTCATTTCACTACCTTAACTTGAAAAGATTTCTGCTGCACCTGTGACACTTGACATTACAACAAACAATGCTCTGATCTATAAATACTCTGTAGTTAAAAAAATATACATCATTGTTTTTTTTTAAATGAAATTGCGGTATTCTGCTGTGCGAAGGCAAAAGACCATAACTCGTTTTTGGTCGAAAATAAGTTATTGATATTTTTGGCACATTCAAGACCGCCTTTATCATGAGGATACGTATCTTGAGTCAATGAAGAAAATTTTAAAAATCTAAAGAACATTTTTTTCACTATAATTAACCT